>NC_079191.1:21515400-21829301 GCF_029499605.1 Hyla sarda
AGTTTCAGAAACTTCTGTGTTTCCAGGACTGGAGACATGATGCCACGTGACCTCCATTCAGGTCTATGGGAGAGGGCATGACATGATTTCACGAGGGGGCGTGGTATGACATCAAGTCTCCAGACACTGGAGAAGCAGCCCCACATAAAATGCGGGTGCTGCACAGAGATCACGGGGGTCCCAGCGATCTCTGTGCAGCACCCGCATTCAATGCGAAAGCATACGGAATAAGATGTCTGATCGCGGGGGGCCTGCCCCGCGATCAGACATCCCCTATCCAAAAGGATAGGGAATAAGATAAGATGTATTTCGACAGAATACCCCTTTAATGGTGGACACGGTCTATGTTTGTCACAATATGGCTCCTTGGTAACTCAGTGCTGCTCTTGTTAGCCCAACCCCATGCCAAACCGCGGTTAAAGGGGTTATCCACCATAAGATGATTTTAATACGTACTGGTCAGACCACTTAGGAAGGATCCTTGCTTGTCTTAGGGTTAAATAGCTGTTGTGACATTACTATAATGCTGAGGCTCCCATAACTGGCTATTTCCTGTTGGCGTTCCCTCCCTCCAACTAAAAGTCCCAAGATTCCTTGTTTGTGAGTGTGAGTAACTGTCCAGAGCAGGATAGGTTTACTGTAGGGATTTGCACCTGCCCTGGACAGTTCCTTACATGGACATCAGGTGTCAGCAGAGAGCACTGTGATCAGACTGGAAT
This sequence comes from Hyla sarda, assembly GCF_029499605.1. Classification (NCBI taxonomy): domain Eukaryota; kingdom Metazoa; phylum Chordata; class Amphibia; order Anura; family Hylidae; genus Hyla; species Hyla sarda. Next base: position 21,516,120 of record NC_079191.1, read on the forward strand.
GAACTATACAACTTCCTCTGGATCAAACCGCAACTGATAAGTATTAATAGAAGTAATTTGCAAATTCTCCAGAGTACCCCTTTCAAGTGTCTGTTAGACCCAATGTGTTAATTATGATAGGTCTCATCATTCATAACAAGTTTGTCCTGACTATCTAGACCAGTACACCCCCCCCCCCCCAACAGTTGTAAAACTACAACTCCTAGCATGCACTGGGATTGTAGTTTTCTGGCAGCTGGAGGCACCCTGGTTGGGAAACACTGCCCTAGTATTGCAGGTTCTTGTATAAAAGACTTCACCCCCCCCCCCCCCCCCCCCGTATGAGTTCAATGAGAAGATCAGATTGGTTTGTTTACAAACATATGCGCCAAATCTGCTCACTTCTCTTTGTATCGCACTTGATTCAGGTTTAGTAGTAAAAGATTAAGGCGACGGGAGCCAAGTCATTAGTTATTGCATCTTAATCTGAAGAATGAAGTTTATATATTCAACCAGCAGTAACAGAGCTCGGCTTAATCTTATGAATGAAAGCCGGGGAATCCTGCCAGCTCTTATCTGCTGGAATCCTCTGTACAGTCACACGCTAGAATAGCTTTTTATCTGGGAGGGGAAATATGCTTCCTCCTACATAACATTACAGAGAGCCACTTGTTCTCCTACGTCTTGCTTTCTTTTTCAACTCTTATATACAATTTTTTTTTCTTTCATTGTACATAGGTACATAAGAATACCTGTTATATTCTCCCCCCTCCCCCCCCCCGAATTTTTATTTATTTTTTTATATATGCTTATGGTCAGGAGTAATTTTTGTGTCTAGCACCTATATTTCTCTCTCAAATATTTTCCATCTCTTGCTCACTTGGTTTGTCACCCTGTGCTTTGTTGGAGGATTGCCCTCACTCTGCATGACTAGTCTTCCATGTTTTGGTGGGTCTCTTCATCCAATCACTGCAGGCTGCTCTGTAACCCCCTCCTCTGTTTTCATGCTGCAGTTTGATAGGACAGGAGTGAGCACAGAGATGTGCCAGTCCCGCCCTCAATGTCTGGAGCACAGACGAGGGGAGAGAGGATTCTGAAGCCGGACAGGATTATGTTCTGAATGTTATGGGGACCACTAGTGTGGGGGGTAATGAAGTCTATTTAAAAGGTTTTATGTTTTGCCAGGATAAACATATTTTGAATCTGACAGTGCCCATTTAGGGTAACCTGTTATCACTTTTTATGCTGCCTGAACCACCTGTCAGGGCAATCCCCCATCCCACCAGCATTAACTGTTCTTTTTTTTTTTTTTCTGTTTTGGTTTTTAGGGAGACAATTATCAAGGTAGGCAGAGGCCAGGGGGACCATGGTTCAGGCAGCATGAAAGTGACAGGTTCGCTTTAACTTGCCACCAGAAGGCTCTCTAAAGCAGAGACCCCCACAGATCATTAGAATGGTGGTCAGTTGTCCTGAGTGAATGGAAAAGCAATGCACATGCCTGCCTATTTACCCTCCTATGAGGGACATTTTTATCAAGGTATTTGTGTGCCTGGACAGAGCAAAAAAGCTCTTAAAGTCTCACTTGCACCTACGCACTTTTTTTGTGCGACTTTTAGGGGAAGCAAAAAGTTAGCCTTATCTAAGCAAATTTAAAGTTTGAAGTAGTAAAAAATGTATGCGCGAAATGTGCATGTAGTCAGGTCGCAAACCCCTTACAAAAAGTCGCGAGTTTGCTCCAGGTCTGACCTGGTGTACAAAACTTCTTCTGTAGGTCATAAGAAAAATTAAAAAGGAGCAAAACATTTAAAAAATAAGTTTCAGCTAAGACAGGCTTTTTTTTTTTTTTTTTTTGCTAATGTGCTCCAAATTTATCAACCCCCTGTGATAGTATGATAAAAATTTAGCACATGGGGTTCTGGCATATGTAGTATTGTGAATCTTCTGCAAATGCCTGAAGATTTTGGGAAGAACCTTGAGCACATGATGCCCATATAGGGGCTGTCAATAGAGATGGGTGATTTTTTCAAAAATCGATTTGGCCAAATGTTCCGAAAAAATGATGTTTTGATCTGAATATATTCGTGGCTAATCGCTATTAAAAACTGCTATTTCCGGGCTACAGAGAGCCTCAATATGGGTGTAGAACACTTTACCTTGCCGTAACACGCATAGGGAGTGTGCTGGGGTAGTGAATGGTTTTTCAGTGGGATATGCAGATTACAGGCATTGCTATTAGAATCACCTGCCCAGAATGGAACAATGAGTCTGGATGTGGCAGCAGGGTTGGGAGACCATATGGCATCACAATGGTCGCTTGCAGTCTGTGAATGGGGAGTGCTTCCTGGGATGATCTCAATTGGCGGACTATGAAAAAACTTCTAAACTCTCTCTGCCTGCCTGCCTGCAGTGATGATGGCTTGAGGTCAATGGATTTCCACTGTGCTGATCTGTATTGTCAGTAACTCTGATTAGTGACCACACAGTGTCTGCTTGCTCTCTAGCCAGAAAGAATGCAGGCTGAGGTGAATGGATTCCCTGCTGTAAAGATCTGTATTGTCAGCAACGGTGACTAGTGTGCACACAGTCTCTGTTCTCTCAGCAAAATGGGAAATGCCCGTCTTCGGCAATGACTGCCGAATATATAGGGCTGTGACATCACAGGGCAGGCAGCCTGCTGATAGGCTGCATGCCGCCATGTGTTTCAGGGTGATTTCTCCCCACCGACCTGCACAAAATGTAGTGAATGAAGAGATTAGTTACCAGGAAGCGCGAGGAAATTCGGATTCGATCAATCCGAATGGTACCCATACACATGAAATAGCTTATCTTGCCAAAATCTTTCGGTCAACAGCAATCTCCTGATCCCTCCATACACATGAACAATTGGCTAGGCTCATCGTTCGTGTAGTCTGACAGGATGGGTAAGTCTCTACCAGACTCCCCTTGCTTCTTAGAACAAAATGATCTGGCAACTGAAATCCTAAAGGTCTGGTCCTCGCGCATGCCGCCCTTCAACAATCATTCGGGAGGCTTCCCATAAACAAGTTTGGCTGGGCCCACTGACTTTTTTGGGGGTTCAAATGACCTTTTTTATGCTGTAAAGTGACCTCTAGCTTTCAATATCCTGAATGAGTAGTTTGCTTACTATGCATAATTACAAAATTAAGTTCTAAAGAAGTTAAAAATTATAATTTTTTTTTTTAATTTTCTTGGGCAGGTTATATTTCTAAAATACTGAGGAATTATACGTTACGGGCCTGTGATGGAGAATATGTTTCACTGCGATGTCCTCACAAAACCACCATCAGCATCCAGTCGACCTTCTATGGACGGAACCTGCCTAGTCATCAGATGTGCCCGACTCGCCACACACAGCCGTATCCTACCTTTGTGAAAGAAGACGTGTCCTGCTCCACCGACACTTCACTTCAGGTACCTTCACTAGAATTGTTGATCAAGGAACTGCTTGAAGTAACCTATGAGTATTTCACGGCTTAAGAATGCTCCTAAGGGTACGGTCCTACGTAGTGCTTACACAGCGTAATTCACCCTGTGCAGCGGGAAACACGCTGCGCATTTTCCTATGAGCATACACAAAGGGCTACCCACGGCAGCCCTGTATGTACAGTGACGTTTGGCGGCAGGGCCGCGCTCTATCGGAACTGTGACGTGGAGCCCCGCCTGTCTCAGGAACTGTCCAGAGAGCACTGTGGTCAGACAGAAAAGAACAACTCAACTTCAGCAGCTGATAAGTACGGGAAGGGTTAAGATTTTTTAATAGACGTAATTTACAAATCTGTTTAACTTTCTGGAGCCAGTTTAAACGGGTATTCCAGTGAAAATTTTTATTTTTTTTCATATAAAGAAAATAAGCAAAATCTGGGCTGAGGCGGGAAAGGCCTGTGTGTATGCTTATCAGAAGAATATGCAGCATATGATGTGTAAGCGCTACGTTGTACTGTACCCTAATAGAAGATGGTGTTACTAGGGCTATATATGACTTCTGCGGCATGCTTCTAAGTTTCCCACCCAGGTGGGCCAGTTTAAGTGTTTTTTTACTCAATTAAAAAAAAAAAAAAAAAAAAAAAATATATATATATATATATATATATATATATATATATATATATATATATATATATATATATATATATATATATATATAAAAAAAATTTTTTTAATATATATTATTTTTATATAAATGTATATCGATTTTTTCTAATTATAATTTTTTACATTAATATAAAATATGTTTTATATTCATGTAAACAATTATATATAATTAGAAAAATCTATATACATTTATATAAAAATTATATTAATATATTATATATTTTAATAGAAAAAATCTACCGTATATACATTTATATATAAATTATAATTATGTTTTTACATTAATATAAAATATACTTTATATTAATGTAAAAAATATATATAAAATTAGAAAAAATCTATATACTTTTATATATTAATTTATATTAAAATTATATTATTTAATTTAATATTTATTGGGCAAAGGGTTTAGCATTTGTCTGCGAATACTAAATCTGTACTGGGCCCCTCACCTACCATTTACTACTTGTTATACTGGTGTTTTAGGTAACAACAACAAACTTTTTTTGTAAGCATATTGCTGCTAATCTTCTCAATATTTATGAATGGCAGTGGTCTCCAAACTGTGGCCCTCCAGATGTTGCAAAACTTCAACTCCCAGCATGCCCGGACAGCAACATCTGGAGGGCCACAGTTTGAGACCACTGATCTATAGGAGGCTATAAGACCTAGTACATATAGTAGGGTATTTACTCTGCTAATGTTGATATAACCAATGTGCAGAGGCTGGGAGTCAATTGCCTGTGTAAGAGCATAGCCCGGGGGTTGTGTATGTGCAGTGCTCGTCCTTTCAGCAGGTTTTATTGCGGCCTTTTGTATGCCAATTGCAATCTAAACAGAAGCTAAAATGACATCGTTGACAGGCAGCAAATATGTGGCCGGCAGGCAGCAAACTATATTGTTTTCCTGAAGACAGACTTAAAACTTTCTTGTTGTGTGTGTTTAAAACTGAATTCAGAAGAAGTTTCATACCATTCAACAAATAATTGTATGACGTTGAGTAATGGGAGTTAATTGATGAAATATTGGTCGTTTACTATGATTTATCAATAGATACATATCAGCCAGAAAGAATTTTAGAAAAAAAAATTATTTATATTATAAACAAAAGAAGAATTAATATAAATGTTTAATTCTACTGTGGTGACCCACCTGGTGTAATGGCGGGACCGCGGGGGTAGCGGTGTGAGTGGTGGGATCAGATGGTATTAACCCCGGGGGCTGGATAGTATTAACCCCTAGTGTTCTGGAACCCCTTAACCACACTGGTGTCATGAACATCACACGCCAGGATTTTCCGCTATCCCAATTGCTAGAAGTGAAATGAGAGCTCACAACTAGAGATGAGCGAACTTACAGTAAATTCGATTCGTCACGAACTTCTCGGCTCGGCAGTGGATGACTTTTCCTGCGTAAATTAGTTCAGATTTCAGGTGCTCCGGTGGGCTGGAAAAGGTGGACACAGTCCTAGGAAAGAGTCTCCTAGGACTGTATCCCTTTCCTAGGACTGTGTCCACCTTTTCCAGTCCACCGGAGCACCTGAAATCTGAACTAATTTACGCAGGAAAAGTCATCCACTGCCGAGCCGAGAAGTTCGTGACGAATCGAATTTACTGTAAGTTCGCTCATCTCTACTCACAACCAGTTATGGTCAAACGGAGGCTTTACTGAGTATAAGACAATGTAATTATCTTCACAGCTAAAGCCAGAATTCCCAGAGAGGTAGCCAGGACCCAGAGGACCTCGCAGCTTGCTGGACCAATATACTTGTAGTTAACGTGACTTGACTAGTTTCAGTGACAGCAGACATAGACTTGAGACTTACTGGAATGACTGTAGCTTTTGGGGTCTTCCAGACGCTGGTCACTTGCACTGAGATCTCTGGTGGTTGCTGTGCTCAGTAAAGACTTTAGATGGAAGAGCTGCTTGCAGCAGAAGATAGAATAGTAATGGCCGCCCCTTTATATAGGGGGGGGGGGGCTGGACTAAAGCCCATTGGTCAAGCCCATAGGTTAAGCTGGTGCTCTCTGGGAGAACGTGTGACTGCAAAACAGAACATGTGAAAGGCTTACTCAGGTCCTTGAGACCTCCCACAGGTCATCTATACTAACTATACATAGGGATCCTGTCTAGGGATTAAAGTGGCACACACCTTTATAAAACCACAGACCTTGCAGGGGAGCCCCCATGTCACTGAAGGACTCAACCTGACAGGGGCTAAGGGTAGTACAGGACCATGTCCTATACTAGGACATCACACTACTATGATTTATTAGTAATCTATGTAAAATATATATATTTTGTGTATTTGTATGATACACAAATATATCATTTTAGAATTTTACTTAAGATGTCTAGGGGCAGAGTACCTCTTTATCCCCTATCCTTTGGAGATGTCAAATTGCCGGGGTCCCGCTGCTGGGGACCCCCAGGATCTCCACTGCGGCACCCCGCTATCATTACTGCACAGAGCACGCTTGCTCTGTGCGTAATGACCGGCAATACAGGGGCCGGATCATTGTGACGTTCCGGCTCTGCCCCTCATGACGTCACGGCCCACCCCCTTAATGCAAGTCTGTGGGAGGGGGCATGATGGCCGCCACGCCCACCCCATCCCATAGACTTGTATTGAGGGGGCGGGCCATGACTTCACAAGGGTGGCAGAGCCGTGACATCCCAATGCTCCAGCCCCTGTCATTACGCACAGGGCACACTCGCTCTGTGCGTAATGACAGGGGCTGGAGCATTGTGACAGTAATGATAGCGGGGTGCCACAGCGGAGATCCCAGGGGTCCCCAGCAGCAGGACCCCAGCGATCTGACATCTTATCCCCCATCCTTTGGATAGGGGATAAGATGCTAGGGGCGGAGTACCCCTTTAAGCTGCCCATATTTTCCTGACCTGATATATGGTTTTCAGTATGTATCTTATGGGGAACTTTATTTTATTTATTTTTTGTATAGCAATGTAGAATACTAAATAAATACAGGTAATATAATAAATTATTAACTTGTTAAAGAAATAAACAAAGACAGTAACTAGTGGATATTCCCCCTATTGAAGACATCTGCAGCCATGTTATTGGATGCATATTTCCCAGGCCAATGAAATCCTACATATTTGTCAGGGAATCGAGCCCAAATATAATTCACCACACATTATGGTACAGGCTTTTCTCTGCTAGGCCCCCAAGCAGAAATAAGCGAAACAAGAAAATGACCGATGGGGTGCCTCCCATATTACCCTGAAAAGTAAATAAAAGTATATCAGTCTAAGAAAACACATAAATATTCTGTTTTACATTGGGTGAGATCTGCCCCCCCCCCAATATAATTGAAGCACATGGTGTCAGCTATGTTGAGTGTCATTTAAAGGGGTACTCTGATGGAAAACTTTTTTTTTTATTTTTAATTTTTTTAAATAATCAACTGGTGCCAGAAAGTTAAACTGATTTGCAAATTACTTCTTAAAAATCTTAATTTCTTCTGTAGTATTCAGCAGCTAAGTACTGGTACTGGAATGATTATTTTACTTTTTGGAACACAGTGCTCTCTGCTGACATCTCTGTCCATTTTAAGACCTGTCCAGAGTAGGAGAAAATCCCCATAGCAAACATATGCTGCTCTGGGTTCCAAAAAGAAGAGAATTTCCTCTAGTATTCAGCAGCTAATAAGTACTGGAAGGATTAAGACTTTTTTTTTTAATAGAAGTAATTTACAAATGCATTTAACTTACTGGCACCAGTTGATTAAAAAAAAAAAAATTCCACCGGAGTAACCCTTTAAGCTTTCCTAGACTCCTGGGTAGGCTTCTCATGCCATTCAAAAATATGGCCAATCTGAATCCTACACTCAGTGATGGCCATGTTAATTGCCATTCAGTTTTTCCTGACTTGTAAATGGAAGAGAAGTTGACCTGCCATTCAGGAATCTGAGAAAGCTGAATGTCAACCATGTATTTTTTTGAATTATGATGGAAAATTATCAGTGCAACAAGTTATATGAAATTGAAAGCAAAATTATATATTATGATAGAATTGTTACCAATTTTGATGTGTTAGCGTTATCTTTTGGCGCTGATTTAACCCTCAAAATTGCATAATCTCAAGGATTTTCTCTTTTTAGCCACAAATTGATTGGCTCCTCATGTTCTAGAATGCATTTAAGTACTTTATCAAAATAAGGATTCAAGGCACCTTCCACCTGGCAGCATAAGCTTTCATCCATGGTCTTAATTTGGTTTGCAGTGCATAATGGGAGCTGTAGTTTTAGCATTTATAGACTGACAGGGCATGATGTTGGTAGTAATTTAACAGCATGATAGTCACAGGATGGAACACCGATGTGCCATTTTTTTTATGTAGCGCACCTATAGAACCAGTTAATCTTGTTCAGTTCAGGCACTGCTTAATCTGGTAAAAAAAATCCCCAAAAATTGGCTATTGTTCAAGCACTTGTAGCATTTGTTTGTTAAAATAAAATTACAGTAATGACGTGTTTCGGGGGCAAAAATCTCCCTTCCTCAGATGGTCATAAGAAATATACATAACAGCAGACCTTGTATACATATGCAAATCTAAAATAGATGCCAGGTGATAAGTGGGTGGGGTTAAATCACCACATTCTCACATGGGTTAATAAATCAAAAGAATATATAGCAACAACAGTATACAGTAAATAAGAGTATCAAAATACATCAGACATCCCTCTGCTTGCTACACTGTAGCAGTATAACTCCTGTACCAGAAGAAAGCCCCAGAACATAGTGCTTCTGCACAAGATGGAAACAGGACGCACCCCACGCTGAAGACTTCTATTGTTTGTGGCCTGCTCCCGATAAGTTTTCAGCCTGCTGTTATTACTATAAACATAACTTCTTAGCTATTTCCTTAACTAGTATATAATCTAATTCTTTTACTTGACCAGGCAGTTTATCTAGAACCTCTACACAAGTTACTGTATGGTTAACAAACTTCAACTGAACCCAAACTGACTCTGTTGGCCTCACTAACTTGTTATATCTCTGTTTTTACTCCCCTTAAACCATGTCTCAGTAACAGCCACTAAATCTACGTTCTCAGATGTCGTTATAGACACAAGTTCATTGTGCTACTGACATATTCTGGCATTGTTTTGGGGGGCACTTGGACTGCTTACTGAGGACTGTTCGCTGAGGACTGTTCACTGAGGACATTCATTCCCTTGAGAGAAAGATGAAAATGTCTTTCTATTCCAAATAGGTCTATCACAAAGCCAAATTCTTGCTCCTGACACCATTTACCAAGCTATAAGTTGAATTCTCTAATGCACATCTGCCTATTATTCTAAATGTTTTTCATTAGGCAGAACTGCAGAAAATGAAACAGTGGAAGCAACCTCCCTATATCATTACGAAGTGTGTGAAAAGCTTCCTTCACCTCTGATACTTTATTGCAAGCCAGATAATTTGTCCCTAGATGGACAAGGACATCCACTTCCCCTTCAGGCTTTGGTTGCTTAACATTAAGAATACCTCTCTGCTAGCAGTGGCACCAGGAAGATATCTCTCTAAACCATTTTTCTTAAACTCCACACACGATAGAATCATCCAACAACTACTTTCCATCAAACCTCACCTTGTCCCTTTTTGTCTTTGGCTGCACTCTTGCATACCTTAGACATAGGAGATGATGGTGTCTTCGCCAACATCCATTTGGCCCTTTACACTCTGAAAGTGCTGCAAATTAATAATGGGGAGCCACAGACTGTAGGGCATGCCTTTTATCCACAACACTTCGTCTACCATTCTGCCATTTCTAGGATGGTCTTTGTGGCTGTGGCATTGCAACAGTCCCAGCCTGAGTTTAATATAGAACTTCCAAATCTCAGACTTCAAAAATGCCTCTGCAGTAAGGAACTGTCTACAGATCAGACAGCATCCAAACCTCCAAAGAGTGGAACATGACATAAATGCACAACAATTTCTGCATTAAACAAAGTCTGCCATTTTAACTCCTTGAAGACTCAGGGTTTTTTACCTCCTCACCTTTTAAAAAATCATAACCCTTTAAATTTTGCACCTACAGACCCATATGATGGCTTTTACCTTTTTTTTTTTTTTTTTTTTGCGCCAACAATTCTATTTTGTAATGACATCAGTTGTTGTACCCAAAAATCTACAGCTAAAATAAATAAATAGAAGAAAACAAAACGCAATTTTGTAACTTTTGGGGGCTTCCGTTTCTATGCAGTACATTTTTTGGTAAAAATGACACCTGATCTTCTGTAGGTCCATACGATACAAATGATACCCTACTTATATGGGTTTGATTTTTGCCTTACTTCTGGAAAAAATCATAACTACATGCACGAAATTAAAATGTTTAAAAATGTCCTTCTGACCCCTATAACTTTTTTTTTTTTCTGCATATGGGAATACATGAGGGCTCATTTTTTTGCGCTGTTACCTGAAGTTTTTATTGGTACCATTCTTGTTTTGATTGCTTTTCAGCCAAAATGCACCGCACGCACATGAATGCGGGATGGCGTGCGTTAAATACTAATCGCCCCTCCCACGAATACAGCCTGATAGGGTTAACACTTGTGGTCAGGGCTCCACCCGAAAAAAAGTCAAGACTTGCCTATACCAGTACTTGTCATCTTTCTTAATTACAACAACCTATACATAACACTACATGATAAAGTGGTTGAACTGTGCCCAAAAACTGCGACCGAGGGTTAGCCTTTAGAGGGCAAACTATCGTGTAGGAAATTAAAATAACTTTATTGAGTTTCATAATACCAAATATGTAAAGACATCGGCCATCCCACTATGTGGAGCTGGTACATAAGTTCCATAACATCCTGACTTCCACCTGCCTAGCTTCTGTATGACATGGGGCGGAATCTTGTGCCTAGACGACGCTAATGCAGCCCGATGCAAAATGAGTGACCCAAGAAATCCCTGGGAGTGCCCCCCCAACATGGTGATAAGTGACCATATGTGCAAAACTGTGCTGTAGTCAATGACGAAGCACCGAAAGGAAGCAAAGGGTGATCATCTGCTTTGCTGTCAAAGAATAACAATTTGGCCAGTACCGCCACCGGACACTAAGCATTGCGGGAGGGGAAGTAGTTTACTGCAGCCCCCCACCTGCTGGTTTTGGTGACAGTGACCCGGAGTTCAAAGAAACCATCTCGCCATTTTAGTTGTGCTTTGCGCAAAGGCTCGGACTTCACACTGACGCATGCAAACTTCCCCAGCCTAAGGAAACCATAAAAGGCCAGGTACTAAGGAAACCATAAGGCCTGCTTTGATCTCCAGACTGGGGACATGTCCAAATGGCTGCTTGTCTAATGCTTCTGTCATAGCCCTGGCCCGGAAATTGGTTTTCTGGAGACACTTTAAGACGTGCTGCAGCCTTGGATGCCTCGGGGTGCTGCTTTCACCGCGTGAACCGAAACGATAGCAGGATTCCAACACTTTATTTCTCTATCATTACCAGACAGACCCTCTAAGTTTTGATGGTGTTGAGACAAATTAAGTGAAGAGCGGCAAAACCCAATAAACCCCAGGATGAGAGTAGTGTCGAAGGAAAATGGGGGTGTTAACATGTCAAAGAAAAGTGACATACTTTGTAGACAGTGTCCTAAGCTTTCCTAGTGCTGGGTGCTAGTGAATCCCTGACAAGCTTGCCAGCCACCTGCACATAATTCAGTCACTCATTAGTACTTGACAAGGAGGCACTGGAGTGCCAACTGTATCTGCGAGGGGCATGACCTGGGAGAAAAGGTGAAAATTAGCCCTAGACAAGGCATCAGCTGCTACATTATTCACCCCTGGAATGTGCCTACAAACAAAATTAAACTTTATGCTGTAATGACAGAAAAAACAACTTTCTAATAAGACATGACCCTTGTATTTTTGGATCTATCTTTGTTAACGATCCCTACCGTAGCCTCATTGTCACAGAAAAACACTACTGCTTGATTACCCCAGTTGTGTCCCCAAACATATGCAGCTGCTACAATAGGATAGACCTCGAACAATGCTGATGTATTGTTGAAACCTGACATACTGTGCACCTCAGGAGACCAATGTCCTGCCAGCCAGTGAGACCCCCCAAACTGCCCCAAATCCAACTGATGAAGAAACATCCATGAATATTAGGGATCGACCGGTTATCGGTATGGCCGATATTATCTGCCGATAATCACGATTTGGGGCATTATCGGTATCGGCAATTACCTTGCCGATAAGCCGATAATGCCCCGCACCGCCCCCACCGCACCGTGACCGCGGCAATCGGGCTTGCATGTTAACGGTGTCTAGGATTATTCCCAAGAAAGTCATAAGTTTTATCCGGACCTTCCATTTTGCTAGAGAAACTGGGACCCCTACTTCCGAGAACAGACCCAACAACTTTCCCAGCCCCCCAGGCTCTATACTCGGCGGTTCCAGTAAAGGAAATCATCCAGATAGTGAATAACATGGGCGCAACCTGCAACATTGACGAGAGTCCAATGCAAAGCCTGAGCAAGCTGGTCGAATAGCCAGGGACTGCTGTTAGAACCAAAAGCTAACTTAGTTGCAAAATAATACCCACTATTCCACTTAACCCCCTACCAGTCCCAGAGGTCAAGACAAATTGTTAATAGCTTAAAGGCATCCACTATATCAGCCTTTGACAACAAAGTACCCTGACCTAGGCAGAGAATGATTGAATAGCCTCATCAATTGATTCGTAGGGCATTGTGAATTCTTCCGAAGGGATAAGAGAATTGATACTGGGTATGACAGATGAATATGGTGCTGACAAGTTGTAAATTAGAAGTTTTTTTTATTGCTGAATTTACCACATACAGTGCCAATCCGGCTGACCCTCCATATGTCGAAAGGTGAACATGTAAATGGGCCAATCATGTAGCCTCTCTAACTAATTCTGTAGAAGCTGAGTGACTGTTTTGGGGTTGTTAGTTGCAGACAACAGGTTGGTGCATTCGAATGTGCACTGGGGTAGCGCCACCAGACCTGTGTGGAAACCTTCCACGAAACCGTCTATCAACCATGTCACCCAGTTAGTGTTTGTGTCCTGCTAGGATCTTCCTCAAAGCAGGGATCTGTACCCTGCCTAGTCACGCCTGATTTTTCTGAGAGCACATCGTGCTGGGGTGAGCTCTGTAACACAAACGGACATGCAACAGCCTGCAGTTGCTGTAATTGCAAGCCGATATGTTATAATTGTTGCAAATCTGACTCCTTCCAGGGTACCCCAACTTGCCCACAGAAGGAGTCTATTTCTGACCAACCGCAGGCAACTGATTTAAGCTTTTACTAGTATTCGGCTCTGCAGGTTGATTCAGCTCTGTGCACCAGGCTGCCGTGTGGGATGTATACTGACAAACTGAGCATTCTGGGGATTTTAAACCCGCAAAGTGGTTGCAAAACAACTGTCGACTGAACTCCATTCTGTCATAAACTCGTCTTGACTAAACACTGCTGCCGCATTGGCAGAAAAACTCTTGTGGTAGTCGTAAAAGTGCGTGCCACCGTATTTATGAGAACTCCGTGATCTGCAGTAGGTACAGATTTAATTCTTCTCGGCAATCGGGGTTAACTGAACAAATAACTTCCCGGAATTTGCTGAAAGCTATGACAAACTCATGTATGTTGAGTTTACGTCTTAGTCTAGCATCCTTGCTCTTTAAGACAACGGACAGCTCTGCACAGGCTACGGTTTTTGTGTCCGACAAATCCTTGGAGGAAATTAGCAAGGATGCTAGATTGACATCTTTTCCATCCAGTATATCCTTGCATAAGGGTGCCGGTATTAAGTGAATGGGAGAAATCTTTGGTGGAATTGACTGCCTGCCTGATGTGCTAGGCACCGAAGGGGAAGGCAATATAGGTGTCACAGGAGCAGGTGTGTCCTAAACACCTCTCTGCACCAAAGCCTTAAGTCTGGACTGCACTCCAGACAATGAGGCTATCATGGTGGACATCATTGAATGCAGTTGTGCTAGGGAAGCCTGGCCCGAAGTCTCAGGCTGACTACTCCCGGCCGGAGTTTCCGCCATCAACCGTTTTTATAAAGTTCAGACTTGCATGCCGAAGCTGGAAACGGAATTCCCCTTCTACGCAACTCATCCATCAGCCTAGGGATGGTCCACACACTGTAAGCTGAGGACGTAGCTCCTCGTTCAGAACTCCTAGCCAGTCTCTGGAACTGACAGGGAATCCTCTTTACAACAAATCTACCTAACCAAACCGAACCTACTGACCTGTCCACAAGCTGTGTCCGAGCATGACTGAACCAGTTTCCTGAGAAAACGCCAAACCACAGATTAACTGACTAAAGAGACTGAGCTAGTATGTACTAGAAACTGCAAAAGGAACCCGTACATGCGGGACATAACCTGACGCTACGTGAAGCAACCGACCACCGTGGCCAATCAAAATTTTTTTTATGGAAGAACTGAACTTTATCCCCCGAAGATTAGTCTGGATATCAGTTAAATCACCACCTATGTGTCATGCGAGTTAATGTGTGTGTTGGCGTGCAAGATACCAGAATTACCACCAAAAACCGTAATACCTTGTAACCGCTAAACGCAAATTAGGACTACCCCTTTAAGCCCAACGTGTCTAACCGGACCTGAGCAGGCACTTGCTTTAACCGTGACCACAAATACACTACATACCCAAACCCACAGATGAAAATACAACAACCAGCCTTTTAAGGAAAACCAACAAACTCTCAACGATGACTGTCTGGACACACACCACCTGCCGAAAAGAATGCAACCAGGTCAACATGGTATACCTGCCGATAAGCTACTTCTCATCGTACAGCTCTGAATGCTACCGCTTGCCCTTGACCGTGCTGACATAATTAAAGTCTACCAGGGTTTTTTTTTTATTTTTTTTTTTTTTAACACCACGTACCCTCAGTGCAAGCATCACATCCCCCCTCTTCTTATATCGATTTTACCTTTTAAAAGAAAAAAAAAAAACGTATGTATAATCACTGGCTAACAGTGTACATGCGCCCACAGTGCCACCTAGTGGTGGCGTCTGTGCACTGCAGCACGCTGTCTGCTGCCTGGGGAACCCCCGCAAAACCGCCAATACCCTACAGGTGAGTGAACCAGACATAAGTGAGCATACGCCGTGAGAACATCAACCCCATATGCCTGCAGCACCCAGAGACCGACGGAGCAGCGCTGCAGACCCCTACCCTGGGCCACCTAATGAAACGACTAAACGCTGCATCTAAAATTTTAAAGACTCATTCCTGGCAGCTTAGTCAGCTCTCATCAAAGTTAACAGAATTGGAAATCCCAATAGTGGTACTATACACCTACCAATTTCACTAAGCGCTTCTTTAACGTTATGGGCAGAGTCTTATCACTCAGTTATAGCTTTATGCCATGACTTTGGTATATTTTATGCCTGCCTTTTTTTGATACCTTTTATTTTTTTTTTAAGAGATTTGATTTTGTTTCCCCTATGGCCGCTATTAAATTGTCACTTTCATGATGTGAGATTTTTTTCTGACTGAAGAGAAAAAAAACTTTAATTTCTCGGACACCTTGTTAGTACTATGTGCACAACAGACTAAAAGCGTTACTATTTTAATTTTTTTAATTTAAAAATTTTTTTTTTTAGGCAATTTTTCTTCTAAATATAAATAACAGGTAAAGTTGGTGGGAAGACCCCTGACCTTAAATGATACTGCTTTGGCCTGTTGGCTCTTACATAAACTAGCATAAGGTTCTTGTGTGGCATCCTCCAAAAGCTTCTTTCACATAATGTGTTTTTTTACCAGGGTACATTTGTCTCGCTAATGTTAGAATTTCGAGTTTATCATGAGGGTTATTAAAGAGACTTGTACTTGGTAATAAATGTTAGGGTTCTGCACTGGCAAAATATTTTTTTTGTACCAAATACAATATACTTAGAAAATTTACCTATTATTAATCTATTTCATTAATATTGCTAGTTCTTTCCATGAGGTCAACAATGGTCAAATTTTCCCTTTTTCAGGTGAAAACAGCAGTCACTCCCCCTCCCATAGACTTGCATTGAGGGTGTGTGGCCGTGACGTCACAAGCCTCCACCCCTCATCGCCAGTCATCACTCTGTGCACTGGATGTCTGGGGTGCTGCAGCCAAGATCGCGGAGGTCCCCAGCAGTGGGACCCCATGATTAGAAATCTTATCCCCTATCCTTTTGATAGGGAATAAGATTTGTAGGGGCAGAGTATCCTTTAACTCGATACCCCTAATGTGACTTACCAATAGTGTTGCTCGCGAATATTCGCAATACGAATTTTATTCGCGAATATCGCATATTCGCGAATTCGCGAATATAGCACTATATATTCGTAATTACGAATATTTTTTATTTTTTTTTCACCCAGTACACATCACAGTGATCACCCCTCTCTGCTTCCAGCTTGTGTGGTGTAAAGAAGGCTCCAATACTACTGTGTGAGACTGGTGTGCGAATTTTCGAATATACGAAAATTTGCATATGCTAATTTTCGCACATGCGAATTTTTTGCTTGTACAGGTTTCTGTATATGCAAATTTTCGCACATGTTAATTTTCGCATACGCGAATATTTGCATATGCAAAAATAAAACGCGAATATATGACGAATATTCGTCCATATATTCGCAAATTCGAATATGGCCTATGCCGCTCAACACTACTTACCAATATTATGGAAAGGCACCTTCCTGGTATTTGAGGGAGATCACTAGAATTCCCTAAAAATACCACCTGATGTGCACTGTGTACTTTAGAGCACTTGCTATAAAAAGGTGGACCTGTCCCTATGTTACCCTTAAACCGTCTCTAAATATACTATCTCTCCTCTACAAACTGCAAAAAAGAATACTGCTGTCATTAATGGTACCCGAGGAAAGGGAGCGAGGAGAAAAGGAAAGGGAACGGAGGATATATAACAATGGAGAAAAAGGAAAGGTGATGATCCAAACAGACAGGTTCAATACTTCCAGATTAATTGCAGCAGTTCACATTCAGCAATAGGCTTGGCTTGCAGCATGCCATAAAACAGAAACTTAAAGGGGTGCTCAAAGGGATAGGGGATAAGATGTCTGATCGTGGGGGTCCTGCCACTGTGCCCCCCCCCCCCCCCCCCCGATCTCCACACAGCACCTGGTGTTCTGAACAAACACTGGGTTCCGGTGGTATTGACCTTACGCCATGCCCCCTCATCTTGCTATGGCCCCTCCATGCATGTCGATAGTGAGGGGGGGGGGGGGGGGGGTGGCGTGACATTACGACCACTGCCGCCAGAACCCAGCATTTGTTCAGAATACGAGGGCCTCGCAGAGATCGAGGTGGTCACTGTGGCAGGACCCCTGTGATCAGACATCTTGCTGCTTGCTTACAGCATACATGTAAAGGGAAGGAGAAACCATGTACCTAAGGGGAGTCAAAGCATGCAAATGTTATCTAGTCCTCGCCATGTCTGTGATCCCAACCTAGGAATCCATTTAAATTCCTTTTTCACAGGATGTTTTTTTGTGCTAATTGCCTTTTTTTTGTGATGGTGTATAACCATTTAATGAACTTTTAAAGGGGTACACAAACTTCCGAGCGCTGGAATCGGAAGCTCGTGACGTCATAGCCCCACCCCCTCATGTCGTGCCCCGCCCCCTCAATGCAAGTCTATGGGAGGGGGCATGACAGCCATCACGCCCCCTCCCATAGACTTGCATTGAGGGGGCGTGATGTAATGAGGGGGTGGAGCTATGACGTCGCATGCTCCTTGCTCCAGCGTTCTAAACAGTTTATTCCAAACACTGAGCAGCAGAGTACCCCTTTAATACCTTCAGATTCCTTAAGTGGTATTGGAGAGCATTTTGGGTCAGGAGTGTCTCCCCATTTGCTGGATATCTAAATAAACAAAAATGGGGGAAGTGCCTAAAACTAAATTTTATTAATATGCATTAAAATATCACCAACTCAGAAAGTGAATCCCAAAGGATAAAGGTTAAAGCAAGGTATATATACCTAAAATATTCTGTAAAAATTCAGCAGCAAAATGCTATATAATGCACACAGGAATATGGCATGCCACACATCATTTATACATGCTCTTTATACAATACAATTTTATATACTCTAGAAAATGCTGGCCTCTTGGCAAGATAGCATAACCAATTTTCACCAGTTCCCAACGTACGTTTCTATCCCTTAGTGCTATTAGACTGTTCACCAGGGACGTCCTCAGGGGATTGGTACCAGATTACGCATATATAGATTGAGTTAAATATGCACAAGCTTTGCAAAATAATCACAAGGGGTATATGCCCATCTTGGCTGTATCTACTACTGATCATGTATTATCCAGAGTAGAGTATATCCTGAGTCTCAGCAATGACAAATGGACATCCACTGTATATATGCTTGAAACTGGATTAATATTCCATGTGAGTTATGAATAAATATATTAAAAAGGAAGAAAACATCCCCCGGTCACACTGTGATAAGTGTCGCTCCTGAACCGTTGGTCCTGTAAATAAAAACAGATTGTTTCACAGTACCTGTATATACGATATCCTTGTGTATATGTGGACTGCTACTTACAGATCTTTAGCACGTTCAGGGTACGCACCGCGTGAGGGGATGAACCTGTAAACAGCAAATGCCGCCTTCAATATACATATATCTCTAACGATCACCGAACACCGAGACTCATCGCATATCAAATAACTTGCGTGTCGCATGGATAGTCTATGGTTTAAACAAGACCTGCAGTGGCCGGTCTGCGGGCCTGTTCACTCATGTGGCGCACTGCGAGCACGCCGGCGTGTCTCTTGTTAAAGCCTGTTTCACTTCCGGGACTTTCCCGGGCCGTCCCCTCCATGATGCAAGGCAGGGGGCGGAGCTTAATGACTTTGTCTAACTCAAACGCTTGTTCTATAATACCTGCTAGGGGACGGGCTTTGCTCTTACTTATACTTTGGTATTTATGGCAAAGATTCCTCGGACCTCTTTAAGCACCATATGATCCCACAGTTAAGGTCATAGGGAAGTTCATATATACACATTACTAACAGGAGTTAGGTGTGTGTGTGCGGGCGCAAGTCACGCCCACTTCACACACCCGGCCAAACTACCCATGTACGGAAGATTAGACTAAATCTGCATTATAAATGATGAGAAAGAAAAAAACAAAAACAAGACAGCTTTGATTGATATGTTGTGCCTAATAGCACAAAGCATAATAGCCAAAATATCCCATAATGTCTTCACATAATGGATTTAGGGTGCCTGGTAGCACCAAAATGTATAATCATTATTTACTGTAATAACTATATTGTCACTGGGCAGGGGAGATTATGGAATACACACTCCGGAAAAATTGGGAAGATGGTCAATTATATAAAAAATAGGATTGGACCTTGGGCACTATTTTAACCCTAGACCACCCTAATACGGAGCTCTATACCCTAGACGGCAGGGACGCCCTTAGAAGGGCAGTACTGTGGACCAGGAACCTCCTACGCAATCCCTATCTAGGAGGGAACACTAACTCATGGGCTGACTACAGCCCCAACTATCTGGGTAAAGTGCCCCCAAGCTGTCACTCCCCTAGTTTTTGCTGCCCTAGATTCATATATTCAAATAAATGGAACAAAAGTGAGCTTTTCATTAAGCCCATTAGGGGTCATGGTCTGCAACTAGTATTTCCATCAACTTTTCCTTCTGTAGAAGGACATGATCAAAATCCCCCCTCTTGGTGATCTCTGTACCCTTTTTTGATACCCATGAAGGAGATTTGGGCAGCTTCCCCCCATGTGCACTGTAAATATGATTGGCAAGGGGTCTATCCCCATGATTCCTAATATCCCCTAAGTGTTCAAAGATGCGGAAACGAAATTGACGAAAGGTTTTCCAACATATCGAAGTCCACAAGCACAAGTGGCCAGATAGATGATCCCCATTGTACTACAGTTAATTAAATTCCTGATGGTGTACATTTTTCCAGAGTAGTGATTCTCAAATCTAGCTCCCTTCTTCACATTGGCACATGCCTTACAGTGACCACATGGATGGGAGCCTGTAACAGAACTGGAAAGCCAGGTCTGCCTGGGAGTTGGGGAGGTTAAGTGAACAAGGGCATCACTTAAATTCCGTCCTCTCCTGTATGTAATAGCTGTGTATTCACCCAGAACATCTACCAGATCCGGGTCTAGTTTCAAAATGTTCCAATGCCTAGAGAAAATATCCCAGACCTGTGTATAAGATGAATCGTAGGTACCAATGACCCTGATACAATTAGATGTGTTTTCTCTCTGTTTTGGTTCCAACAGATGTTTCCTCCTCTGTTTTGGCGTACTGATAAGCCTTCTTTAATGCACAGTCGGGGTATCCTCTATTCTGAAAACGCTGCCTTAGGTCCCTAGCCTGCGCGTCAAAGTCTATAATATTCGACTCCCAGTGCCTAACCACCAAACCTCCTATCCGAGCTATGAACCGACCCACAACTTTGTTCACTTTAGCCCATGCCCTATTAAGACCAGCCACCGACCTCACCTGATGCCAATTCGTCCTCGCAACCATATCTGACCAGATCAGAATAATCCCAGGGAAAGACTCCTGTAAACACAACAGATCAATCTTAATATCCCACATCAGGTCCCTGGATCTCCTAAAACCCAAATCATTACCCCCTAAGTGCAGCACCAGCACGTCAGAGCCCTATCCACACCCACAAACCGTTGCAAATGACCCAGCAAACCTGACCACCGCAAACCCCCTTTACCCAACCACCTCACTTGTACTTCGGACCTCGGAAAACCCAAATTCCTGCCATTAGGCCGAAAGGCCGCCCGCCCCCCCCCCCCCCCCCCCCCAACCACATAAGAGTGACCAGCGATCCACACCAGGCAAGGCACTGCACCTGAAAATGGAACCAAATACAAACAATATAAGAAAGAAACGCACTACAGCACATCACAACAAATGAGGTCTAACATATATCCGATACCTGTCAGACTCCCACCGCCCAATATACAGAATCTCCGGCCCCAGACCCCAAGAGGAGGCCTCAGTAGTCGCCCCAATGTGGAAGGAATGCAAACTATGTAGTCCTCCACCCCACATCCCGCCTCCACCAGACACTTCCTAAAAACCCCTATGAATTGGACCCGAGACAGAAACCCCCCATCAGCATGCACTAATAACGGCCCACCCCCTTCAGGGTGCACCGCCATAAACTTCATAAAACATTCCATTGGACACATGGGAGGACCCTCCAGTGGGGCCAAATGAACAGTCACCCGCCGACCTGCTTGGTCTGTCTTGGACTGCCGCACCAAACACTCCAGCATACCCCCATGGATGCGGACATCCACCACCTGAAGACCACCCATAACCCGCCGACTAGGGGCCACTAATTCAGACACCCTAAAAGCCCCAAAAACGCCAAAGAAAATGCTAGCTGAAAAACAAACCCCACTCAACACTTCCCCCAACCTCAACAATAGCGGAAAAGAAACCATCCGGAGCCTACCCAGCCTTTCCGCCCCCTTACAGAAATCCCTAACTGTCTGTCGCACCAAGAAAGACTTTATTAGCCAAAAACCAACACGCAATGTAGCACCATAGGCCACTATATAATACACTCACAGAAAACTTAGGCCAATTATGGAAAAAATTCTAACAAACTTTATTGAAAAATTATAAAGACATACATAAAATCACAAACACAATGAATGGGTGGTCAAAATACACGTACTGAGAAAGTGGTGAGTACATCCCAAGTATGTTTAACCCCTTAAGGACACATGACGTACTGGAACGTCATGTGTCCACTCTCGATCTATAATGCGGGGCCACGGCGTCATAGCAGGTCGGGCCCGGCCTCTACCAACGGCTGGGACCCGTGGCTAATGATCGCGGGGCCGCACGCTATTAACCCTTTAGAAGCGGCGTTCAAAGTCGAACGCCGCGTCTAAAGTGAAAGCATGCCGGTTAGCTCAGGGAGCGGTTTGGGATAGCGAACAGCTTACAGGACAGCTGGAGGGTCCCTACCTGCCTCCTCGCTGTCCAATCGCCGAATGACTGCTCAGTGCCTGAGATCCAGGCATGAGCAGTCAAGCGGCAGAATCATCGATCACTGGTTTCCTATGAGAAACCAGTGATCAATGTAAAAGATCAGTGTGTGCAGTGTTAATATCTCCCCTATTAAAAGTTTGAATCGCCCCCCTTTTCCCATAAAAAGTGTAAATAAAAATAAACCTATATGGTATCGCCGCGTGCAGAAATGTCCGAATTATAAAAATATATCGTTAATTAAACCGCACGGTCAATGGCGTACGCGCAAATAAATTCCAAAGTATAAAAAGTGACCAAAATGCACTATTTTGGATCATGAAAAAATTAATAAAAAGCGATCAATAAGTCCTATCAATGCAAAAATGGTACCGTTAAAAACTTCAGCTCACGGCGCAAAAAAATTAGCCCTCATACCGCCCCATATGCAGAAAAATAAAGTAATAGGGGTCAGAAGATGACAATTTTAAACATATTAATTTTCCTGCATGAAGTTATGATTATTTCCAGAAGTACGTCAAAATCAAACTCAAAATCAAAAGTAGGGTATTCTTTTAATCGTATGAACCTACTGAATAAAGATAAGGTGTCATTTTTACCGAAAAATGTACTACGTAGAAACGGAAGCCCCCAAAAGTTACAAAATGGCGTTTAAAAAAAATTTGTTGTCTCACAATGATTTTTCTTTCCGTTTTTAACCGTAGATTTTTGGGCAAAATGACTGATGCCATTACAAAGTAGAATTGGTGGCGCAAAAAATAAGCAATCATATGGATTTTTAGGTGCAAAATTTTAAGTTATGATTTTTTTAAAGGCAAGGAGCAAAAACGAAAATGCAAAAACTGAAAAACCCCCAGGTTCTTAAGGGGTTAAAGACTAAATTGCATTTGCAATAATTAATGTAACTCCATGGTTCTGCATGAATGAATATGGGAAAAGGGTATCCAATAAATTATAAAGAGCCACATGGAGGTAATAAAAATTCATGCAGTACTGAAAGGCAAACACAACCTGAAAAAGGAAAGAAAATGATAGTGGTATACAATGAATTCAAGTAAAGTCTTGTCATGCACCCTATCATGGGACGTCTCTCCTACCCCAAACACGTTTTCACTTGCCGCTTCGTCAGGGGGTGTGTCTCTGGTCAGAAAGTACTCAGTATAAAGGTGTTCAGCCAATAGGGAACACCGTAATAAGTTTAGTAATGAAAGCGCACCTGTGTGCACTCCTGACGTAGTAAACATGCGCCTCAGCATATAGGACTATTGTCCTTCACATACCTGGCCATTATGGGGCCGCACCAAGAAGCGTGGGGCGCATCAATGACATGCGCCTCCTCACCTGACTGCATCCAGTCGCGCAAGACAGTGCAGGCAGGAAGCGGCACAGGAACAAACACGAGGCTCCGGCGTCCCACGTGACAGCAGGCCCTGGCGCAACACGTGACGAAAGCCACGTGACACGCTAACGCCACGTGTCCAGCAACTGCTGTTAAGCAAGAATTTGAATCGGTAAGTATTAGGTTGATATACAGAAGCCGACACAAGACATGACATAGCAAAACAAATGCACACCAAAGTGATTGTGAATGGGGAAAAACATAAAAGTGAATAACTTACCCACCACCAGGGTGAAAAAAGATCTTGCCACCAGGGTGTACAGATGGGATGTGCAGTTGTGTAATAAACCACTGTGAAAAAAATAAGATAGAGGTTAATAATGAAATAAAAACATTTATGCAACAAAAGACCAATATCAAATAGATACTACATGTATAGTGGGTTTGATGTACCCCAGGGAGGGGAAAAGGTAATATGATGATACTTGAATAGTGGTTGGGCCAATAAATTTAAGAGGAACATGTATTGTATTAAAATAAGTGGCCCATGATATATAGGTCAAAAAGATAAAGAACATCTAAGGGGTAATAAAGTGTTAACACACAATTATAATTTATCATAAAATGTGAATATATGCAGGTAAGTGTTACTAGGTATTTTTATTTCTATGTATATTAAGATCCATAAAGGGATAATGAGTGCTTATTATAGGATAGGGTGCTTCATTGTACTATTAGGGAATGGATTAAGTGTTAAGGTGTCTTAGTGCTGACTATACAGTATTATATCTGAAAATGTTTAAAAACAAATACATCATATTTGATAACTTCATCAGAAAATAACTTGAATTAATAAACAGTGGTAGAAAGCCATGTGTTGTGCCGGGGCCTCGGGTTGGCAACTGTTGCTATGGCGTGCTCTCGTGGGGGTCTCCAGAGCCTCGTGTTTCTGTGCCGCTTCCTCCCTGCGCTGTAATGCGCGACGGGATGCCACCAGGTGATGAGACGCACGTCATTGATGCGCCCCACATTTCTTGGCGCGGCCCCATAATGACCAGGTATGTGAATGACAATAGTCCTATATGCTGAGGCGCATGTTTACTACGTCAGGTGCGCTCCGTTACTAACTTATTATGGTGTTCCCTATTGGCTGAACACTTTTATACTGAGTACTTTTTGACCGGACACACCCCCCGTGACGAAGCGGCAAGTGAAAACGTGTTTGGGGTAGGTGAGATGTCCCATGATAGGGTGCAGACCGGACTTTACTTTAATTCATTGTATACCACTCTATCATTTTCTTTCCTTTTTCAGGTTGTTTGCCTTTTCAGTACTGCATGCATTTTTTGTTACCTACATGTGGCTCTTTATAATTTCTTGGATGCCATTTTCCCATATTCATTCATGCATAACATCTAGAACCATGGAGTTGCATTAATTATTGCTCATGCAATTTAGTCTTTTTTATTTTTTTTTTTTTTTTTTTTTTTTAAACCTACTTGGGATATACTCGCCACTTTTTCAGTACCTGTGTTTTGACCACCCATTCATTTGTTTTTGTGATTTTATGTATGTCTTTTTAATAATTTTTCAATAAAGTTTATTACAAGTTTTCCATAATTGGCCTCAGTTTTCTGTGAGACCAAGAAAGACTTTGTAACATTCGCCAAACCACGGGCCTTAAACCAAAATGCTAAAGCCGACGGCCAAGCCCAGAAGGGGACACTCCTTCACTAAATGACTGCCCAACATAAAACAGGACAGCAGCTTCCCAATCCGGCGGAGCAACAAAGCTCCCCACCCGCCCCACCAAAGCCTCCCAATCCGTCCACCAGAACCTATACGTAGACCACGTTGCCCCACACACCGACCGAAACACCAAACCCCAAGCTACCCCTAAACCAGACTCCACAACCTCACCGGACAAGGAATCCCAACCGCCTCTGCCTCTGGCTCCAGCTCCCGTAATTGGTCCCACTGAGAACAAGAGAGCGTCAGCGACAGAGTGCTCCACCCCAGAAACATGAGCAGCTACAAAATGCGCGTTCAACTCTAAATCCCTCCAAAACCAGGTGCCGAAGCAGCCAAACCACCGGCGAGCTCGGCGTCTGTCGGTTAATAGCCTGAACCACACCCAAATAATCACAGTGAAAACAAACCCTGCGATTATCTAGCTGCGACCCCCAGACCTCCACCGCCACCAGAATGGGGAATAATTCTATTAGCGCCAGACTGTTAACCAGCCAAGCCTCTGGCCACAGAGCCGCAAACCATGCCCCCCGGCTGCATCAGTATACAAGGCCAAATCGCTGCTCGCGGCCAGCCGGTCCAGAATCAGCGACCGCCTGTTGTACTTGTCCAGAAAAAAAAATTCCACACTCCCGTATCCTCCCGCACATCCACAGACAGGTGCACAAAGTGATGAGGGCGTTGCGCCCCAGCCGTAGCAGCCGCCAGGCGCCAACAAAAAACTCTCCCCATCGGGATGATACGGCATGCAAAGCTAAGATGTCCCAGCAAAGACTGGACCTCCTGTAGCTGCATCTTCCCCGACCTACAATCCCTAGCCACCCCATCCACTCCCCCAACTTTTCCTCTGGCAGGCGGCACTCCATGGCCATAGTATCAATCAGGGCCAGCCTTAGGTGTTCAGGCGCCATGTGCGAGCTAACTTTGTGGCGGCCCCCCCCACATTACCCCATAAACATACACAAAAATAACAGATAAATTACAGATAATTTAAGTGCAAGTGCAAACAAGTACAGTAATAAATAACTGGATTGACTGGTAACAATCAATGTATACATAAGTTATACATAAGTTTGTGTATTGTAGAAAAGAGCTATGTTGTAAGAACACTGTATCTAACTATTTTACAACACTAAGCATGCATAGACTCTCCCACATTGCTTCAACCAATGTTTTTGTTTGGGACCCTCTAGACAATTTGAAGCACACAAAATGCCACCTTCATTCCCATCACCAAAACCCTTGGCCACCCGTTCAATAAAACACTTGCCTCCCCTTAATTTGATGCAGACCCCTTTTAATCAGGCCCTCCCCCTTCACCAGTCCCCCTTAAGCAGACTCAGACCCCCCCTTCACCAGTCCCCTGTCACTCATCAGACCATCTCCCCCCTTCACCCCTTAATCAGACCCTCCCCCTTAACCAGTCCCCCTTAATCAGACTCAGACCCCCCCCTTCACCAGTCCACTTCTGTCCCCATTAATAATTAATCTTTTTATTTCATAATTAGACAGATGGACCCTGCCCCCCTTCACATATCCTATGCCCTGTTTAAAAAATAAATTAATTAAATGGCACAAAATAAAACATCTATTTAGAACAGCCAGGTACTTACTTTTGAAGGCTGCTGCGCTGATCCCTGGAATCGGCTTGTAGAGCACCGGCCACCGCCTTCACACTGCACACAGGGATCCTTCCGCTGCTCTGTGAGTGTGCGCACAGCACTTGGACGCTGCCCATGCCCCCAAGCTCCTCCTTCACGCTCCAGACCTTGCTTCCTCCTTTAAAGCAGCTGCAGCTCACTTCTCCCCATCTTCGGTCAGCCTTTTACACGGAGAGCTGAGTCGGCTGCCCGGCACCCCTGTTGCTATGGCGCCCTGTGCGGCCGCACAGCTCGCAAACCCCAAAGGCCCTCCGTTTTTTCCGGGACCCCAAACCATTGCGCCACCCGCTCCTTGACCTACTGCACAAACCCGCGACGTACTGATAAACAAGAAAACTTCCAGATAATGCAGTCCACTTGGGACTCCTGCTGCACTACCCATTCCAAAAACATGCTAAACTGCTCGAAAAAAACACGCAGGAAACAGACACACAAATCCACAAAAAAAAGGCCCCCCCAAACAGCACCCCAACATAGGAAAACTGGGCGGATGTACGGGCAGTAAACTAAATGCCGCTTCTACATCAGTCTTTGCCAATAAAGCACCCTGCCCATACCGTCGAACCCAAACCAAAAGTATATGATGCTGCAGACAGTCCCAGGTCAATACCATCATTCACAGACTCCCCCATCAGGATGAGAAAGGTGCTGAATGAGGCAAAACTTGTTAGGCTCCTTCTTGGGCACCAGTCCCAGAGGAGAAAT
This sequence comes from Hyla sarda, assembly GCF_029499605.1. NCBI lineage: Eukaryota > Metazoa > Chordata > Amphibia > Anura > Hylidae > Hyla > Hyla sarda. The sequence goes on from NC_079191.1 coordinate 21,543,740, forward strand.
GCGAAACTCCTGAAATGGAGGGGACTCAAACGGCCCCGCCATCTGACCCAAAGCCTCCTCCTTCAGTAACTTTTCCTCAACCAAATCCGGCTGCACCAACGCACTACCCCTGTGGAACCCTGTGCCACACTATGTATGCAAAAACACTTTGTAAAGCCATCCCACAACAAAACAGCAGCCACCCTATTTGGGTACCTGTCAAAGAAAGGCACCATCCTTTGCTCAGCATCTCTGCCTCGACCTTTCTTAAAGCAAAGGGACAAACCGTGGGAGCCCCCACACCCGGAGCATTCATGCTTGATTGAAGTGGCATTCTGCTCCGCACGGACCGTCCCAAAAGGGCTGCTGTCCCCCTTTCGGAGCGGCTGTAAGCCGCATCCAGAGGCTCAGGTGTTTATGCTTCCAACGGAGAGACGAGCGAACCGCCATCCTATGCCAAAACTGTTCGTCATACCTGAGCAAAGCAGTCCCCCCCCCCCCCCCGTATACCCTATATACCTCTCCCACTGAGTCCAAAGAGCAAAACCGGCCAGAGCAGTGCTCCGGGGCCATCTCCCCCACCACACCCGCTGAAATCGCGAAAGCCTGAAGCCAATTTAAGAACGTCTGAGGTATCGGCCGATACCGCCGGTGTTCCTCCTCCTTTCTCTTCTCTTCCTCAGGCTTCACCCTGTCCAAATTAAGCTTCTCCAGCGGAAGCAAGGAAAAAAACGCCACATACTCCAGTTTCCTAATTTTTTCCTGTACCTCCGCCTTTAAATGTGCCCCCCAACGGCCCCTCAAAACATACACTTCACCCTGAGCTTCGTCCGCCACGCGAACATCATCCCCACTCGTGCCCGCCACCGATGTGGCCACCCCAGTTGGAGCTCCTCCCTGCTACGCCTCCCCCTGCGGGAGCCCCCCCTCAGTAGCCCCACCAACCTGACCAGACTCCGCACTCGCCACGGAAGCCCCTGACGCACCCCACACAGGGACTGGGGACCCCCCCAACACACCCCCTGCCCCCCCACTCAGTAAGGCCTGCATACCACTCAAAATATTGATCATTACCTTCATAGTTTTAATGGTCATCATGATGCTGGAAATAGTTTTTTCTGGCATTATTTTCATACCGATTAATTTTACAGTCACTGTTCCTGTAGTACAGGACTTTAATGGTGGTGATCACGTAGTTTTTAAAATCTAAAATACTAGGAAAACACATAGGGAGATTCGTACAGGCGAGGCGGGGAGCGTTGGACAAGGGCTAAAATTGTTGTTTTACGCCTACTGGTACTTCTAGGGGCCTGAGGAAGCACCAGTAGGCGTGAAACAATAGTAGCTCTTGTCAAACATTGGGCATTATGTTGTAAAGCTGCAGCTGTGACAGAAATACTCTGTATTGAACTAATCTCCGTGTTTTGCTATAATATTCGGGGGTTATCATCAGACTGAACAGCGCTGTCTGCTAGGGACTGGCTTGTATGGTTTTAACTATGGAAAGCCCTGCTGGGCCCTTATAGAGTAATGTCACAGGGATGTGGCCCTTATTGCCACATAGGGATATAATCTAGAGCAGTGTTTCTCACGCACTGTCGTGTTTTTTTTTTTGTGCTTATATAGTGCAGCATAGGCTATTATTAGAGAATTAATGTAGAGGTTCTTGTGTATGCCTTCTGTTTACCTGTTTTAGCTGATGTGAAAGGCATGGTGTTTTCAGTCATACTGATTGCAATTTTAATACTGAACTCCTTTCCTAATGCTGCCTACATTTCCCAAACTGGTATGGTTGTAGTATTTGCATGGCCCAAACAACTGTGAGGCTCTTTCCACAGTGAGTAAGAAATGTTTGCCAAGAGAAGTGGCTTATGCCAAATACCCAACCCATAATTAGTAGTTAATCTCCAGGGGAAAAGGCCAGGTTGTATAGGCGCTCCCAGCCATATGAATTCCAGTTGGAATGCCAGTTTTCGATTAAACTATCATCTTTATTGGCCATCAAAAATGTGTTTCGAGACTCTAGGTCTCTTCCTCAATGTGAATATGGCTTATTGGCTTACAAACGCAACATCACTTTATTTATAAAAGAGAGCACCAAACAAACATTGTACATAATGGATAAAACGCATTACAATAACAATGAAAACATGTGGTAGGCCTGAATATGCCCATACTGATGGTGATAAATGTTAGTAATGATGACTGATTGTTGTTCCCGTTGGTCTGGCCATATATCCCATCCTATATGAAAGGGGACCTTGGAAGAATGCATAGCTCTTGGGATGAGTGCTAGTGGGAGAGCGTGAATACATAGTGTAAGGATTTCACACTGGGGATAGCTCTGGGATTGGCCTTGACAAAGCCACAGGACACTTTTTCTACTTCATTCAGCAGGCAAACCGTTCTTTATGCAAGTCTGGCTCCTCACCAGCTTTATTAGGCAGGTTGCAGGATAAGTAAAAACATAACACAGGAACAAACAAAATCCTAGACCTTCCAGTAAACTAACTAAACAACCCGGAATGCCCTATCAACTGGAATGCTTTTCCTTGCCAGTTAAAACATAACTTTCCTGCAACCTTTTAGTCACTGTTCACACACGGTGTTTGCAGCCACTTGCTGTGTGTATGAAGACTCCTTGTCTTGTCCACTTCACTGTTGTGGGGGGTCACTCACAGCCCTGGCTGTGTGCTCCTCACAAGGACCCCTGCCCCCCCCCCCCCCCAAAGCCACCTTGCGGTCTTCTGGGGAGAGCCCAGACTATTGTTTCCTTTCCTTATATCTAAACTTCCCACAATTCTGCTGTCCTCATTAATTAGGCACCTGATGAGCATCTCTGCTAGCTCAGCTGGGATAAAGGACTGGGAAAAACACCCTTTCATTGTCCTCAAACCTGCCTCAATGCCACACTAGGAAGAATGTGTAGCGCTGGTCGGATAGCTTAATTATACAGGTCGTTGGTACGATGATGGTAAAAGTGCGCACATGCGCTAGATCAGATTAATCGAGAAAGTATGACTGATGACCCTCTAGTAGTTCTTGCTGGGCTTTCCGGTCACTACAATAGAGAAGAATAATGTGGTACAGTAAGTAAGTAAAATAGATCTACTAGGCCTTAGAGATAGATAATGGTATAACTGATAAAGAACTCTGGATGGGGAGCTTTGAAAAGTAAAGATGTTTCAATGCACAAAGGGATCATATAGCGAATTAAAAAGGAGCGTTTTGCAGTAATGCACTCAAGCAGCCACTTTTGAAACCATACATCGGTGTTTTACAGATCCAGTCATCCTCATCTGTACAGCACAGGCACACCTTGAAAAAGCTTTACCAGTTGGGCAAAGGCATAGACTGTTCAGTCACCATTTATCATGTCACATGGCATCTTACTGTATTCCATATTAAATAACCGAGTAGCATTTGTGCAGTCGGGTTCCCCTACATATACTTTGGGAAAACAGACGACTCCAACGGAAACAGATCCAGCAGCCGTTTGTATTCAGCTGCTTGGCAGGAGCCAAATAAAATTTTTCCTCTTTTCACCTTACACCTGAGCATAAGGATATAAAGCACAAAATGCCACGGAAGACAGTACATGCATTTTGGTTTTGTTAATCCTCTTAGTCCAGAGGCCTTACCCTTTTGCTTCTGGTCCTGATCACAAACCTGGAAATCCACCTTCTTACAGTGGGAAACGTGCATCCAATTTGGCTATACTTCCACCTTTTACTGAGGTAGCTTTTGTAGCATCCGGTTATGGGCCGTCAAATCGGGGCTTTAAATGTCTCCTCACAAATCTTATCACCACTCAGTCTCCAGGTTGCAAGTGGTGAGTTCCAGTTGCTTCTTAAGGATCTGGTAAGAGAAGACTCTTCCATGCAAATAAGTCAGTAGTTTATGCAGCTGGACAACATAGTCAGTCAAAGGGGTTATCCACCATTTAGTACGTACCTGCCAGACAGTAATGGACAGTTTCTCTTGCAATGTCCCCTAATAGTTAAGTAGTAGTTAAATGATTAACATAACAACCTATCCATTGTTCCATCGAAAAATTTTAGAGGCCAAACAACCTAGCTGTCAGTGGTTTTGGCTGCCATTTGTGTTTCATTACCCTTATCACTACCATCAAAAACCATCCCAAACACAATGAGATACAAATGACCTCTAGAAACTTTTTTTTTTTTTTTTTTCCTCATATCATACCAACATATTACGGAGATCAGGTGAGTTATATGGTGAAACCTTGTTTTTGCTACAAATATAATGGGTCCTTCTATAGAAGCTGCTTGACACCTGCACACTGCTCACCACCTATTACACAAAGTCTTGGTTAAAAAAGTTCTAAGAAAAAGATATATACAAGGTTTGGAATACTAATACTTGGTCGTGTTAGGGCTCGTTCACACGGCCGTCTGCCACCATAAATTTACGCCATTATGCAATCCGTTTGATACTTTTGCAAACTAATTGCAAACCGCTTAAAAAGGATCCCATTTTTATTTTTATTTTTTTTTTTGCTGGAGAAAAGACCTTGCATGCATTTTTTTTATTTTATTTTTTACTTTTTATTTTATTTTATTTTTTTCTGTCAAAGAAAAACCTGAATAAAAACTGATATAATTCAACATTGAACTCTATGGGAAATGGATGAGCCTTTAATGACATCCGTTTAAAAAAAAAAACAGATGCAATTTGTTTTTGATCTGTTTACTTCTGAGTATGCTCAGAACAAAAAATATTTTTTTTGTTTATTAACTGAACAATAACTGATCCAAACGGATGCAAACAAATAACATCCGCTTGCATCCATTTTTACTTCAGTTTGTTCGTCTGTTAAAAAGGTCGGTAAACCTCAATAGCTGGAGAAAAGTGGGATGGAAGAAGACGTCCGTGTGAACCTAGCCTTAATTTGTTTCAGTTCAGGTGTTTTTTTTATTTATTTATTTATTTTTTACTTTATTTACCCCTATATTATTTAACACAGCCAATCATATAGCTCTGTTTAACAATTAAGCCTCAAGGTTTTTTTTATTTTAGGAGACTTAACTTTGACTTTTAAATAGTGCTACTGCTAGATGTTCTAGTATTTGTGCATATTGTTTTAATCTTTAGCCACATGGCATGATATCGTTGGTTGATTTTTTTTTTTTTTCTCTAGATTTATAAGGACGAAAATAGTAGTAGGTTTTTCATTGTTTTAAAATAGCATTTTGTATCAACCAGTAAACATCTGTTTAAAAAAAAAACTCCTATATACAGTAGCTATTTGCATTTTAAGCTCAAAATGAAATTTTATTTTTATAACTTATAAATATGTATTTTATAAAATATATAAACACAAAGAAATCAGACATGAGGAGGTAAATTTTATTAGGGTAGTCCAATGTTATAGTATGTATGCGAAGTCATAGACAGGAAAAATTGTAGCACAAAAGAATATGTAGCCATGAAGTGCTAAAATGCTTAGAAAAAAAATAAAAAAAACAAAAAAAAACCTTACAGACTGACACCATATTAAATGATCTGTTCACCACTTCACTGGTTCAGTTTCTGCTTATGCCACCAGTCATTCATCCTTGGAAGCCCATAGTACGAAGTGTTATCTTTGGTTTACCTTTCCAGTTCTCCACTTCATGGGTATTATTGACATGAAGCAGGCAAACTGAACTGGGAGCGAGGTCTTCTGTAATGCTGGCCGTTGTAGGCATGTGACATGTACCACTGGCAGTACAGTGTTGTGTGTGTGCAGTCACTTCGCCTCACTGTAGGCTCCGTACGTACTTTTCTCCTGCACTGTCACATGCTGAAACAGTTGCTGGCATTTCCCAGCTCCGGATTCCTGTCCTCCTCAAATTCCTGCCAGACACCACCCATATGAGAGCACTTCTCCCTTCCTGTGTTGCCTGAGCAGTAATGTAGTTCCTGCATAGCAAAGGTATCGATATCCTATCCTGCTGATCTATGTCTGACCTGAGACTGACTCTGTTTCTGCCTTATCCCTTTTACTGATTGATTCTCCTGTTTATGACCTGGACTGATGACCATGCTTCTGCTTCTGGCTTTTCAAGCCTACTCCACCTGGCTGCCTCTGAGCTCCTTAGCTCTTTTGTTCTAACAGCTACAGCACAGCTATAACATCAAGTCAGCTTTACTTAATCAGACTCTGTTGCTACGCTAACCCATGTATAGCATCTGCTTTTCCCACCTGTCTGTATGCCTGATGCTTGCCACTGGGGAGTTCTGGCCTGCTTGGCTAGCTGCCACTTAACCGGGACCACTCTTGTGGTAGCGACCTGGTGTCTCCCCTGCAGCTGAAGTCCAGCTTCCGCATCCTGGAGCGGGATAAAGGGTGAAAACCAGGGGAACACTTAGACTCCGCTCCCAAGTTTGGCCCAAAGCCAAACCGGTAAGTGGCACAACGGGTCCAAACCCGTTGGAGCTTTGCAGTATCTGTGTAGTCAGTAGAGATGTCAAAATCTGTTGTGGTGATTTGCTCTTGCAGACAGGTGCAGTTGCAGTATAGAGGCACGCAAACAGGACTTTTCAACTCAAAGTTCAGTGTTTTATTCACACTTGGCAAATGGCAAACAGTCTTTAAATGCAGAACAAAGGATAAAGTAATAAAAGTACACCTGTATTCTGTAGGTGTTTGTCCATGCCATGCGGCATCAAGCAAGTCTTTTCCAAGCCTCCAGGCAGTCGTCTGACCAGCTTCCAAACCCTCAGGGAAGAACTCCACACTCAGCTCTCTCTGGCAGTGTGAGCTGCAACTAGCAAATCCCCCTCAGCTGGTGAAAGAGGCTGCCTTTAAGGCCAACAAAAGGTGGCCTGGATTGTTGGGAATGGGCCCCCACCCAACACTAGAAAATTCCCAGTAAGAGCTGTCCTGGATTGGCCTTCCAGCCATACTACGGCCACAGTGTCAGTCTGCATCGCAGCACAGACACTAGATAATTATCGGCTCCTACTTCACCAAGGCCAGGAACCTTGGTGACACATAACGCCCATCAACCACAAAGCCCTTCACCTTCTCACACTGTCCACCACTTCTGACTTCCATGTTGCTGTAAAAACAAGACAAAAGGGCATCCTTAGTATGCGTGCATTACCTTTTTACATGGAACCAAACAATCTTACTAGATGGCTTATACTAGCTTCCCAATGTGTGTCCTTTTTGGATGCTAAAGTAACTTCTGCCTAAATTCAGAAGTTCTAAGTGATTTCAACTTTGGATCACAAAGTAAGGCTGTTTATAGGTTAAAATATGGCCTAGTAGAGGAAATGTATCTAGAGATTCATCTGTGGTGTCGCCTAGAATTATGTATTCCACATGCCCATACTTCACCACAGTAAACTCCCCTTACCCCCCCCCCTCAGTCAAAATAACTTAATTCTCATGGAGGAACATGTTACCATGAGAGACTACAACAGTGTCAATGGGTTCTTCAGGCATGTTTTCTAATCACGATGTGTATTTTAGATGCCTTAGGACAGCAGCTATAGGATTCCTGTCCATAGGATCATGGGAAAGCAGGACATACAATAAAACTTGAATCGTCTTGGAAGAGGAACATGTCCAGTGTCTTGGAAGAGGAACATGGTCCAGTGTCTTGGAAGAGGAACATGGTCAACAAAGCTTAGCCAGTAGACAAATTATTGGAATAGTTGATAATCTATTGCCATTTTCCATTTATAATGTCCAGTAAAGACAACTTGTATAACTTATGACTCTACTTGGAACGAAGACTAATATTTCAGTTCACAAAGCTCTGGAGACATGTAAGGTATAACAGGTGACATGGCTGGATTGAGTGTACCTGCAATCTGGGTCATGCCAAGGATATAAATGAAATCTTTCCTCAGGGTCACCTGCACTAACCTGTCAGTACAGACAGGTACTTCAAGTGACACTGACAACAATACTTACCTGGTCCCATTCCGTGCTCTGTTTCTCCGCTAGCCTCTTTGATATCTTCCACTCCGGGCTAGACTTGGAGCATGGGTGGAGCTTTGTGATGTTTCCACTGCTATTCTCTGCTGGGTCCCGCTGCTAGCAAACCGCAGCCCACAGGAGGAGATACCAAAGAGGATAGATGGAGAACCTGAGCACGGAATGGGACCAGGTAAATATCGTTGTCAGTGTCACCTACACTACCGGTCTGTACCGGCAGGTTAGTGGAGTTGAAACTGACAGATTTCCTTTCTAATTTGGTAAGCCTTTGTCCATAGGTAGTACGTTGTCTGGTTTTAAGTATCTCTCTGATATTACTGTGCATAGTGTAAGTATTTTTGATTTAGAAATTCTTACACTAGGCTCTGAGAGAATGAAAGGATCCTGCAGGAGCCAAATCCTGGGTCAGAACGTAGTGGTCAACAAAGTCCACATAGATTGAGTAAACATGAATCCTTTGTAGCATGACAGGTGGTATAAGTATTAGGCAACGGTTTTACCTGATTAGAATATAATCAGTTAATACACACAACACTATGCAAAGGATGAACCTTATAGCTAATTTGTTATGGTGAAATTTAGTCATAGATAAATGTTTTAAAGATCCCAATGGGGAAGAATCATATATTTTTGGACCGCCATAGATGTCTAGAATAAATTTGCTGCCAATGTACCTAATCTCGAAAGCAATAAAAATGTCAACATTTTTTAGTTTTAAAACTAAAAGTATAGAAAATTGTATACAAAAAAAAAAGTTTGTCAAAATGTATGAACTTTCCTGTTTAAAGTCTCACCGGTTTTCTTCTCCCAGGCCATGACTACTTGACCATAGGTCCCCTTGCTAAAATTCTTAAGCATTTGGAAATCTTTAACTCATGTGTTAAATCTGTTTCCACTGTGTGTTTTTCATTAGTCTGCAAAATATTTACCTTATCTATGTACACAACGGAAAGAAAGAATGGGACCTGCAACATGAACAGAACATGTAATATTGAAGATGAAGTAGAAAAAAAAAAAAAAAAAGTATTAAAATGGTACTCCGCTGCTCAGCATTTGGAACAAACTGTTCCGAACGCTGGAGCCGGTACCAGGAGCTCGGGGCCTCATTGCCCTGCACCCTCAATGCATCATAACCCGTCCCCCCACGATGGCTGTCACGCCCCCTCCCATAAACTTACATGGGTGGGAGGTGATGTCATGAGGGGGTGGGGCTATGACATCACGAGCTCCCGGCTCCAGCGTTCGGAACAGTTTGCTCCAAATGCTGAGCAGCGGAGTACCCCTTTAAGGGTCACCTATGGTAAATCTTTAAAATTGACCAAAGTTGAAAGGTTTTAAAATAATTCAAGTCATCTTTCAATGTCCAGAGATGGTTTAAAGTGGCTTTTTTGGGGGGTGAATGTTTTCCTATAAACCAAAGAAGCTTCACTTGAACAATCTGGAAGGTCTATTCTCTAAGAGTTCTAGGAGACTCAGTGACAAATGAAACGTGTCCATGTGTCCTTTTTAGAGAATGTGGTCAAGCTTGAGGTCACGCTGCCCTTTCATTGATAAAGGGGTCATTTACGCTTGTAATGTAATCATACATTGTCCTATGGAAATGAAGATTACACCAGGAACCAGACCTTACTTACATGGGCTGTCTTGTACTTAGGTCATAAAGGATATTGTGGAGGAGGCCATGTTTTACGGTCTTTCAGATCTCTTGCATAAAATAAACAGTCAAATGGCAAGAGCTGATGTTAATGTTCTATTACATGCTCTTTATGTGGACACAAACGTGCACACACTAAACTATAATGTATATGTAGAACCTCCCATTTTTATAACTTTCATTGGGCCTATCAGTATAAATTATCCCCAAGATTTCAATAGGGAGTGGGAAGAAGCCTAGAATTAAATGAATTGGACATGTTCTAAGGAGGTCATTGTGTTCTTAGTCTATAGAACACACACACACACTTTAATTTTTAAATATTTTCTTTGGGATACTTTCTATTGATATACGCCCTTTAGACCTATTATGTGTTTCATGCTGCGCGAGGTTCCATTATATCATGTACTTCATTGCTATAGGTTGACTTCCTTTTTGTTTTTTGAGCACTAAGGTGGATATATGTTGTCCATAGAGACATCTTTTAACTATAGTACAGCATAATTATCATATTGTGGCCATATGGCTTCAACATACGTCATCTCATGACTGGCTGCCTAGGTCACAGGGTGTCATTATGCACGTCAAGTCACCATCCAGCTTCTACATGGAATTTTCCCCTATTGTTGTGATAGCCTTACAAAAGGTTAAAATGTATAGTTACACACATTTTAGAACATCCTTATACCCAAAAATTTTCAAATTTTGTATTTATTGCAAAGATTCAAAGAAGATATGCAATAAATCTTTCGGAAGGAGATAAGGGATAAGGCCCCACCTGCTATTTGCCATTAGGCACTGCCTTAATGCTCAAATATAAATCCACTCTTATTTTTCAGACATGCACATGTGCAAAATGTAATATTATAAAATATGTTAATATGAAAACCAAACAAATGTTAATGTGACCAAATACTGTATCTTAGATTAGAGCCATTAATGGTTTTGCCCATTATTGTAATTTGTTTCGACACCTTTACAACACTTTATAAACCTCCAGCACATACAGGATAATGGATATAAACTTACACTTACACTTGAGCTTTTGTATTCATGCCTACATATAGATTCGGTGTCTGACAGTCTTCTTAGAAGAGGTTGTTTTAATACTTAACAAATATTTTCCACATCCTCACTATTGGATCTTTCACACTGACTTTTATTCCACTTCTCATATAGCCATACTCCTCTCTTCCTGCTTTTCATATCCTTGTGAAAAGCCCTTAAGGATTAACAGGCCAGTCATGTGAGGAGTCGGCCATGTCGGTGACGCCAACTACAGTACCAAGGCCTCGAACTCTCCGGTGTTGCTTGTTAGACTTCTGGCATTGATGAACATGTACTTTAAAATAATTGTCCAGTGAAATGTTGTAGTAATGTTCCCAGACTGCCTAATAAAATAGCCACAGTGGACTACCCTTCCTTTTTAGGTGCACATTATCTGCAGAATACAGTTTGTACCCAAATGAAAAGTCAGCCCAGTGCTCTAAAAACCCAAACTCTTTCCCACCCCCCACCCCCCCTTGTCCACTCGAAATACCACATGCTGAACCCTGGCACCAGGGGGACTGTAAACCTCTTGGTTAAAGGGGTACTCCACTGCTCAGCGTTTGGAACAAACTTACAAACGCTAGAGCTGGCGCCAGGGGGCGGGGCTATGACATCACAAGCTCCTGGCTCTAGCGTTCGGAACAGTTTGTTCCAGATGCTGTGCAGCGGAGTACCCCTTTAAGGCAAGAAATTATTGATCAGTTTTACAGATTATAGAATCTCCTACAACCACTATCTGTCTTGGCCTACCTGAGTTACTATTCCTACCTGGACTATTCCCTCTTCTCTTGGGCGACCAGTATCCACTAGGCTTGCCATTTCAGACTTAGGCCCTCCTATCTGCCAACTTGTCAATTTTACAATATCTGCGTGGTTTATACAGATATTGAAACCTACCCATCACTCCTCACTTCTGATGCTGTAGAACAAGAAGACCAAAGAGCATATTAACATCTTTGGTACAAGCTGGTCCATATTATTTTTTTCTTGAAACCATAACCTATACCTGCTAGATGGTTTTACATTGTTAAAGAACTAAGGTTTAAAGGAACTTGTCATCAGTTTTATGCTGCGCAAACAAAGTACAGACCGTGCTTACTCTGAAACGCCTGAGCATAATGCATAGGGTGCCGCAATAGTGTGCATTGCAATTCCATCGCGGCACACTATGAATTATGTTCTATTGTTTCAGAGTAGGCATGGTCTAAAAATTCCGCCAGGACCCGGATAACTACACCTCTAGGCAGATCCTCTTGGCTGCTCTCTACATAGCTAGCTTGAGTCTCTCCCCGGTAGTATATAGCTAGATGTCAGTCAGGTGAAGATGCTATTGTGGCTTGAAAAGTGGATAAAGCTCATTGAGGAAATCTTCCAACTTCCTCCGCCTTAGTTTTATAGTGACAGTTTTACCTGGAATTAAGACTGATACGATCGTGTTTTTTATCTTAAAAAATTCTGTATGAAATTAAGGCTTACCAGTATTTTTTTTTTCTCCAGTCGTGACAACTTGACCATAAGTCGTCTTGCCCAAATTCTTTAAAACTTTGAAATAATTTTCAGTGATACTTTTGGATCTCCAGCTTTTTCCCATTGTAGCTTAGAAAATGTTCTCCTTTAGCTATCTAGATTATATATATATATATATATATATATATATATATATATATATATATATATATATATATATATATATATTACATACACAAAAACTTTAGTGGTAGTTTATTCACACGTCTATGCAATGTTTTGGCTACCCACTTGTATTTATACTCTACATGGATCACTGTTATGCTTGAGAATCGCTACAAGTGTATCCAATACAATCAATGACAAGCTTGTTAACAAATAATATAAAAAAAAGTGTACATAAGAGGATTATTGTGCAGATGAAACTGTACAAATCCATTATAAACAGTGCATTAGTGTCTGTTATTAAAACCTTATAAAAGTTGCATAATCCTTATGAAAATATTCATATGAGTAAATTGAACATCAGGTGCACTGTGAAATAAATATAACTAGACCGGGGAAGGCGTGGCATGCACACTCACTGCCAGTAATATCTTGCATGTATCATTCCCTCGTGGCAGAGAATACCTCATTTGGGACCGTGTATCACTATGACGGCGAGTGGGGCAATTTGCATACCCCATGTGCACACCCAATCCAGTGAAAGCACCATAGGTAGTCATGGGAACACATCCCCGTCTTGCTTGGACAAGAATGTCCAGCGGCCATAAGTTAGTAGCAAATGAATGAAATATACATGGTTTACATTATTTCTCTTAAAATGCCAGGATCAATCGGAGTCATACCGGCTAAGACCACCCGTCCACACACGTGTAATGCGCAGAAGGGTGTCGGGTGGAACACCGGGTCCCCTGCCTGCAGGGCATGGGGACACTGAGAAGCCACTGTAGTCAATCTAGTCCGATAATCCGGCAATTGTACATACAAATACGCCACTGGACAACTTTAAGTACATCAATAACTGTACAAAGGCTCCAATGAGAACTCCATTTGTAGAATAGCGCATCTGCAGATATTTTTTGTGAGGTCTCCCAGTGCATGCCACTGCCACCTCCCGGTTATCTACAAAGTAAAAAATATATACATGAATAAAAGTTCATACGTATAATTCCCTCTCATATGTATCGCCATATTCTGACAACAGATGTTGCATAAGGTTCTCTATATTAGCATATGTTTATATAGCGTTTTAGAATACCTTGTGTAACAATGAAATCAACATTCAGTCCATTCGTTCTGAGTTCAAATTATAAATCCACCTTAACTCACGTTTTTTTTTTTTTTAAGGCATTGGTGCGGTCACCACTAAATTTAAACGTGGGAATGTGATCTATTAACATTGTGGTCAGGCTCACACCGTGACTGGAAGACTTACCTGAACCTGTAAGACCAACAGTTGACTTCTACCTGTGGAGAAAGTGCATATCACATACCTACGGACATAACTAAGCGGTAGAATTTGTGCCTGAATACCGGGACCGAGGGTTAGCCTTTAGAGGGCAAAAACACATTTCGTGTGAGGATGAAAAAATTACTTAGTTTATTGCTAATCACAAGACCAAATAGCTAAACGCATCCGCCATTTCTTTCCGCGGATCTGGTATGTATGTGGCATAGCAGCTGGATTTCAATCTACCTAATTTCTGAATAACGTGAGGGGGAACCTTATGCCTGGATGCGGCAGACGCCGCCCCTATCCGAAAAGAGTGTCCCGACAAGTGCCTAGGGTTGCCCCCCCAAAGTGGAGATTAAAGACCGGATGTGGGACACACAAATAGCTGAGGTTAGTACCGCATCCCCAAAAGGTAGCAGAGGAGCATCCTCTGGACTGGCTAGCGAGAGTTACCAATAATTTGTGCAGTACTGCTACCGGGCACCAGGCATTTCATGACGGAAAGTAGTTAACAGTGACCCTCCCCCCCCCCCCCCCCCCACCTGCTAGTTTTAGTGACAGAGATCCTGAGTTTGAAAAAATCTTCCCGCCACCTCAGCTGTGATTTGAGCAATGGTCTGGCATCTGGGCTGGTGCAAGAAAACTCTCCTGGCCTAAGGAACCCATAGAACGCCAAGTACATGTCTGCTTTGATTACCATGCTGGGACTGTGCCCGAACGGCTGTTTGTCCAAGGCGACTGACATTGCCCTAAACCTCTCCCCTGAAATTGGCTTTCTGGTAGGCTCCTTAGGCCCGCTGGATACCTGTATGCCTCTAAGAGCCGCTCTTACTGCATGCACTGATAGAATAGAAGGTCTGTCTGGGAAAGATGGAGAGATGTGGTGTTGTAGCCCTGCCAAATAGGTTCTGACTGTGCTGTGTGACAAGTGAAGTGCTGAGTGGCAAAACCCTATGAACGATAGCATGAGTGAGGTGTCGAAAGAAAGTGTTGACGTGACCCAAAAACGTGATGTAAGAGTGCAAAGCTGTGTCATATGTCTTCTTAGTGCTTGGAGCAAGTGATTTCCAAATGAGGTTCCCTGCCACTTGTGCAAAGAAACCTAATCCATTATTAAGGCCTGTAGTGGCGGAACTGGGGTGCCGACAGGATCCGCGTGAGGCATTACCTGTGAGAAAACGTCAAAATTAGCCCGTGACAAGGCATCTGCAGCTACATTAGACACACCTGCTATATGTCTACACACGAAATTAAATCTGAACTGCAAATATAAGAACACTAGCCTTCTGATGAATGACATGACTATTTCTCGATCTGCCCTTATTCACAATCCTGACTGTGGCTTAGTTGTCACAATAGAACACCACCGCTTGTTTACCCCAACTGTGTCCCCAGACATGTGCTGCAGCCACAATTGGGTAGACCTCAAATAAAGCGGACATGGTGTCAAAATCTATCATGTTGCGCACATCAACTGACCAACGATCAGCCAGCCAGTGCGTACCCCAAACTGCCCCGAAACCAACTGAAGATGAAGCATCTGTGAAAACAGATGGTGAACTTTCCGAAAACTCCGGCATGAACATGGACACTCCATTCCAGTGAGTGATGTAAGTGTCCCACATGATGAGGTCGGCCATGGCTTCTGCATCTAAGCGTATACTACTATCCTGATGGGGAACCGTGTGCAAGAGAACCAGTAACCTGGACACAAATGACCTACCTTGGGGTATGATGCGCATGGAGAAAGCCAGCATCCCTAACAGACTTTGCAACTCCACTTTGCTTGTTACCTGCATGCGCTTAAACCTGTGAATTGTGTCCTTGATTCTGGTCAACTTATCTACCGGCAACCTGGCCTCCAATCTCACTGTATCCAATATAATGCCGAGGAAAGTCATCTGTCTAGCCGGGCCTACTGTCTTGGTGGGAGAGACCGGGACACCTACCTCAGAAAACAGGCCCAATAACTTCCCCAACCCTGCCGGTACCTCCTGCGGGGACTCAAGTATGAGGAAATCATCCAAGTAATGGATGACATTCAGGCACCCAGACACATTCACAAGAGCCCAATGTAATGCTTGCGTAAATTGATCGAAGAGCCAGGGACTACTTTTTGATCCGAAAGTTAATCTAGTGGCAAAATGGTATGCGTCCTGCTACTTTATTCCATGCCATTTCCACAAGTCCCGCCGTATGGGTAACAATTTAAATGAATCTACTATGTCTGCCTTTGATAAAAATGTACCCTGGCCTAGCTGTAGGATAAGCTGAATGGCCTCATCGATAGATGCATAGTGCATAGAAAACTCTTCTGATGGGATGAGGGAATTTAAGCTGGGTTCGATTGACGAATATGGTACGGACAAGTCGTAGATTAATCTTTTTTTTTTATTGTTAAATTTGCCATAAAAAATTCCCACCGGGCTTACCCTCCAGGAATCAAAGGGTGCCGAAGAAAAGGGGCCGATCATGTACCCTTTTTTCAGCTCAGTTTGCAGTAGCTGAGAGACGGCTTCAGGGTCGCTGCTGGTTGGCAACAGGTTTTTTATTTATTTTTTTGTATTTTTTTTTTTTTAAGCCGAGGAACGTGCTCTCGATTCACCCAAAGTGCAAGAAAAAGTGCAAACGTGTTACACTAAAAAAACGTGCACAAAGGATGCGGTCTATCGCAAGCCCTTCTCCGATAGGAGAGAGGCCCCCCAACAAACCTTACCCTTCGCCTCCGGACCAAAAGGTACCTGCAAGGTTCCAGGTTCGATGTCCCTTTTCGCCGAAGCTACTAGGGGACTACAAATGCTCCCGGCATCCCCCTTGGCGTTAGCCAAGGTATCTGCCCGCAGAGCCGATAACGGTAGGTACCCTGCCTAAGCAGGAGTACCCGGGGTGTTTGCAGGGAGGTGCGGAACCTAATGGCCACACACACCTCCCCTAGACCGCCAGGAGGGACACCCAGAAGGGCTACCGCATCCTGACAAATCCTGTGAACACACAACACGCAAAAAGTGACACAGTGAGACAAAAAATAAATAAGTTTTGCCACATTCGTTGTACATTGCGGCAGCGTGACTAGACCTGTGTGGAAACCCCTTGTGAAGCCGTCCAACAGCCACCCAACCCAACTAGAGTCGTGGTGACCAGCTAGCATCCTGCCCAGAACTGCCACCTGGACCCCGTCTAGTCATGCCTGCCCTTTTTGCGAGCAGGCCGTACTGGGGTGGGCCCTGTAGCACAGAAAATAAACGTGCAACAATCTGCAACTGCTGTAATTGCATGAGGACAGATTGTAATTATTACAGATTTGACTCCTCCCGAGGTACCTCACTGGGTGCCCCAACTTGTCCACAGAAGGAGTCGATTTCTGCCCTGGAACAGGTGCCTGTCCCGGAACTCTGGTGGTATTTGGGTCGTCTGCCCGATTGCCTATCACACACCAGGCTGCCGTGTGTGAGATGGACTGGCACAAGTAACACGCTGGGGATTTCAGACCCGCGAAATGGTTGCAAAACAGTTCCGTATCCACATTGCTCCAATCCGTCAATCCAGCACGCGTGCTGGCTGCCTTTGCTGAAAAGCTTTTGTGATAGTCATAGAAATGCGCTCCCCCATACTTATAGGAGAATTCTGTGATCTGCAGCAAGTATAAATCTAATTCCTACCGGCGTTCGGGCTTGACAGAGCATATGAACTCTCTGAACTTGCTGAAAGCAATAACTAATTCATGGATATTTAGCTTGCAACTCAGTCTAAGATCTTTGCTCCTGAGGACAACTGATAGTTCATCACACGCAACAGTTTTTGTATCTACAAAGTCCTGAGATGAGATAAGCAAAGACGCCAGATTGACGTCTTTCCCGTCCAAGATCTCTTTACGCAATTTAGCCGATATATAATGTATAGGTGATATCTTGTACCTGGTACAGCAGGAGGGGGCGCTACTGAAGGCACGGGAGCTGCTGCCGCCTGTACTGTTCTGTTCTCTAAGGCATCTAATCTGGACTGAACCCCCGACAATGATGCGAACATCGTGTTCATCATGGAGTGCAACTGAGCTAGCGAAGTCTGCCCGGCAGTCTCTTGCTGGCTACCACTTGCCGTAGGGTCAGCCATCAACAGTTTGTATAGCTCGGCCTTGCAAGCCGTGGCCAGGAACGGTACCCCTCTCTTGCGTAATTCCTCCATGAGTTTGGGGATAGTCCAAGAACGATATGCTGAAGATGTTGCTCCACATTCCGAACTCCTGACCGGAGTTTCAGGAACTGACATAGCATCCTCGATGTCAGACGGCTGCGACATTTTACCACTGAATCCACCTGTCCGGTCCAGAATTGGGTGCCGGTAAGAGATTGACAAATCGTGAGAACCAATTACCAACGCCCCTCCAGCCACCCCAATGACAACTACTGACCTGACTGCAACCTGATCCTGCGTGAGCAACTGATAACCACTGACCTGGAAATAGACTGTACACCAAGATAAATGAACTACTGCCCGAAATAACAGGTAACATGCGAAACTGAAGTGGTACCCCAAGTGTGATCAGGTTGCAGTCAGGTCAGTATACTACTATAAGCGACAGAGCGCATGCAGGCGCCGCGTGAACCTGGACTTTGAGGACTGATGTAACGTGGTGTTGTCGTGATTGTTTTTTGCGCTGGCCCGGAGGCATAGACAATGCGAGGAACCCAAGTGACCAGCGATGCAGTGTAAATTTGATAAGACAACTGCCCTGAAGACGTGTCCGTAACAGCTGCAGGCCGAGGACACCCCTGAAGACGTGTCAGGATAGCAGTTATCCATGCCCGTGGTTGTGATGCTCTGAAGATGAGTCAGTAGCAAACACCTGCGATAATTCCCCCTGAAGAAGAGTCAGGTATCACGGTAAATATATCTCCTATGTGTAAATGTAAGGGAAGTATCCGTAGTAATCAGCAAGACATTATTAAATAACCTGCCACCACCAAGCAACCAATAAAACTTGCCGCCGGTATAGCTGCTACACCTTCACCCTAACACCAACCTTAATCCGTAATAACCTGAAAACTGACAAACAAAGTTAGGTAATGGAACACCTGTTGATGATGAAAAACTGTAACCACGGGCAACACCTGTATGAAAAAGTGTTATTAAGCGCTTGCCTTAACCTGAGCTCACGGTCATCCTATAAAACGTAATGCCACTCACTATACATACAGATATCTATCCTACCATCGAGACAACCCTAGTACCCCTGAAAACCTACCAGTCCATACAATCAGCACGTCCTCTATGTACCGGGTCCAGTGCCGTATGTACTTGGCATACTGGTTACCCGGTCCATAGATAACACTTTCCTCCCACATGGCCCAAAAAATAACTGATAGCGTAGGTGCCATGGGCGTACCATTGGTCCCCAAATTTAAATGCGTTGTGTTACAGTATGAATCTGACAGCATCACAAATAAACTGAATGCATCCTGTATCTTTCCCTGCTCTCACAAGCAGCTGCCTCATGGCTGAGATGGCATCCTCGTGGCGAATCCGGGTATACAGCCCTACCACATCAATAGTGGCCAGGCTGCATTCACCCTGACAGTCTATGCCATCTAAGCTCTGGAGCAGGGCCTTAGTGTCTCAGGGTGTCTCAGGGTCTCGGGAACCAATCAATGAACTGGGACAGCGGTTCAGTAACCGATCCACGACTTGAGACGATCGGTCTGCCCAGTGGGTTCTCGAGACCCTTATGAATTTTGGGGAGATGGTACCAAGTAGGTTTAGTGGGATTAAGAGGGAATCAATTTCCTCAGAAATTATTTTTTGTTCAACCCCTTTTCGTAGGAGTGATTGTAACTGTTTGATAAGATGCTGTAGGATCCTTAGGCAATTTTTTTTATATGTAAGGGGGTCTGACAGTTGTTGCATAGCCTCTTGTATATACATATTTTTGTCCATCACAACAATATTTCCCCCTTTGTCAGCGGGCTTGATGATGATCTGGTCATTCTTCTGTAACCATTTCAGTGCTGACTTTCCTCTTGATTTAGATTCCCTTCAACCTCCGGATATATCAGACTTTTGACGTCTGAGAGAACATCAATGAAAAAATGATCCAGACTAGAGCCCGGTGACAAAGGGGGAAAAAAAATTAAATATAAGAACAAAACAAAAAATATAATAACAAAATAAAATAACATAGAAATCAGATGTTGTAGATAAGAGAACCAAATTGATGTCATAATTATAAAATATTAAATATGCTAAAAATTTGAAAAAATTATGCTGTGTGATATGATTAGAATTTGATTCATATAAATGGATGTCAAATGATGTAATGGAACTCCTTTAAAAAAAGAAATATGTTAAGAAACCAAAAATTTGCAAATCTGTGTTCAGACCAAAAGGTGCCAAAGTATTAAATTGGTAAATCATTTACACTCGTTATATTTTGCGGATATTTTCTCCTCTCCAATCAATTTCAAGGCTACAAAGAAAATTCCTGATGGGTCACTGTTTTTTGGGTTTCCTTAAAATGCATAGATAATGAATGTTTCTCAAAACCTGTTTTGATATTATGGATGTGTTGGCTTATTCATTTTTTTTTTTTTTTTTTTTTACATCTTTTCATCCTCCCGATGTATTGTTGCTTGCATGGACATGTGATCATGTAGACCACAGATATACTGGTGCCTGTGAGGAATTCTGTTGTGTATGAACATTACAGTTAGAAGTTATGGTGAGGGTTTTTATTTCCGGAAAATCTGTCACTTAACAATTATTGCACTTGCCGCATCTGTAAAAACCTTATAGGGACAACTATGTCCTTGACTTGGTTTCGGAGTCCCCAAGAATGGGTTGCTTTGTTGTTGTTGCTTTTTTGATCCCAAGATTAGGTGCTTTGGTATAAATGATCTTAGCTTTGTTGGTCAGAATTGGGGCAAATACCTTGATGATCTGTTCTACTTGTTTGTGTTGGTTATTGTATGGTAGTATGATTTTGGTTGTTAGTTCTTCACCATCTTCCTGATTTTCTCTGTAGAAAGTATTCCTCTCTTTTTTTTTTTTTTTTTTTTTGTTTCCTGATTTTTTTTTTTTCCTTCTAATGATTGTACTAGGTTTCTTGCTTTGCTTTGAAGTCTTCTGTTAATTTCTGAGCTTCTATTTCGAAATCTGCTTCATTCGTACAGTTTCTTTTTAATCTTCTGTATTGTCCTTGTGGTACATTCATTAGCCACTGCGGCAAATGAGAGCTAGTAAATAGGATAAGAGTTTTTAGCTGTGTGTTTCCCATTTGACTCTTTTGTTCTTAACCTTTTAATTGCAAGGTCTAAAAATTCAACATGTGTCTGTCTTGTTTGTTGGGTAAAAATAAGGTTAAAATTAAAGTTTACCTATAAAAAAGTTGAGTTTGTCCTCTGTACCTCTCCAAATCATAAAAATACCAATGTACCTGCACCATAGGACCAGATTTGTGCCCAAAAAAGGGGGGGGGGGAGGTATAACTGGTTTCCCCAAAAGCCCATAAAAAGATTGGCATAACTTGGTGCAAATCTGGTCCCCACGCGGGTCCAACTTTTTGGAAGTGTTTATTGAAATACTTGAGTTAAAATTGATTTCATACTTTTCTATTAAAAACCTAATTTGTAGGGGTGCGAGGTCCCTTTGCTCCGTTAGGAAATGGTAGGTAGCTTGGATTCCTTGGTCATGATCAATACATGTGTACAGTGCGCTGACATCTAAAGTGCAGAACATCCATTCTTCTTGCCACTGCAGACTTTCCACAGTTTTAATAATATCTGTAGTGTCCTTAAGGTATGAGGGAACTTGTTTGACATGGTGATGTAGGAATTGGTCTACATATTGGGAAAGATTGGTTATTAGGGACTGGATTCCTGACACTATTGGTCTCCCTGGTGGTTCTGTGGATTCTTTATGAACTTTTGTCAATGTATAGAATAGGGGAGTTTCTTCTCTGTACCTAGGAGAAAATCTGTTTTCGTGAGGATCTTAGTTTGGAATGCATTATTGCATAGTTCCTCCGGTTTGTTTGTATATTCTTCCATTGGATCTAGTAATAGTTTCTCGTACATTTCTGTGTCCTGTAATTGGTGGTTGCACTCTTGCACATATTTCTCAGTGTCTAGGATCACTATGGCTCCTCCTTTGTCCGCTGGGCGGATAGTTATGATTGTCATCTTTTAATTCTTTAACTGCTGTAATTTACTTATGAATTAGATTCCTCTGTGGTTTTTTGGTGCTTGAAGGTCCCTTATTTCTTTCTCAACAGCGTACCTTTAAGGGGTGCTCCATTGACCAGAGTTCCGGCTACGTTTGGAACATTTAGTTCCGAATGCTGTGCTCACACTGCGGGGGTCGGCCACGCCCCCTTGTGATGTCCAGGCTTCGCCCCTCAATGGAAGTCTATCGGAGGGGGTGTGGTGGCCATCACGCCCCCCTCCCATAGACTTACAAGGGGGCGTAGCCTGACACCAGCATTTGGAACTAAATGTTACGAATGCAGGCCAGTGGAGTTCCCCTTTTTAAAGCATTCATATCCCCTCCGATTTCTTGGATAGAGTAAAATATCTACTTTTTTTTCTCAGGTTGGTGTGTACCTAGTGGTTCTCCATTTGGATTGTCCTTTCCATAGGGTTCTTTTATGAAAAAATAAATTTTAATTCAAATTCCTGATCAATTTCTCAACTCCTATATATATTTCAAATTTGTTTAGTTTTCAGGTTGGGGCGAACTTTAGACCTTTGCTCAATAGTCTTTCCTGGGATATTTTTTTTTATAGTGTGTGGGTTATCCTTCGATCCCGGTCTTAGTGACAGATTGCCCTAACAGTACCTGTCTGGCCTGCTCCTGCACTCCTTCTCCCCTCCTTTAGTGGAGCAGACACCCCTTGGTGGTCAGAGGCCATGTCTTGCTGCAGTGGTGCTAACTCTGAACAAACATCCCCTCATTTACCAACTGGGCAAACTTGTTGGGCTGTGCCAGATCAGGACTAGACTCCCTAATGCTTTTCACCCTGCCCTGTTTTCGAATAGGGATCACTACCCAGCCCTTCCTCTGGTGCGCTGCAGACAAGAAGTACTACCTTCCCAGGATCATAATAATCATTTTACCATATTGATACGGTACTGTCTCTACCTCTGACCTTTTTCATCAAGTGCTACTATATACGTGGTTGGATCTATATGCTTCAAAATGGGGAACGGGCCCCTCCCAGGCAGCCTAAAACATATTCTGCCTGATGAGGTTCAGTACCATTACCTTCTGTCCCACTTCATAGCGATCATTCCAATACTTATGTCTGGACTGTGCTGCTATAAGGTTGTCATGTACCAGCCCAGTCAATGCCTGCGTAATGTCCCTAAATTTTAGAACATGCTCCACTACAGAAGTCTTGGAGGTATGTAGACTGTTCCCATTCCACCCCCCCAATCTAGGATCTCACACATTGCAACCATACAATAATTCAAAGGGTAAGAAACCTGTAGACTCTTGTAAGTGAATAACAAAAGAGGTAAATACTTTTTCCAGTCTCTGCCTTTTTGATTCTACAAAGGTTTTTAGCATTTGTTTCAATGTCCCATTAAACCTCTCGCAGAGACCATTTGTTTTGGGGTGGTATGGGCTTGCTACCAACTGCTATACATTCACCTTCTTACAGAGACTTTGCATTACATTGGACGTGAACTGTGTGAACCTGATCAGTGAGCATTTCTCTGGGGAACCCCACAATGCAGAATATACTGATCAGTGCATCTGCCACCTTATCTGCCCATTTGGAGGATAAAGCAACAGCCTCAGGGTACCTGTTTGCATAAACCACCACAGTAAGTATGAATTGTTTCCCTGTGCTGCTGGGTATAGCTAGAGGCCCCACAATATCCACGGCCACTCGTTCAAAGGATACAGATATGAAAGGTAGGGGCACTAGGGGAACGCTAGTAACATCCCCAGACTTAGCCACCCTCTGGCAGACATGACAGAATAGACAGTAATTTGCAACATCAGTACACATACCTGGCCAGTAGAATTTGTTTGCCAACCTGGACTTTGTCTTGGCCACGCCCAGATGTTCTGACAAGGGGGTTTCATGGGCTAAGCAGATCTTTCCTAAACTGCCTAGAAACCACAAATTGCCTTACACTCTCTCTCTCCCTGGGTCCTAGCATGACTTTGGGGAGGGACTCCAAGTACAAGATATTATTCCGTTTAATGTGATTTTTTTTTTTTTTTTTTTTAAAGGTTAAGTAATGAGAACAATTAAGCAATGAATTTACAATGTAATTAGTACAAATTAGTATAGACTTGTTCATATAAGATAATGTTAGTAATGCATGTGGTGTAAAAACGTTGCATTTTATATACATTTTATGATTGTTTATGTCAAAACATCAATTGGCCTAAAGGTGCTAAATATTTTACATAAAAATAACCAATGTTAATCCGCAGCTATGAAAGGCTGAAGGCTTTATTAAGCATATGAAATTTGAGCTATGTTGTTAATTTCTATATCTATGTGGTGTTGTAACTTATCGGAATCATTGTTTACGTAGTTGTTGTATTTTCGCCTTAGATGCTCCTTCCTCCTCCCTCTTAGATACAATTTTCCATATTGTGTACATAAAGTATTAATGTACAGAGCATTGCAGTAGGTATAGGATTATATATAATATATAAATAAAAATAAGATATTATTCCAATATACCCCGGGATCATCTGTGTCAGCACATGGCTGTTCAGCATGGTGACTCAAGGGAAAGGTCACTGTGCAGAGGTTCCCGGATATGCTTGTGTTCAGGCTCCATACATGTACTAGTGACAGGAAAGATTGCCTACATACCTATACAAGATCTTACCCTAGCATAGCGGTCTGAGTTGTGCCATAACAGCATAATGAGGGCACGCCTATAGAGGGCATGCCCTATAGTGAAGGAATAAAATAAGGGAGGGTTGGGAGGGTTCCACAAACGACACGTGCTCCGCCTCTGTAGGAGAGGGGAGAGTTATATACACGCGCCCCCACCTGTTCCCAATAAGCCCCACCTGGAAGTACAGGGAGCGATAATTACTTCCGCCCCTCGCACAAACACAGCCCTGCGGGCTTTATACTTGTGTTCAGGCTCCATACATGTACTAGTGACAGGAAAGATTGCCTACATACCTATACAAGATCTTACCCTATCATAGCGGTCTGAGTTGTGCCATAACCGCGTAATGAGGGCACGCCTATAGAGGGCAAAAACAACCATGCTAGGATAAATACAATTCTCGAAATAACACATCCTACACCCAGCATCAATCTTCACATACCCGAAGTAGACTATACCTAGTGTGCTGAAAGAGTAGCCCCGACCAACTAGAGGTGGTAACCATACCTTGGAAACTGTGGTAGAAACGTCCATCTGTAAAGAAACGACCTGAGAATGATAACACTCCCTGCCAAATATACTAACTGAACTATACCTATTACCATCCCTACTTGTGACATTACTTCAAATGGACATGGAAAGGCTAACTTCATGGCAGGTCTGACAAGCACCAATCCCCTGCTTTTTAAGAGGCAAAAACTAAACTGACTGGTAAATGACAAGAAATAACCATCTACCTGATAGACCATGTGGGTCATGTCACCTGACAAGGTTCACAAAGGCACCTTACCTGATTGAGACTGTAACAGACATGCCTAACTAGCCTGAACATACCACATCCCGATACATGCTGAATGCAACCACAAACTCGGAGAAGTTGAGTTTCCTGCCAAGTCTAGCATCCCTGCTTTTGAACATCACTGCCACTTCCCCACAAGACACCGTCTTGGAGTCATTGACATCATGGGATGCTATCAGCAGAGCGGCCAGGTTTATGTCCTTGCCCTCTATGATCTCTTTGTGTATGCTGGCCCGGACGTAGGATTCAGGGGCCATGCTTGAGTCCTCAAAAGCCGTACCTGGGACGAGAGCCCTTGACGTGGATGCCACGGGTGCCGGGGGTCCTCCTGGACCGGTGGTAAGGGGACCGTGGTATCGGCAACGTGCGTTGCCTGGGCGGCAGCCCTGTCGCTTTCCAATGACTCAAGTCTGTCCTGAAACCCAGTCATCGATGACAGCACAGAGCTCATCATCTGGAGTAGCTGCCCGGACTGTGAGCCATCTCCAGTCCCGGGTAACCGTGGCTACACTGGGGCCTGCCAGAGGATTCTCCAACAAAAGTCTGTGCAGCTCAGCTTTCCTGGCGGTTGCTGCAAAAGGTACTCCCCTCTTGCGCAACTCCTCCATGATCCTAGGGATCGTCCACACTCTATAAGAGACACTGCCTCTGTCCGAAGCCCTGAATCTCCGGAATCGACATAGCCTCTTCAATATCGGATGCATTGGACATGCTGGCTGGCAACCTGGAACTGCCTCCCCAACTTCAAAAGCAACGTCACAAAGAGCTAAGCCCTGAAGAGAAACAAAAAACGCTCATATGAAAATCACTCATTGATGAAAGGACGTGTGATGAAAACATCTCCCATCAGAGTGAAAGGCCTCTGTGTGACTGAATATGTGTGCTGTATCCAGCCTGTGTGGTGGGGGAAGTGATTTATATTAGACATGTGCAATTCGGTTCGGCACGAATGTATAAATTAACGAATTTTACCGTTTTCGTGCATTCGGACCGATCCGAATGCACGAAAACATATTTTGAACATTCCCGAATAGCCACGATAATACGAATAGCAAAGTAACGAATACATTCGTTATTTCCCGACCCTATTGCTGTAAATAACAAATGCATTCGTTATCTGTAAACGAACGTGAAGAATTCATTCTGATAACAAATATAATAAAAAGGATATAGATAGTTTGATTTTTCGGATACATTCGGTATTCGGGTACATTCGGTAAATCTTTTTATTCTTTTTTTGGACTTTAGCGATCCTAAAAAATTATGGAGATACCTTTTTTATAAAAATTTCGTAGGGTATCATAAAAAAATCATAATAAAAAAGATACAGTGGTGATGGAAAAAATTGTATCTAATGAAATGTATCATTTTTATTATGAAATGTTTATTCATTTTTAAACAGGGATCAATTTATGTGAGCGGGTAAAGCACTAAAAATGGAGCCGACAATAATGAAAATGTAGTGTGTGCGTGTTTTTCACTTTTTTTTTAAACATTTTTTAGGTAGTACTACTACTCCCAGCATGGAACACACTCTTCCATGATGGGAGTAGTAGTTACCTGTACTAATTGACAGATTGCAGGGGTCCCTTGCGATCCTCTTGTATAATGTATAGATGCGCCGGCTGCTCTTCTATGGTCCCCTGCACTCACGTATATATACACATATTCATATTTCCCGCAGAGCTGTGATTGGCCAGATGGTTCCAGCCAATCACAGCTCTCTTTGAGAAATAGGAATATGTGTATATATACGGCCGTGCAGGGGACCATAGGAGAGCGGCCGCCGCATTCATACATTATACTGGAGGATCGCAGCGGGCGTCAGGAGTGATACCCGCAGTGATCTTTCCTTTACTACAAGTACTAATACTCCCAACATGGAGCACACTCTGCTCCATGCTGGGAACTGTAGTACCTGTATTAATAGACAGATCGCAGCGGGTGTCAGAAGTTACACTCGCTGCCATATGTCTATTAATGCAGGTACTACAGCTCCCAGCACGGAGCAGAGTGTGCTCCATGTTGGGAGTATTAGTACCTGCAGTAAGGGACAGATCCCAGGGATGTCACTCCTCCTGACACCCGCTGCGATCGTCCTTATGTGAATGTCGGGATCAGCTGTTCTCAGGGCTACAGAGCCAGGAGAACAGCTGACGCTGAGCCGTAGGTATACATCGTATATCTACTGCCCAGCAAGAACTTACAGTGAGCTTGCAATGTGTATACAGTATACACATTGCTGGCTCACTTAACCCCTTGCTGAGCTGTGCACTATGCGCAAGCCCAGCAAGGGAAGAGTTAACTTACACTGCTGGACAGTGTAGGTTAACCCTTTGGGCGGTATACACTATATACAGCTATCTATAGATAGCTGTATACAGTGTATACAGAAGACGAAGTCCAGCTTACTTCCCTCGAGTCCCGGGCGGGGTTCGTGTAGCTCCGCCCCCCTAATGACGTCATTAGGGGGCGGAGCTACAGAAGGGAACAAGGCTAATTAATCTGAAGCTCTGTTCACATTGTACGTTATGTATAATGTGAACAGACCCTTCTGGCAGTGTCTACCCAGACAGGGAGACTCCAGCTGTTGCTAAACTACAACTCCCAGCATGCCCAGACAGCCAAAGACTGTCTGGGCATGCTGGGAGTTATAGTTTTGCACCAATTGGTGGCTCCCTGTTTGGGTAGACATTGCATCATGGGTGCTCTCCCCAGCGGACAGCGCCAAAAATGTCATAACCAATTTTTTGTGTTTTTTTCTTCTCGTTTCAGATCCGTGTATGCAGAGGATTACTGCGGATTCGATGGATTACGGCGGATTATTTATTTTTTCCTTTAATAAAATGGTTAACGAGGGCTGTGGGGGAGTGTTTTTTTAAATAAAATAATTTTTCCAATGTGTTGTGTTTTTTTTTTTTTATTGAATTTTCAAGGTTAGTAGTGGACGCTGTCTTATTGACGGAATCCATTACTAGGCCAGGGCTTAGTGCTAGCCCCAAAAACAGCTAGCGCTAACCCCCAATTATTTCCCCGGTACCCACCGCCACAGGGGTTCCGGGAAGAGCCGGTACCAACAGGCCCGGAGCGTCAAAATGGCGCTCCTGGGCCTAGGCGGTAACAGGCTGGCGTTATTTAGGCTGGGGAGGGCCAGTAACAATGGTCCTCGCCCACCCTGGTAACGTCAGGCTGTTGCTGTTTGGTTGGTATCTGGCTGAGAATGAAAATACGGGGAACCCTATGCGTTTTTTTTTTTTTAATTTTCTTATTTAAATTAAAAAAAAAAACGCATAGGGTTCCCCGTATTTTCATTCTCAGCACAATACCAACCAAACAGCAACAGCCTGACGTTACCAGGTTGGGCGAGGACCATTGTTACTGGCCCTCCCCAGCCTAAATAACGCCAGCCTGTTACCGCCTAGGTCCAGGAGCGCCATTTTTGACGCTCCGGGCCTGTTGGTACCGGCTCTTCCCGGCACCCCTGTGGCGGTGGGTACCGGGGTAATAATTGGGGGTTAGCGCTAGCTGTTTTTGGGGCTAGCACTAAGCCCTGGCCTAGTAATGGATTCCGTCAATAAGACAGCTTCCGCTACTAACCCTGAAAATTCAATAAAAATTAAAAAAAAACACAACACATTGGAAAAATTATTTTATTTAAAAAAACACTCCCCCACAGCCCTCGTTAACCATTTTATTAAAGGGAAAAAAAATAATCCGCCGTAATCCATCGAATCCGCAGTAATCCTCTGCATACACGGATCTGAAACGAGAAGAAAAAAAACCACAAAAAATTGGTTATGACATTTTTGGCGCTGTCCGCTGGGGAGAGCACCCATGATGCAATGTCTACCCAAACAAGGAGCCACCAATTGGTGCAAAACTACAACTCCCAGCATGCCCAGACAGCCTTTGGCTGTCTGGGCATGCTGGGAGTTGTAGTTTAGCAACAGCTGGAGTCTCCCTGTCTGGGTAGACACTGCCAGAAGGGTCTGTTCACATTATACAAAACGTACAATGTGAACAGAGCTTCAGATAAACTAGCCTTGTTCCCTTCTGTAGCTCCGCCCCCTAATGACGTCACCACTAGGGGGCGGAGCTACACGAACCCGGCCCGGGACTCGAGGGAAGTAAGCTGGACTTCGTCTTCTGTATACACTGTATACAGCTATCTATAGATAGCTGTATATAGTGTATACTGCCCAAAGGGTTAACCTACACTGTCCAGCAGTGTAAGTTAACTCTTCCCTTGCTGGGCTTGCGCATAGCGCACAGCTCAGCAAGGGGTTAAGTGAGCCAGCAATGTGTATACTGTATACACATTGCAAGCTCACTGTAAGTTCTTGCTGGGCAGTAGATATACGATGTATACCTACGGCTCAGCGTCAGCTGTTCTCCTGGCTCTGTAGCCCTGAGAACAGCTGATCCCGACATTCACATAAGGACGATCGCAGCGGGTGTCAGGAGGAGTGACATCCCTGGGATCTGTCCCTTACTGCAGGTACTAATACTCCCAACATGGAGCACACTCTGCTCCGTGCTGGGAGCTGTAGTACCTGCATTAATAGACATATGGCAGCGAGTGTAACTTCTGACACCCGCTGCGATCTGTCTATTAATGCAGGTACTACAGCTCCCAGCATGGAGCAGAGTGTACTCCATGTTGGGAGTGGTAGTACTTGTAGTAAAGGGAAGATCACTGCGGGTATCACTCCTGACGCCCGCTGCGATCCTCCAGTATAATGTATGAATGCGGCGGCCGCTCTCCTATGGTCCCCTGCACGGCCGTATATATACACATATTCCTATTTCTCACAGAGAGCTGTGATTGGCTGGAACCATCTGGCCAATCACAGCTCTGCGGGAAATATGAATATGTGTACATATACGTGAGTGCAGGGGACCATAGAAGAGCAGCCGGCGCATCTATACATTATACAAGAGGATCGCAATGGACCCCTGCGATCTGTCAATTAGTACAGGTAACTACTACTCCCATCATGGAAGAGTGTTCCATGCTGGGAGTAGTAGTACTACCTAAAAAATGTTTAAAAAAAAAAAGTGAAAAACACGCACACACTACATTTTCATTATTGTCGGCTCCATTTTTAGTGCTTTACCCGCTCACATAAATTGATCCCTGTTTAAAAATGAATAAACATTTCATAATAAAAAAGATACATTTCATTAGATACAATTTTTTTCATCAGCACTGTATCTTTTTTATTATGATTTTTTTATGATACCCTGCGAAATTTTAATAAAAAAGGTATCTCCATTATTTATTAGGATCGCTAAAGTCCAAAAAAAGACTAAAAAGATTTACCGAATGTACCCGAATACCGAATGTATCCGAAAAAAACAACACGAATACCCGAATACCGAATGTATCCGAAAAATCTAAACCGAAAATATTGCCGAACCGAAATTTTTTTCCAAAACGAAAAAACGAAACGAAATTAAACGAAAATTTTTCTAGTGCACAAGTCTAATTTATATGATATATTATTATATGCCAGACTATATATATGTTTGTTTTTGTTTTTTTTCTTTTTAGCACTATTTTTAACCTATAGTCGATATTGCTCTGAAGACGTGTCCGTAACAATATGAGTAAACTATTTGCCCCCCAAAGACTTGTTGGGTATGATGGGCTAGTCGTTTATGCTACCACTACGTAAGTCTGTATTGCTCGGAAGACGTGTCAGTAACAATACAAGAAAAATGATCTGCCCCCCAAAGACGTGTCGGGTATGAAGGGCTGATCACTTTTATACTACCGCTACCCCCAATTGATATTTCTCTGGAAGACGTGTCAGTAACAATATGATAAAGCGAGTTGCCACCCAAAGACGTGTCAGGTATGATGGGCTCATCACTTATGCTACTGCTATTTGAGTTTGCACTGGATGAACTAGTACTCAAGGTGAAGAGGCATAGCAGGATGCCGCTCCTGTGTGCCTGAAAATGAAATGACCACTGTGGAGTCGGGGCTGCTGTGAGCCGATCTGAGGTGGGGTTTGTGAGTGTGCCAGCAGCTGAGGACTGCCGTATGTGTAAAATAGAAGTATATTTATTATTAATGTTTAAAAAAAAAAAATTTTCACACACCTGTAACTGGCAAGACGCTGATGATGTATAGGGTTGGACTGAGATGTCAGCGCGCCCACCCACCGGCATCATGTGATACCCTGCGTCACCTGCACACATGACCGCCGGCGCCGGGATGGCATTACAGACTGCGCAGCGGCGTGCATTGTGCTTTGGATACCGGTGCCGCCGCCAATCAGTGACGTGGACCTGCAAATGTGACCGAAGGTAGGCGGGCTGTGAGGGGAATATCTCCACCAGGGGTGACACCTTGGCCACCAGGTGAAACAACGGCCGGTGACGGAGCGAACCGCCTGCCAAGACAAATACAATGAGTGAAGATACCACAACGGGTAAACATTTAAAAAGTGAAGAAAACGACCAGGCCGTTACCTCGCATTAGCGAGGCAACTGGACTTACCTGTACTGGCAAACTTCTAACTTTGTATAACCACCGAAAACGCGACTTCTCTCCCTCCTAGCGTATGAGCTCACAGCAGTGCTTCTGTAAAGAGAACACTGCAAACGCAACACACGCCCAGAAGAGGGGGATTGTGTACCTTTTTATAGTCCTCCGCCCCTCCCACAAACCCAGTCTTGCAGACTGATTACATGTGGTATGACGCTATGAGGTATGAGTACTATAAGCAGTATAATGCTGTAAACATGAGCCCGTGGCCACAACCGCACGAAACAATGAATGCGGTGAACATGTGAACAATTTAAGAACCGTGAGTGTGTGACCATTATAACTATATAAGATGCTCTACTCGTGTTCACCTTGTACCAGTAATGCGTGTATGCCCATTATAAACCAAGCGTATGAACCGTATGGATACAATGATCGTGCAAATAACGAGTATTACACTGTGTATACTATGATTTAGTTAGATGTAGCCTATGTTATATCTCTACAGAGCATTGCACCCTACTGTTTACCGTATGCTATATTGAAACAAGACACTCTGCAGAGCATTGCACCACCACACAGCATATGCTACCCTGCAACGAGATCCTCTGCAGAGTATTGCACCACACCAAACACCGTACATGCCACCCTGTGTTGCAACGAGACCCTTCGCAGAGCACTGCACCACACTGCACATGCTAACTGTAACGACCCTCTGCAGAGCATTGCACTATACCCTATATAGTATGTTATATTGAAACCATCCCATCTGCAGAGCATTGCACTAACTGTATATAGTATATATTATATTGTAACGAGACCATCTGCAGAGCATTGCACCATAACTGTATATCATGTATACTATATTGTAACGAGACCATCTGCAGAGCATTGCGCCATAACTATATATCATGTATACTATATTGTAACGAGACCATCTGCAGAGCGCTGCACTATACTGTTATATAGAGATGAGCGAACTTACAGTAAATTCAATTTGTCACGAACTTCTCGGCTCGGCAGTTGATGACTTATCCTGTGTAAATTAGTTCAGCCTTCAGGTGCTCCGGTGGGTTGGAAAAGGTGGATGCATTCCTAGGAAAGAGTCTCCTAGGACTGTATCCACCTTTTCCAGCCCACGGGAGCACCTGAAAGCTGAACTAATTTATGCAGGATAAGTCATCAACTGCCGAGCCGAGAAGTTCGTGACAAATCAAATTTACTGTAAGTTCGCTCATCTCTACTGTTATACAGTACATGTTATATTGTTACGAGACCCTTTGCAGAGCATTACACTGTACTGTATACTGCAAGGGCACCATATACCCCGCAGAGCACTGCAGCACACAGCAAAATTTATATTGAAACGACTCTTTGCAGAGCATTGCACCACACTGAATACAGCAAACATATTGAAACAACCCTCCACAGAGCATTGCACTATACTTTAGGTTAACGATAGCAGACAAGCTGACAGGACCGCCTAACGAGCGGCCATACAGAGAACTGGGCAGCTGCCGCAACCTGTCCCAAGGGCATAGACAATTGTAGCTGTGCGGGTGGCGGGCGGTCGGTCCACATGCCGCCATAAGGCAGCTAGAGGGCTGCGCGAGATGCTGAGGCCGTGCCACCCCCAGCACCGATTTAACTCGCCTGCTTGCTGCCTGGACCCCACTACCGCTGTGGGCAGAGCCAGCCAGAACCATACCTGCCCTATGTTACCTTATAATCAGAGTGAGACACAGCATCCCCAGATAAGACAGCCAGCGGAGCTGCCAGGGATGCCGCGCCACCACCCCTCCCCCCAAGCCAGGCTCATGAACAGCGAAATCTCGGCACCGTGAGCAGCAGCTCTGAAGATTTTGCGGGAGATTCAAACACCAGACACAGGAAGCAGAGATTCCACAAATGACATGTGCTCCGCCCCTGTAGGAGAGGGGGGAGTTATATACACACGCCCCCACCTGTTCCCAATAAGCCCCACCTGGAAGTGCAGGGAGCGATAATTACTTCCGCCCCTCGCACAAACACAGCCCTGCGGGCTTTATACTTATTGCACTCTCTCGCCATCCTGTGGCACATATCTTTCAGGTGAATGGAGATCTCCCCTTTTCTTTGCTTCCACTTGCAGGTGGCATAGCTTGACCCTTTGATCACCATCCTCTTTCCTCAGCTGCTGCCCTGGCACACTTCTGACATGTAACCACTGCCAAAATGGGGATGCCTTCCTGGGGTTTACCTTTTTAGTCCCAGACAGAAGTGTTACCGACTACCTACTCGGCACATCACTCCTTCTCTCCACCTTCTCCCCCATCCTCTCACTACACACTACTGGTCCCTCATCTTTACATGTCGCTAAGGGCACACCAAACCCTCCCCCTAGCCCATCTTCAATAGGTTTTGGCACTTGTAATTCATTGTCATCACATTTTACAACACTCACCATTTCACCTTTGAAAGATATCACTGGTTCAGTCACAGGTAGACATTTATCAATCCCTTGCCCTCCCTCCCTCCTAGTGATGTTTCAATATCCCCAAAAGTCTGACACAGTTCCTCAAGCCAAACTGGGTTCTTAGCCCATCTGTCTTGCAGGTAGGGTCCTCCAGAGCATAATGACAGTGCATCCGACCCATATCATTCCCCAGCAGAACATTAACAGGGATGTCCTCTAACAATTCCCCCCCCCCCCCCCCCATCTCCCGCAAACCTTTCCCCTTACTCCAATCAAGGTACAACCGTTCCATGGGCACGGCAGGCCACACAAATCCAGTTCCTTTTTAAGGCCATGGTTCTTCCAGGGATGATGTCCTCTGTATTCACCACTAAACATACTGTCACCCACAGTTACACTCTACAGGTTGTCCCCTCTTTTCTCCACCACTTTGTACACCTGAAGAATGGTTGTGTGTACAACAACTGCTGGAGAATGTTTCTTGTTTGGCAAGTGGCACTCAGGTGACCAATCTTATTGCATCAATAACATTGGCAGGTGTCCCCCTTACCCAGTGTGGTTTTTGGTGCTGAAGGCAAGAGTTTCCTGGCTGGCCTAGTGGTGGTCTGTTGGTGGCGGCTCCCTTCCTGGTACTCACTCCAGCTTGTGCAGATTCACGCTTTGCTTTGTTGCCTGACTGTCCTGCACCTTCTTCCGCTACCCCCCCACCTCTATCCCAGAGAGTGCTTGCTTAGCGAGCAGCAGACTCCTTTCCATGTTGTCAATAGATCTCAATGTTGCCAGTTGCTCCTCTAAATCCAGGATCTGGGCTTCCAAGTGGGCAACCCGCACACATCTCACACAGCAATACTTACCCTCAAACTGCATACACTGACAATGTCAGGTGTACATCTTGCTTAAACACGGCGGACATCTTGGCAATGGGGATAGCTGAAATAAAAGCCAAAAACGAAGTAAATGAGAAGAGGGAAGAGATTGGGGATAATGAAGACTGTAGTGTCCATATGTTGACTGGTGTCTTATATCACGCAGGTTTCTGTAAGTATATAAGGTTGAAGTGTCCAGAAGAGGATAAAGGATTTGTGGTGAGGAGAGAAGGTTGTGGTCAGAGCTCATAAGGAGAGTTAGTAAAGTTAGAGACAGAGCAAAGTCTAGAAAAGACAAAGTCCAATGTATTCCCATCCGTGTGTGAGTCTGTAAGCTGTGGGAGGCCAAAGTAGGAAGTTTTAAGATAGAAGTCTAGAGGCAGATGAGAAGATTTGGATTCCAATGGGGATGTTAAAAAAAAAATCCATGCTGAGTGTAGGTGTTTTCTACCAGACTCCCTCACTTACTATACTCAGAATGATCAAGAAATGTTTGAGGTGAGCCAGGAGGTCAAAAGATGACCGCGACTTTGAGAGAAAATGGGTGAAAGAGTCTAAGGCTGTGGACCTAAAGAGGGAAATATGAATGAGGGTAATGGAGGGATGACCTGAAAATGCATTGTAGGGAGAGAAGCACCCCAACTCCTC
Organism: Hyla sarda; assembly: GCF_029499605.1. NCBI lineage: Eukaryota > Metazoa > Chordata > Amphibia > Anura > Hylidae > Hyla > Hyla sarda. Next base: position 21,579,423 of record NC_079191.1, read on the forward strand.
CACCATGGCTGGTGTCAGACCTGGGAGTATGGGAAGAGTGAAGGTCACCAGAAGTTAAGTTATAGCAACAAGGAAAGCGGTGTTTAAAGGTTGTAGCCATGTTTCTGTAAGAGACAGCAGTTTGAGCTTTAGTGATAAACAAGTCATGAATCTGGGTACGTTTGTTACACACAGATCGAGAGTTTAGGAGAGCACAGTTAAAGGAAACGAGGGACAGAAAGGAGGCAGCGAATCTTAACCAAGTTCTTGTAAGAGGCAGGTAGAGCAGAAGAAATATTAGTGGAAGGTGGATCGGGGTTAGGAGAGAGCTCCCCAGCAGCTAAGAGTAGGAGGGTAAGGGGAGAGAAGAGAGTTAAGTGACTTGAAGCAACTCCTGAGCTGAACCATGAGATGACTTTGGGTAATTCATGATGGTAAGCAAATCATGTGCGTAATACATGGGTAAAGGAAAGAGATGGGCTGATTTGGATGGAAAACTCTAGAGCAAGTATAGGCAACCTTCGGCACTGCAGATGTTTTGGACTACATCTCCCATGATGCTCTTGCAGCCAAAATACTGCCAAAGCCTAATGGGAGATGTTAGTCAAAAACATCTGCAGTGCCGAAAGTTGCCTATGCCTGCACTAGAGGGATGGGTTGGGGGTGTGTATGAAGATAACAAAAGTATGCAGACAAGGACTGTAAGCATGGTGTCTTATGTTGCAGAAATAAAGGTCTACCTACTTAGATAAAATTGAAGCTGTGGTCCTAGCTGCATATATACGTACCTGACAGAGATAACTGCATCCTTACTTTACCAGCCTATATAGAAGAACCATATATATGACATCAGGACTTGCCATGTTTACAGGAACTGCTTGAACATGACCCACCTGAAACCATCATAGCATAGGACCTTTAACGTTAGTAATACCTAACAGCGGTTGATGGTATAGGTGGGTATTGGTGGATGTGGGATCTGTGTAACTAAATTTATAGTATAATAGGAGGTCCACAGAATATATAAAACATAGATTTTATTAGGAATACAATAAAATGAACATACCGTATATACTCGAGTATAGGCCGAGTTTTTCAGCACGATTTTTCGTGCTGAAAACACCCCCCTCGGCTTATACTCGAGTGAACTCCCCCACCCGCAGTGGTCTTCAACCTGCGGACCTCCAGAGGTTTCAAAACTACAACTCCCAGCAAGCCCGGGCAGCCATCGGCTGTCCGGGCTTGCTGGGAGTTGTAGTTTTGAAACCTCCGGAGGTCCGCAGGTTGAAGACCACTGCGGCCTTCAACATCATCCAGCCCCCTCTCACCCCCTTTAGTTCTGAGTACTCACCTCCGCTCGGCGCTGGTCCGGTCCTGCAGGGCTGTCCGGTGAGGAGGTGGTCCGGTGAGGAGGTGGTCCGGGCTGCTATCTTCACCGGGGAGGCCTCTTCTAAGCGCTTCGGGCCCGGCCTCAGAATAGTCACGTTGCCTTGACAACGACGCAGATACGTCGTTGTTAAGGCAACGGCTCTATTCCGGGCCGGAAGCGCGGAGAAGAGGCGCCCCCGGTGAAGATAGCAGCCCGGACCACCTCCTCACCGGACAGCCCTGCAGGACCGGACCAGCGCCGAGCGGAGGTGAGTACTCAGAACTAAAGGGGGTGAGAGGGGGCTGGATGATGTTGAAGGCCGCAGTGGTCTTCAACCTGCGGACCTCCGGAGGTTTCAAAACTACAACTCCCAGCAAGCCCGGACAGCCGATGGCTGCCCGGGCTTGCTGGGAGTTGTAGTTTTGAAACCTCTGGAGGTCCGCAGGTTGAAGGCCGCAGTGGTCTTCAACCTGCGGACCTCCGGAGGTTTCAAAACTACAACTCCCAGCAAGCCCGGACAGCCGATGGCTGCCCGGGCTTGCTGGGAGTTGTAGTTTTGAAACCTCTGGAGGTCCGCAGGTTGAAGACCACTGAGGGCGAATGATGAGAAGAGGATGATGAAGGGGGGGGGGGGGGGGGTGTGGGGATGATGAAGGGGGGTGGGGATGATGAAGGGGGGGGTGTGGGATGATTACAAGGGGATGATGAAGGGGGGATGTGTCGGATGATAAGGGGATGTGTGGGATGATGACAAGGGGATGATGATAAGGGGATGTGTGGGATGATGACAAGGGGATGATGAAGGGGGGATGTGTGGGATAAGGGGATGTGTGGGATGATGACAAGGGGATGATGAAGGGGGGATGTGTGGGATGATGACAGGGGGATGATGAAGGGGGGATGTGTGGGATGATAAGGGGATGTGTGGGATGATGACAAGGGGATGATGAAGGGGGGATGTGTGGGATGATGACAAGGGGATGATGAGGATGTGAATGACGGGTCTGGATGATGACAGGGGGGGATGAGGTATTTCCCACCCTAGGCTTATACTCGAATCAATAACTTTTCCTGGGATTTTGGGTTGAAATTAGGGGTCTCGGCTTATACTCGGGTCGGCTTATACTCGAGTATATACGGTAAACAATTTGTAGATAATAAATATTTCAAGTGAGATGCCTGGATATAGGCCCACTTGCTTCGCCTAGAAAGCTGACCCTGCTGGTCAACAGACCCCTTACCTATTAATGCAGGGAGGCCTTCCTATAGAGAGACAGCCTGCATCCGGATCCTCCTATCTCACCCTAGTGCTTCAGGATGGGATAGGGGTAGGTGTGGGGAGTGATGCATACTTAAGGCAGATACCTGTTAGACAGTACCTCCAGATATCACCGCGTGAGTCAGGTGCATACAAAAAATTCTGTATACATATATTGATGAACCATGTGATATACACAATAATAAATAGATTTGCTGTGCCTGTTATTCTGTGGCACAACTCCTCAGGGATTGAATTCAGAGAAATAAAGGTACACATAATAATTGTATCTCCCTCTTCTCCCACATTAGTGTAGAGCTTGATATACAGCATGGAGGTATATGATGTGCATTCAGAATTCTCCCTTTGTTAGGGGGAGTGGTGTGTGTAAATGTCAATCTCTTTATGTAGGCAGTCCATGGGAAAACTAGTTGAAGTTTATGATGGACTTATAGCGCAGATGACATATACTTGGCATTTAAAGATATAGATGGTAGATACCTAAAAATATGGTGGAAGTTAACATATTATGCTCTGATGAATGGGATGCCGGTCCTCTGATCTATGGAGGATCCTGATAGATGAGGCCTCCGGGCTTGCGGCGGTATGGCAGCCTGAGGGGGGTACTTTTGGTGGAGAAACACAGATTTCCAGGACTCGCTGGCATAAGCAACAGCGGTTGATGTATGCCCAAACGGCAAACTAGGGCACGCCTATAGAGGGCAAAAATAACCGATAGGTGTAAACTGATTTATTGAGAAAACATTTTAAAGCCAATACTTTGATCACGTTTGTCATCTCATGAGTGGGATCAGGAATATATCTAGCGTAGCAAGGAGAGTTCCATCAGCCTAGTTTCTTAATAATATGGGCAGGAACATTATGCCTAGAGGCAGCTGACTGTCACACATGGGCAAGGAAGGAGTGCACTCTAATCTCATCCGCTCCCCTATCCCTGCCTACTTGCAAACCTGCCCAAAACAGGTCCGTAACCACGAAGACAGTCCCTTCCTGAATACGTGAGGGGCATAATAGTCAAAACCATTAACTACAATGAATTACAATTACAGGCAGACTAAAAAAATATAACTAAACACTCACACAATAGCCCAGAGGCAGCTAACTGCGTCAAAGCCCGGAGAAGTCAGATGTAACAAGTCGCTAATATCAGAGAGAAGTCGAGATCAAAGCCAGAGGTCAAAGATGCCGGGTATACAGGAGAAACGGGGAAAATACGCTAGTTACTGAAGCAAATAGACTCTTTCACAGGCGCTGACTGAGAGCCAACTCCTGGGTTAAAAAGGCAACCCACTTGTGCTCTCATCAAGCGGTCAGCTGACCAGCTAGACAGCTAGGTGTAACCTGGCAACAAAAATAAACATAGAACCTGTCAGAACCTTTTAACCCTATAGGTTCTTATACTGATGCTGCGCCAATGCGAAAGGAATCTGGGCCTATCTGAAAGAATTTACAGCTGCTGAGAAAACACAGCCACCGAGCACCATTGGTTGTTGGTAGGGAAGTATGTAACTTTGGCACCCCACTTGCACATTTTGGTAGCCGACAGAGTTAACTTGTGACCGTGGGGCACCAATTGACTCTTGGCAAGGCCCTGGTACCTTAATGAAACACGGGAAAACTCTCCTGGCCTGAGAAAGCCATAGAAAGCCTGATTGCGGATTTAATCACTAAACTCTGTAAGTGACCGAAAGGGTTGGTCCAAGAGCGAAGACATAGCCCGAAATTGTAAACCGGTAACTTGTTTGCCGATAGGAGCCCTAGGAACAGATAAGTTTTGAAAGCCTGAGTGCTCCTTTGATAGTGTATGCAGATAGTAAACAAGAAGCTGCTGGGTGAGTGAGACACCTGTAATGTTGGAGACCCACGAAGTATAACTTGATCGTGTTATGAGATAGGTGAAGGTAAGGGTGGCAAAAACCTACAAAAGCAAGGGCTGTGGTGACAGTGATGAAAAATTATTAAGTAAAGAACCAAATAAAGCAAGAGCTGTTGCATATGTTCTGGGTGCTAGTGACTTCTGGATTAAGGACCTGGCTACTGCCATGTATCTGTCTAATCCATCATTAGGGACCGGCATGGAGGAATCAGGGTGCCCACTTTGTCTGCTTCTGGCATAACCAGAAGCAGACCAAGTGGTGCTTGCATATGAAGTGGAAATTGTACTGCAGGGATAACCAACCAAACATCCTCACAAATCACATGACTTTTAATGACTTAGACCTGCCTTTGTTTGATTTCCACTGTGGCTAAATAGTCACATACAAAACAGACTGTTGATTTGAACAATGACTCACCCCATACATAGGCTGCTACTAGGGGATAAATCCCAAATAATGCTGGTGTCCTTGAAGCCTGGTATTCTGCAAACTTCTACCGGCCAGCGACTGGCTAGCCAGTGCGTACCATGTATGGCAGCAAAATCTCTATAGACAATGAAGTGTCCGTGAACACCGTGGGAGAAGTCTTAGACACTGAAGGCATAAATAGAGACCCCATTCCAGTTGTTCAAAAAACTGGGTTCCACATGGATAAATCTGTGATTGCATCATTATAGATGTGGACATAACCATCCTGGTCAGAAGTAGTGGACAGCATATCCAGCAGTCTTGAAATAAAAGACCTCCCTTGCAGAATGATCCACATTGTGAAGGCCATCATTCCTAGTAAGATTGAAGTCAGACCTGGAGGTGACATGGGAGACCATGAACCTGTGTATGACCTCTTTGAGTCTGAGTAACTTCCCCTCCGGAAGCCTAGCTTCCATTTTAGCTGAATCCAGCACAACCCCCAGGAAAGCAAAATGCCTAATTGGGCCTTCTGTTTTCTTCAGAGATATCGGCACCCCCAAGTTGTCAAACAGACTGCAACAACTGGAGACCCCGTTGGAACAACTGCTGGAGATTCTAACAACAAAAAGTCTAGGTAATGTGTAACATTTTAGCAAATTCATCACATTCTGTAAAGCCCAGTAAAGAGCCTTAGTTGATCAAAAAGCCACGGGCTACTTTTTAATCCAAACGTGAGTCTGGCTGCAAAATAATATAAATTTAACCGTTTAACCCTGTACAACTTCGATAGATCTTGTCTTATATGCAGCAGTTTAAATGGGTGTGTTATATCTGCCTTGGACAACCATGTGCCACTGCCCAACTGCTAGAAGACCCGTATCGCTTGATCTATAGACAAATATTTCATAGTGAACTCCTCAGAAGGAATAAATTCATTTAGACTGGGAATAGGTGATGACTAAGGTGCTGACAGGTCATAGATCATCTGCTTTTTATTAAACTTGCCTGTAACAACCCCCAAGGGGCTGACCCTCAAGCAATCAGATGGGGGCAACAGGGGAGCCCTATTGGGCTCTTCAAGTTCTCTGCCTCAAGGAGTTACAGTCTGGGGTTCTCTGAGGACGGACATCAAATTCTTGCACTCATAAGTAGACTGCGGCAATGCCACCAGACCAGTATGAAATCATTCTCGAAAACCTGCCACCAGCCACTCCACTCAAGCAATGTCAGGAGGACTACAAAGAAAGCTTGTCAATGCTTCCCCCTGCACCACGCTTAGTCAAGTTTGTGGGCCCTTCTGGGTGCATACTGTACTAGGGTGCACTATGTAGCAGTTGAAACACACCTGCAATAATCTACAGTTGCTGTAGGTGCAGGTAGCCTTGTTGACCTTATTGTATATTTGGCTTTTGCCCAAGTGCCTGACCGGGCATCCCAATCTATCCACTGAGCTGCTGGTTTTCTGACTGGTAGTGACCGCCGGGATTGGACTCTTACCTGCATCCACCTCAGCATGGGCATTGACCTGTGTGCACCAAGCTGCCGTGTGGGAGATCTAATTGGAGAGTGAACATGTAGGTGCCTTAAGCCCCGCAAAGTGTCCATTGCACCCCAATTAGTTACATAATTGAACTGTGTATATGCTGCCGAGAAGTACTTATGGTAATCGTAAAATGCTGTGCCCTTGTATTTGTAGGCCAGTTCCATAACCTTATGCAAATACAAATCAAGCTCCTCTCTATGTTCAGGTTTCACTATACACCCCGCATATCTATATAACCCGAAAGCAAGGACAAATTCCAGAATGTTAAGTTTTCTATTTAACCTAACCTTGCTCTTAAAACCCACCAAAGGCTCTCTGCAAATTAGTCTTGGTCTCATGGTGACATAATTGGTGGCTATTAGCAAGGATGTTAGGTTCACGTCTGTACCCGCCATAATGACTTTGCGGATTGCAGGAGGTATGAAGTTTGCCGAGGTGATATGCGGGAGTTCAAGACCCCCTACCTGCAGTCGTGGTCTGAGATGTTGGCACAAATTCCATGCTAACCGAATCCCGAGCACAAGCCCACTCCAATTCTTCCAGCCTAGACTGGAAACCAGACACAGATGTCATCATAGTGTTCATTATAGCATGGAGTTGTCCAAGTGGTGTTTGGAGAGTGGTTGATGCCATCTCTTGGCTACCCCCAGGCGTAGGCTCAGACATTAGTACGTTGTATAATTCCTCCTTGCTAGCTGAGGCTGGACAAGGTATGCCTTTCTTTATCAGCTCCTCCATCAATTTTGGTATAGTCCAGGCCCGGTCGGATTGCACACTACACCGGTCAGAAGCTCTGGCCAGAGTCTGGCATAGAGAGAGCATCCTCTATGTCCGAAGCGTGAGACCTGATCTGGAGCTTACACCTGCCTGGGCCAGTAAAGGGTGCTGGTGGGATGAACAAGACATAAGCCAGAGTACCTACAAGCAACCCTAACTAATTCCACTCTACTGACCTGCGGAAGAATTAGAAACCACACTGAGGACATCACCATATAATAAAATTATAAGGTGACGTGCTATAACATATTACTAGCAATACCACCACCAACCATTTTGCTGAGGTGACAACTAAGATGCAGATTTTGCGATTATTTCTCTGAAGGACGTGTCAGTAGCATTAACCAAGCAAAAGGCCACAACTGAAGAAGTCAGATATCCTGGTATCCAATTGCCTATGTGTGAGAATATTATTGCTCTGAAGGATGTGTCAGTTGTAACAATGCAGTGGATGTGGATCCACTGACCTGTGTGGCTCATGACATGGGCCGTATCAGGGAGTGGAGCCTAAAGTGCAACTGGTTTTCACCAGAGCCCGCTGCAAGGCAGGATGGGTTTGCTGCAGCAGGCGACACCCAGGTCGCTACCCCCGATATGACTCTACCACACTGATAGCTGGGCAGGCGAGGTACTGAAGCATAAGGCAAAGGCGTAGTCAAACTTTGCAGAAGGTCTAGGCATCAGAGGTACCTGGAGATGGGAGTAGGTGAGATGTGGTGGTTTTTATTTTTATTATTTTTATTTTTTTTAGCTAGCAGATCTACTTGGATGACAACCAGACTGTCACCAGGGGAGAACTCGGGAGGAGGATGCCTTTTCTTGTCCGCTTGAGACTTTATATGAGAAGTGGCATACAATAGAGATTGAGGAGTCTTCTGCTAGATGGTGGAGAAATTCCATACTTGCTCATCAACCACAGGAACTCCGGAGGAAGAGGAGGAGGACGAGGATGAAGTCCATAAACCACAAAGAAAGGTGAAGTCCCAGAGGATTCAGAGTCCCTATGATTGTATGAGAACTCTGCCCAAGGAAGTAAATCGACCCAGTGGTCTTGACGAGCAGAAATGAAATGACTGAGATAATCTCCTCTTAAGACCTGATTCACACTCTCGACCTGTCCAATGGATTGAGGGTGGTATGCTGAGGAAAAATCAAGCTTAATTTGGAGACGTGAACAGAGGGCCCGCCAGAACTTAGCGATGAACTGGACTCCACGGTCGGATACAATATGAGAAGGCAATCCATGTAAGTGGAAGATGTGGCAAAGGAAAAGCTTCGCAAGCTGCGGTGCAGATGGAAGTCCGGGCAGAGGCACAAAATGAGCCATTTTAGAAAATCGGTCCACTACCACCTAGATTACCGCATTTCTGCCAGAAGATGGAAGGTCACTTAAGTCCATAGCAATATCTGTCCAAGGGAGCATTGGGACTGGCAACTGGTGTAGGAGACCCACAGGTTTAGAATGAGGAGTCTTGTCCTGGGCACAGACCAAACCGGAACGGACAAAATCAATGACATCTCGTTTTAAACTAGGCCACCAATACTGTCTGGAGATGAGCTGTAAGGACTTGCGGACTCTGGAATGACCGGCCAGGAGAGGGGAATGACCCCACTTCAAGACTCTCAATCTTAAACTGGGAGATCCGAAAGTCTTTCCAAGAGGGTAGGTGCTGTAGACTTGCTGGCATTGCAGAGATGAGACGCTCAGGAGGAATAATATGCTGAGGAGGAGATTCCAGGTCAATAACATCAGAAGACCTGGAAAGAAAGTCTGCTCGTAAATTCTTCTGCCGGACAGAAGTGAATGAAGAAATCCAAATCTGGAGAACAGTGACAAGCGGGCCTGCCGAGGATTGAGTCGGATGGCAGTCTGGAGATGGAGGACGTTCTTGTGGTCAGTATATATAGTAACCGGATGTACAGAGCCCTCCAAGAGATGATGCCATTCTTCCAAAGCCAGCTTTATTGCCAGGAGTTCGCGGTCTCCAACAGTATATAGTTTTTCTGTATGGTAGAGAAGTTCTTAGAGAAAGTCGCAGGTTACGATTCTTCCTTTGGAAGACTTTTGCATCAAGACGGCACCAGCTCCAACTGAAGAAGCATCCATCTTAAAAAGAAATGGTTTGCCTGGAACGGGTCTGAGTCCAAATCTTAGGATTAGTCGTCTTGGTGAGAGAGACAATGGGTGCTACCAAGGTGGAGTAATGAAGAATAAATTGCCGATAGTAATTGGCAAAACCGAGAAAGTGCTGAATAGCTCTTAAGCTGTATGGTCGTGGCCAATCCAGTACAACAGACAATTTGTTAGGGTCCATATGAAGACCTTGACTGATAACAATATAATCCAGAGACAGTTTTATTTTTGAAAATACACTTCTCCCGTTTAGCATAGAGATTGTCTCAGAGACATTTTAGGACCTGGCGGATGTGGGAATGATGAACCTGTACCTTGGGCGAGTAGATGAGAATGTCATCCATATAGACTACACACTACTAATCTTGGGGCCAGATAACACGTAAAGGGGTAAATCAACCTTACAACAAATTAACCCAAAGGGTTAAAAAATCCCCTATTAAAAGTGTTAACTCATAAAACTTTTTGTGTTGTTATAGAAAAAAAAAATAATTATGTGAGATGATAACTTTTAAAAACCCACCTCATATAGTGTCACTCATTACTGACAATAGACTATATATGTCTCATATATTGCTGTACCTGGCTATTAGTGGCAGCGGTATTATTTGGGATTAATGCCCCAATTAGGGTCCCCTCAGTTTGATAGAAGCAGGGGTTCTAGACTGAACCTCCTTATACTCCCAAATAATGTTTAATGTGTGACACTATTTGAGGTGTGTTTTTAAAAGTTATCATCTCACATAACTTTTATTGTGTATTGTTAAAGAAAAAATTAAGTTTTATGAGTGAACACGTTTAATAGGGGATTTTTTTAACCCTTTGGGTTAATTTGTTGTAAGATCCAAATAGACTACGACACAGGAGTATAGGAGGTTATGAAAGATATCATTGACTAATTCTGCTGCAGTCTTCCAGCAGTTTGAGTCTGAATGGCATCACGAGGTTCTCAAAATGTCCATCACGAGTATTAAATGCAATCTTCCATTTGTCACCTTCTCTTATGTGAATCAAGTTATAGGCTCCACAAAGGTCAAGTTTTGAGAAGATCCTGGCTCCACACAGACTATCAAATAATTCTGAGATCAATGGAAGTGGATAGCGGTTCTTGACGGTAATTTTATTCAGGCCGCGATAATCAATGCAAGGCTGTAAAGAAAAATATGCATAGGCAGTATCAAGCGGAATGCCTAGATCCACAGACTTCTCGGCAAATAAATATACAGAAAAAAAATAATTTTGAAGTGCCTGAAATCAGTAATTTTATTGGGGTCAAGTTAAAATCCACCAATAACATAAATCAAGGGTGATCCCTTCTCCAAGAAATGAAAAAGTGTGCTCCTAAAATTATGAGGTGTGTGGGAACTGTTCAGTTTCACAGTCCCAGACACTTCACCTTATTGCACATATGCCACAGTATAGGTCCACTGATAGTAATTCACTAGAGCCTACTAGAGATTAGGTGATCTGAATAAATACCTAAGGGGAAGGGGAATGTAAACAAAACACACAGTTCTCAGCTATTGCACAGTACACTTGACAGTTATCATCCCTCCCTGCTTCCAGATTGTGGTCTAAAGAAGGCTCCAATACAAGTTGCTGTGTCAAAATGGAGCGCACGAGAATATTCGCATATGTGAATATTCCCATATGCGAATATTGATCTCTCTCCTTTTTTTTTACTTTGTTGGCCAATGAGAATGATGCAGAGAGGCGGGATCAATATTCGCGAATAAGTGAATTCGCGAATATTGATAATATAGCGCTATATTCGTAATTACGAATATTCGCTTTATATTTTTTTATTTTTTTTACAGTACACATGACAGTGACCATCCCTCCCTGCTTCAAGATAGTGGTCTAAAGAAGGCTCCAATTCAAGTTGCTGTGTCAAACTGGGGCGCTCGAGAATATTCGCATATGCTAATATTCGCATATGCAAAAATATGCGAATATTAATCTCTCGCTTTTTTTTTAACCTTGTGGGCCAATGAGAATGATGCAGAGGGGCGGGATCAATATTCGCGAATATTCTTATCTGCGTATTCGCAAATGCAAATATTCGTCAATATTGATCCCTCCCTTCTTTTAGGTTGTGGGCCAATGAGAATGATGGAGATACAGTTGTCAGAGGTTTTTTTACACAGACTAAAATAAAAAAAAAACCTTTTTTTATTTGTATTTCTCCCCACCCTTCACACCTGACTTCACTTTTGGGTCAGTCTACTGGCCTAGGCTAGCACAATTTGAGGCATAAGGTTTGTGAGACCTTAGGACTGGAGACATTCAAACTAAATCAAACTGCCTTCTAATGTGCTTTTTTTTTAAGAGTGAAATCCACAATTAGACCAGAATTGAACAAAATAGAACATACATAAGTGTTAAGCCTGATTCAAGGCTGTATGGATGGGAGTGGCAAGGGCTATTTAACCCCCCCCCCCTTACCTATGGTAGGTGCGTATGGTGCATTGGCGGTGTTCTCTTTACAGAAATAGTGAGCTGCTGGGGACCGTCGTGTGCGTTCACTCAATGGGCTACTGGCAAGGGTTATCGCCCAACATCTGCTGCCCTTCAATCTTGTGGACAGCAATCCATTTTGGCATATGTTGGAGCAGGCTCAACCCAGATGGCGTGTCCCCAGCCGCCATTTCTTCGCCAGGAACGGCGTCCCTGCCCTACACCATCACGTTGTTCAGAATGTATCCCTGTCGCTGGATCATGCTGTCAGCGACAGGGTGCATCTGACAATGGATGGTTGGACCAGCCGACATGGGCAGGGATGATATCTTAGTTTTACTGCCCATTGGGTTTCCCTCCGAGCTGAGCTTGAAAAAGATCCTGGAGAGGATCGAAACGTCGCTGCTGTTTTGCACATTGTTTTGATGGAATAAATTTTATCTTTTTTCACACCATTGGAGTGCTGCCCTGATCTCCCTTTTTTTACATTTGGATGGATCGTTGGACTTGATCCTTTTACAGGTTGCCTGCACCTTTTCTTATAAATCGTTTGGACTTTTTGAGTGCTGTTGCCCTTTTGTTTTTTGGATTTTTATATATATATATATATATATATATATATATATATATATATATATATATATATATATATATTAATATATATATATATATATATATATATATATATATATATATATATATATATATATATTAATATATAATATATATATATATTAATATATATATATATATATATATATATATATATATATATTAATATATATTAATATATATATATATATTAATATATATATATATATATATATTAATATATAATATATATATATATTAATATATAATATATAATATAATATAATATAATTACACAGTGACCCCCCCCCCCCGACCTACGATGGCCCCGACATATGATCATTTCAACATACGATGACCTCTCAGAGGTCATCGCATGTTGAAGGCAGCATCAACATACTATGCTTTTATATGTCGGTGCCATCGCATAAATGGCTATCCGGCAGCGCAGACTGCTTCAGCTGCCACCGGATAGCCGTTTACAGTGCCCCGTGTGGTCTGCTGACAATCACTTACCTGTCCTCGGGGCTCCGGCACGTCCTCTTCGGGATCCCCTGCATTGTCGGCGCTCTCCATTGTCGTCATCACGTCGCTGCGCACGCCATCCCGTCATCCAATAGGAGCGGGGTGCGTAGCGACATGATGGCGGCGACGGAGAGTGCGGATGCCAGGGAAGCAGAGGCCTTGCTGGAGCGTCGGGGACACCCCGGGGACAGCGATGGAAGGCAACATCCAGGGCAGCGGTGACGGTCCGGAGCGGCGGTGACACGTGGGTATAACATCCAATACTAGTGGTCTTTAACCTGCGGACCTCCAGATGTTACAAAACTACAACTCCCAGCATGCCCGGACAGCCGTTGGTTGTCCAGGCATGCTGGGTGTTGTAGTTTTGCAACATCTGGAGGTCCACAGGTTGTAGACCACTGTCCTATACTTTACATTGCACGGATCCCTCAACATACGATTCATAGATAAATACAAATAAATAAATATATATACAGTGGTCCCTCAACATACGATGGTAATCCGTTCCAAATGGACCATCGTTTGTTGAGGGACCACTGTATATATATTTATTTATTTGTATTTATCTATGAATTTATTTATTTTTAAATTTGTTGATAAATGTATTTTTGTTTTTAATCATTGATAAATTCAGCAATTAACATATGAATAATTTTATCAGTTTATTGATGAATTTATGTAAATATATCTGTATATATGATTTTATTTATTTATGTATCTAGCAATGAATTTATTTAGTTTTTATAATCATGGATGAATGTCTTTATTTTAAAATTTGTAGATGAATTTCTGTTTTTAATCATTAACCCCTTAAGGATCGGGTTTTTTCCGTTTTTGCATTTTCGTTTTTTGCTCCTTGCCTTTAAAAAAAATCATAACTTTCAATTTTGCACCTAAAAATCCATATGATGGCTTATTTTTTGCGCCACCAATTCTACTTTGTAATGACGTCAGTCATTTTGCCCAAAAATCTACGGTCAAACGGGAAAAAAAAAATCATTGTGCGACAAAATTGAAGAAAAAAACGCTGTTTTGTAACTTTTGGGGGCTTCCGTTTCTACGTTGTACATTTTTCGGTAAAAATGACACCTTATCTTTATTCTGTAGGTCCATACGATTAAAATGATCCCCTACTTATATAGGTTTGATTTTGTGGTACTTCTGGAAAAAATCATAACTACATGCAGGAAAATTAATACGTTTAAAATTGTCATCTTCTGACCCCTATAACTTTTTTATTTTTCTGTGTATGGGGCGGTATGAGGGCTCATTTTTTGCGCCATGATCTGAAGTTTTTAATGGTACCATTTTTGCATTGATGGGACTTATTGACTCATTGATAGGACTTTTTATTCATTTTTAAATTATATAAAAAGTGACCAAAAATGCACTATTTTGGACTTTGGAATTTTTTTTGCGCGTACGCCATTGACAGAGCGGTTTAACGATATATTTATAATTCGGACATTTCCGCACGCGGTGATACCATATATGTTTATTTTTATTTACACTGTTTTTTTTTTTTTATGGGAAAAGGGGGGTGATTCAAACTTTTAATAGGGGAGGGGTTTAATGATATTCATTCACTTTTTTTTTCACTTTTTTTTTGCAGTGTTATAGCTCCCATAGGGACCTATAACACTGCACACACTGATCATTGTTATCCCATAGGGACCTATAACACTGCACACACTGATCATTGTTATCCCATAGGGACCTATAACACTGCACACACTGATCTTTATCATTGATCACTGGTTTCTCATAGGAAACCAGTGATCGATGATTCTGCCGCTTGACTGCTCATGCCTGGATCTCAGGCACTGAGCAGTCATTCGGCGATCGGACAGCGAGGAGGCAGGTAGGGGCCCTCCCGCTGTCCTGTAAGCTGTTCGGGATGCCGCGATTTCGCCGCGGCTATTCCGAACAGCCCACTGAGTTAACCGGCACTTTTTACTTTCGCTTTTAGCCGCGTGGCTCAGCTCTGAGCGCGCGGCTAAAGGGTTAATAGTGCGCGGCGCTGCGATCGGCGCTGCACGCTATTAGCGGCGGGTCCCGGCTTCACTATGACGCCGGGCCCACCGTGATATCATGCGGGGTTACTGTGTAACCCCGCGTTATATCACGGGAGCAGGACCAAGGACGTACCGGTACGTCCTTGGTCCTTAAGGGGTTAATGAATTTATTTATGTATTAGTTTATTGATGAATTTATTTAAATATATCTCTATGATGTATATGATTTTATTTATGTATCTATCGATTAATTTAGTTATCTTTTTATCAATAAAAAAAAAGAAACCACACGTTTTAACTTAATAACTTTATAAACAAAGTATAAAACATTAAAAATAAATAGGAAAAAATAAAAAATAAAAGCCCTAAGGCAACTATTTAAATTTTTTTTGAAGATCCTTCAGTTTCTTCATGCGAGCTTTTAGGTTCTTCCTCAATTTGAGAATTTCTGCCTCCGTCTCCCTCTCCATCTTCTCCATCTCCTTACCCAAAGCTAACATAACATTTAAAAAAAAGATTAAGATATAATTGTGTAGAATATTTGTAAAGGCACTGCCAACACATAACATTAAAATATACTGAACTAACACGAAGTAACCAACTATATAATCTTCATAAATACCATTAACAAATTAATTGTTATTTATAGAGATGAGCAAATCGAACTGGACAAATCAGAATTTGTTTGTAAATTACAGAGAAAGATCATTACTGCGGTGAATCCAATCACCTGAAGCCCACATCAGTGCAGGCAGGCAGACAGGGACAGTAGAGAGAGAGAGTACACTTTATGTTGTTAATGTACTGGCATATATTCCACCGAAGCTAATAGTGGCCAGTTGGTTTGAGCACTATAAGACCTATACACATGCTCTTAACGCCTAATTCAGGTGTAAACATCATGTGGCGTATTTTCCTATCCTAAGTGTAATATACACACAAAAAAAATGAAAAACTGTGTGCAGGTCACAGCTACAGAGCTCATAGGCTAGATTGTATGTTCACCTATACTCCTAGGTGCTATTAGATTAGATAAATAAAACCAAAATCAGAAATGAACTCCAGGATCTCACCAGAAATACTGTTGAATGATTGTGGTATGATAATAAAATATATAACATATCTAAAAATATGAGGAACGGGTTGTGCATTATTACCCTGAAACACGTTTAGATTGTGGACTTTTGAATACGCACTATTACTGCAAGAAATTTGCCATCTTTTGAAAAGCTATTCATCTGTTGCCCGGACAGAATAGCAACATCCCGTTCATGCACTTTCAATCGAACAGCCGGCCTTTGATGCCAACATCTCACCCCACGTGGACCTTCTCCTGGCGTCAGACGCCACTCCACTGGAGCTCCGGTCTTGCCGATCGGAGCAACAAGTGTCTATTCTCTGCTAACCAAAATGGAGTGCGGCAGCAGTGCAGTGTAGACGGTGTGTTATAATCCATCGTACGGCCCGTCGCAGAACAGTGCCAGCCGTCCTCCCGCTGTCAGAGCTGACCTTATAAAGGAATCCCACAACGTATTTGTTGAGATTATTAATAAGTATTTCTATATACCATTATTATTAGTCTCCCACTCTTGATCCAGCATATATATTTTATGCATATAATATACATTAGTATTGCAGTAATAGTGTGTATCTACAGTTTTTAATTTGTTATTCTAAATACAAGTTATTCAACATTTGAAACACGGTCTCCTCATATTTTTATATATTTTATTATCATACCACAATCATGGTTACTCTGGTGAGGTCCTTGAGGTTTTTATTTTTTTATTTATCTAATCTAAGTGTAATATACGCACTTAACACTTTAACTTTTTTTTCCTGTTAAACTCATAGGGTCCAGTTATTGTTAAAGGCCATAAATACCTCCAGGCTGTGTCATTCAGCCACTATATGATCTCATCATGCCTGCTGGCACATAAAATTAAACTGTTAATGGTCATCTATTTTAAAACTTCAATTTAAATTTTAAAATATCTTTAATCTTTTTAATTGAGGCCCTATGGTCTCGTCAGTCTGCTGCCACCTCAAGCCTGAGTGCTTCTGCCACTATATGTTCTCCTGCTGCTGCTATCACCAGGCTGAGTGATTCAGCCAGTATATGGTCTACTCATTATGCTGCCACCTCAATCCTGTGTCATTCTGCCACTATATGGTCTACTCATGCTGCTGCCACCTGAAGCCTTTGCCATTCAACCAGTATATAGTCTACTCATTATGCTGCCACCTGAAGCCTATGTCATTCAGCCAGTATATGGTCTACTCATTATGCTGCCACCTGAAGCCTATGCCATTCAACCAGTATATGGTCTACTCATTATGCTGCCACCTGAAGCCTATGTCATTCAGCCAGTATATGGTCTACTCATTATGCTGCCACCTGAAGCCTTTGCCATTCAACCAGTATATGGTCTACTCATGCTGCTGCCACCTGAAGCCTATGTCATTCAGATAGTATATGGTTTACTCATGCTGCTGCCACCTCAATCCTGTGTCATTCTGCCAGTAATCGCGAATAATATTCGCGATTACAAATATTTGTTTTTTTCCCAAACTTGTTTAAACACAGATCACATTATAGTGATCTCCATCGATGGATAATTGCATTGCTGGTATGATTAGAGACCATGGGGGGAGAATCTGAGGCGATTAGTTAGTGCATGCGAATATTCGTATTGCGAATATTTGCGAATATTTTCCACGCCTTTCTTATGCCTCTGAGCCAATGATAGTTCTGCAACCACAGTTGTCAGAGGTTAGCAACCTCCCTAGCAACCAATAGAAACTTGCTGGCATGACCAGTATATAAGATCACTCCCAGCAGTATTTGCTTGCAGATTCACATGGTGGTTTTGAGAGTGGAGCGGCTTCTGTCATTTTTCCAGCGTCCTTTGAGCTTTGTGCTTCATAGTACTACCTTAGACCCAACTGCTTTTTTCAAAGCAAAAGACTCAACTGCTTTTTTCAAAGCACATATTTTAGTTTTTTTTGTCTAGGTTAGTGTAGATTAGCGTTTAGATTTCTGTGTAGTTAGTTTACATGTAAATTTCTTAAAGGAGTAGTCCAGTGGTGAACCCAGTGGTGAACAACTGTCACGATTCGGCTGGCAGGAGGTGGATCCTCTGTGCCAGAGAGGGATTGGCGTGGACCGTGCTGGTGGACCGGTTCTAAGTTGCTACTGGTATTCACCAGAGCCCGCCGCAAAGCGGGATGGTCTTGCAGCGGCGGTAGCAACCAGGTCATATCCACCAGCAACGGCTCAACCTCTCTGACTGCTGAAGATAGGCGCGGTACAAGGGAGTAGACAAGAGCAAGGTCGGACGTAGCAGAAGGTCGGGGCAGGCAGCAAGGATCGTAGTCAGGGGCAACGGCAGGAGGTCTGGAACACAGGCTAGGAACACACAAGGAAACGCTTTCACTGGCACAATGGCAACAAGATCCGGCGAGGGAGTGCAGGGGAAGTGAGGTATAAATAGGGAGTGCACAGGTGAACACACTAATTAAGCCAACTGCGCCAATCAGTGGCGCAGTGGCCCTTTAAATCGCAGAGACCCGGCGCGCGTGCGCCCTAAGGAGCAGGGCCGCGCGTGCCGGGACAAGACCGACGGAGAGCGAGTCAGGTACGGGAGCCGGGGTGCGCATCGCGAGCGGGCGCCACCCGCATCGCGAATCGCATCCCGGCTGGGAGAGGTATCGCAGCGCACCCGGTCAGCAGGTCTGACCGGGGCGCTGCAATTGCGAGGATGTTGCGAGCGCTCCGGGGAGGAGCGGGGACCCGGAGCGCTCGGCGTAACAACAACTTATCCCCTATCCAAAGGATAGGGGATAAGTTGCAGATCGCGGGGGGTCCGACCGCTGTGGGAAGCACCGACAGCTCGTGGGAAGGGGGCGTGTCTACCTCCGCATGAAGCGGCGGCCGACACGCCCCCTCAATACAACTCTATGGCAGAGCCGAAGCGCTGCCTTCGGCAATCTCCGGCTCTGCCATAGAGATGTATTGAGGGGGCGTGTCGGCCGCCGCTTCGTGCGGAGGTCGACATCCGCTATCTGGCCGGAGAGCCTGGCCCCTTTACAGAGAGGTCGCAGGGGGCACCAGTGGTCGGACCCCCCGCGATCTCAAACTTATCCCCTATCCTTAGGATAAGAGATAAGTGTTTCACCACTTGACTACCCCTTTAAGGTAGGTTAATTTAGTGTGTGTTTAGTTTGTGTGTTAAAAAAGAGAGAAAAAAAATTAGGTTTAGTTTTGTTTAGTCATATATTAGTTTGTGTAAGTAGTTATTGTTTAGTTTATATTAGTTTAGTATTTGTTTTCATCGTCCGTGTCAGCGTCTGTTAGCTTAAAAAAAAAAAAAAAAAGTTTAGTTTTAGCTGTTAGTTTAGTTTTAGTTCCAGTTTAGTAGTTGTTGTCTGTGTCTTTGAGAAAAAAATAAAAAAAGTTAGTTGTAGTTTACATATAGTTTAGTATTTGTTGTCATCGTCCGGGTCTGCGTCAGTTAGTGTAAAAAAAAAAAAGTTTTAGCTGTGGTAGTTTAGTTCTTCTAGTTTAGTAGCTGTCTGTTTCCTTGTCTACGTCTTTGTCCTTGTGAAAAAAATAAAAAAATAAAACTATTGTAGTTGAGTAGTCTGTCTGCGTCTTTGTCTGCGTGCTTGTCTTTGTTTAAAAAACAAAAACATCTCGCATCCCCCCCCCAAAAAAAAGTTCCCCCCCCCATCAGCAAGTATGAGCAACATACGTGGCCGTGGCAGCAGGGGTAGGGGAGTTACTCCCAGTGCTGGGTCGCTGCCAGCACGGGGTAGCTCTCGTGCCCCTACAAGTGGATCAGGTGGAAGGGGAGTCCACCTGATCCGTGATTTTTTTTCCTCGGGCAGCCGCCCGATATTAGCATCTCAGGCTCAGATAGTGGTGGAGTTTATGGGGCACAGCAGTGCCACGGAGTCCTCATTCCCGACTCCCAGCAGCCCCCACAGCAGCACCACCAGTACACCGGTGGTGCCTTTAGGACCAGCCCCCAAGAGTCTCAGCGACAGTGAGAGGGATATCTTGGGGGAGGCCCTGCATTAGGCAGACATCCAGTTCTGTCCTGATGCTCAGGACCTTTTGGAAGGGATGATGATGGAGGAGGAGGAGGAAGGGGTACCTGCTGTCAGTACCCCAGAGACATCCCTTCCAAGTGGTGCGGGTGTTTTTGGGCAAGAAAAACCCGCATCTAGTCAGACCCAGGCGTCAGTGAGGGGACAGCGGAGCCAGGTTAGCGGCTCCATGTCAGCGGTTTCCCTCAGTCCACCACAGTTTAGCCCTGGGTCTGACATATCTGGGGGCGAAGAGGAGGGTGACCCAACATGGGTGCCACCTCCCTTGTCAGTTCACAGCAGCAGTGACGAGGAAGGTAGGCACCCTGGGGAAACGGTGCGCCAGGTCACCAGGGAGACCAGCGTCAGGGTCTCCCCTGGTGATGGCAGTAGGAGGTGTCAGCAGCAGCAGCCAGCTCCACTTGTGCGCACCGAGCCCGAGCAGGTGCAAGTCAGCATCACCCCATCTGATAGAAGGGGGGTCCTGAAGTCACCTGTCTGGGCTTACTTCACCCTGGCAGCAGACAATCCTACCATAGCCATCTGCCAGCTTTGTCGTGCCAGGGTGAGGAGAGGGAAGTGTTTGGCTCGGCTGGGTACCACAGCTCTGACCCAGCATCTCCGAGTCAACCACTGGCAGGAGTATGAGCGGATAAGGGGTGGTGGTAGCAGCGCCACCACCAGTGTGCAGGGTACAGCAGCCCCTGCCACACCCTCACCTGTTCCCATTAGTTCATGCCCCCCCCCGCTCCCTCTGGTAGAGGTAATGGTACCGGCAGCCAGACCTCTTCCTCCATTGCACCCTCCTCTTCAGTGTCCTGCACTGCCGTCCGGCGCCAGCTGTCTGTCACTGACGCATTTGACCGCACCACTCCCTTCCCCCCTGGAGACCGTGTGCGTTCCCTCAATGGGCTACCAGCCCGGATCCTGACACCAAGTGTGAATAAAACGCTGAACTTTTAAGTTAAACCCTGGTTTGCGGCTTTTATACTGCAATCTCTCTCTCTCTCTCTCTCTCTCTCTCTCTCTCTCTCTCTCTCTCTCTCTCTCTCTCTCGCAATCTCTCTCTCTCTCTCTCTCTCTCTCTCTCTCGCAATCTCTCTCTCTCTCTCGCAATCTCTCTCTCTCGCAATCTCTCGCAATCTCTCTCTCTCTCGCAATCTCTCTCTCTCGCAATCTCTCTCTCTCTCGCAATCTCTCTCTCTCTCGCAATCTCTCTCTCTCGCAATCTCTCTCTCTCGCAATCTCTCTCTCTCGCAATCTCTCTCTCTCGCAATCTCTCTCTCTCGCAATCTCTCTCTCTCGCAATCTCTCTCTCTCGCAATCTCTCTCTCTCGCTATCTATCTATCTATATATATATATATATATATATATATATATATATATATATATATATATATATATAATATATTATATCCTAGCTTTAGTTTTAGTAATTTTTTTAACGGTTTAGTTTGTGTTTAGTAGTGTCTGTGTCCGTGTATTTTAGTTTGTCTTAGGTTAGTGTTAAATAAAATAATAGTATAAAATCTTTTTGGTTAGTATGTAGTTCTGTGTTGATGCAAAACCTAACCATCTGAATAAGAAAGGACACATTTTGACAGTGTTTTTAGAACAGGAAAAAATAAATTAAATATATTTTTGCATGAGCTTGTGGAGCTCAGCCATCTCCTCCAAATTCCTCCTCTGCTGTTGCTCCAGCTGTTGAGTTTGGCGGTCTAATATCCGCATTTTCCTGCGCATGGACAGGATTTTGTCATTGGTCCTCTGGATGACCTTCTGTTTTTCTTCCATCTTTTTGAAAACTGTTAGGATATAAGAAAAATAAATTAGGATTTCAAAGACCGTTAGCCAAAAAAAAAAAAATATATATGTTGCTCATTAAATAATCCTGATCATGTCTATATAATTGTTGTGTCTAGCACATATACTTCTATCATAAATACCATATTATTGTTGTGGGATCTGACAGGTGCGCTTTAAATGTTGCCCATTTTTATATGTACATCTTATGGATGAAATGTTATAATTCTTTGTGCACATATTTACCCTCCTGCCTGGGGGTCACAGGAACCGTCTCATCCTCCTGCTCCTCTTCTCCATCACAAGAAGTTGGGGGGGGGGGGGGTTGCAGCTCCTCCTCTTCCTCCTCAACAGGAGCTGGGGGTGGGAAAGACTGGGAGGGCCCTGGCTGCTCCTCATCCCTCTCCTCCTGTGCATCCTCCTCCTCCTCGGCCTGTCGCCTTGTGCGCTTGGGGCGCACAGATGGTAGAGGAGCTCCTATAATAACACAATGTTCATAAAGTTAAAAATGATTTCTTGTAACGTATGCAAATTCGGTGTACTCTGCTGTATTGTATATGGATACAAATGTATTTATATAGACAGTTAACCAATGGGATGATGTTATATTAAAGGGCCTGGCTGGCACTACGGGGGACTGAGTGTGAGCTGGGCTGCCACCATGGTAGAATGAGCTGTGTGTGTTTCCTTTTGTATGATTCTGACGCTCACAGTTGAATAAAGGATGGAGTACACGGGATTACTATGACAACCCCACGCCTAGCCCACGAATTCAGTGGTCATTGAGTTATAAAATACCACCCCCTTCCCCTTTAACCCACCACACCACCACTGAAATTCCCTGGTTTAACTTGATGGACGTATGTCTTTTTTCAACAGTACTATGAATACCTTGGGTGGTGATATGTTACCACAACCTGGCGTCAGACTCACAAACAAAAAGGGTTAACAACATCTGCCCTAAGGTTAATTACATCTGACCTTACATAACTGTCACCAATACCTTGCCTGGATGAAATTCATCTCGAATCTGTCTGACCCGGGCCATGTGGCGCCTCTTTAGGTCAGACCACTTTTTTAGGATGGCCATGTGGTCATGTGTGCGGCCATGAAGTGTCCGTAACTCCCGCCTGAGTGAGCGGACTATTTATTTTTTGTCCTGCTGGCTCCGGGTGCTGTCATACCCCTGTTGCAGGAACCTCTGCAAGATGAAGATCAATGTATACTATAACACTTTTGTTTAACCCCTTATGGACATATGACGTAAATGTCTGGTCTAAAATCTCTCATGTTTCCCCTGTCAGTGATTAACAAGGCAAAAATGCTTTGAATTGTTGAATCTTGCCATTATGATCGCCACCTTTTTTGCCTAAAGATACCAGCATAAATATTTATATATGTGTAACATCACAGGATACACGTATAGGGGATGAATGATGTGCTATTCTGACCCCAATAATTATTTTTTCCCCCTTATACTGGGCCTGTACAATAGATTATTTTTTGCATCCCTATCTTTATTTATGAACAATTATGTTTGTTTCATTTGACTTTTTGATGGATTGTTTTTTATTGACTAAGGGAGTTGATGTTATTTAAAAACTACAACTACCAGCATGCTCTGATACACCATGTAGCTCACCAGCTGTTCCACACTTATACTTCAACTCCCAGCATGCTGGACTATATAATAGTATATATTATATAGGTACGTTTTTGCAAACCACAGTGCCTCCAGCTGTTGCAAAACTACAACTACCAGCATGCTGGACAACACGGTAGTATAAGTCAGTGTTTCCAAACAGTGCCTCCAGCTGTTGCAAAACTACTATAATATAGGTCAGTGTTTGATCACAGTGATAACTCTCTGAGTACAGATAATGTAGTTGGTGTGACCTGCACCAGTACCTCACACTCTTGAAAAAGCCAGTTCCTACTGGCGAAACGTTGAGTCAGAGGATAATAGATTTTTAGCTCAATCCCGGTTTTTTAAATTGGTTGGACCACGGAGATGCGTGATGCCAAGTCTGTAGACAGCATCAGAGCAGAATACTGCAAACACATCTCTGTGGTCATTACATCCAAGCATAGCATGCTATAGAACTGAAATTTAACAAATAAGGGATTGTAATTTTAATCAAACACTGCCACCTGATGGCAAATGAGCACCTTTAATTATTAGTTGAAAATATTAAAAGTTAAGTTTTAGACCGGATGGTCTTTATTCAGGGTTTCCCTGAGGGGACCTACATCCCCAAGGTTGTTTATATAGGAGTGACCTGCAGTCCTATGTAACACCACAGATAACAGTGATAACTCTCTGAGTACAGAAAATGTATATAGGAGTGACCTGCAGTCCTATGTAAGAACACAGATAACACAGTGAAAACTGAGTACAGATAATGTAGTTGATGGGACCTGCAGTCCTATGTAACACCACAGATAACACAATACTTTGGAGAGAAAATTTTGCTTGGGGGGCATGTAAGATTTAGGAAGCCCCTATGGTGCCCAGACAGCAAAAAAAAAAAAAAAAAAAAAAAACCCACATGGCATACCATTTTGGAAACTAGACCCCTCGAGAAATGTAGCAAGGGGTACAGTGAGCATTTACCCCCCACAGGTGCCTGACAGATCTTTGGAACAGTGGGCTGTACAAATAAAAAATTTAATATTTCATTTTTCACAGATCACTTTTACAAAGATCTGTCAGACACCTGTGGGGGGTAAATGCTCACTGCACCCCTCATTACATTCTGTGAGGGGGGTAGTTTCCAAAATGGGGTCACATGGGTGTTTTATTTATTTATTTATTTATTTTTTTGCGTTTGTCAGAACTGCTGTAACAATCAGCCACCTCTGTGCAAATCACCTCAAATGTACATGGTGCACTCTCCCTTCTGGGCCTTGTTGTGCCCCCAGAGCACTTTACGTCCACATATGGGGTATCTCCGGACTCAGGCGAAATTGCGTTACAAATTTTGGGGGGCATTTTTCCCTTTTACCGCTTATGAAAATGAAAAGTATAGTGCAACACCAGCATGTTAGTGTAAACATTTTATTTTTTCACACTAACATGCTGGTATAGACCCCAACTTCACCTTTTCATAAGGGGTTAAAGGAGAGAAATACCCCAAAATTTGTTAGGCAAATTTTACAGAGTACGGCGATACCCCATATGTGACCGTAAACTGTTAACTTGAAATACTACAGGGCTCCAAAGTGAGAGAGCGCCATGTATTTGAGGACTAAATTAGGGAATTGCATAGGGGTGGACATAGGGGTGTTCTACGCCAGTGATTCCCAAACAGGGTGCCTCCAGCTGTTGCAAAACTCCCAGCATGCCTGGACAGTCAATGGCTGTCCGGTAATACTGGGGAGTTGTTTTGGAACAGCTGGATGCTCAGTTTAGGAAACAGTGGCGTACCAGACGTTTTTCATTTTTATTGGGGAGGGGGCTGTGTAGCGGTATGTGTATATGTAGTGTTTTTTACTTTTTATTTAGTGTGGTGTAGTGTTTTTAGGGTACAGTCACACGGGCGGGGGTTCACAGTAGTTTCCCGCTGAGAGTTTGAGCTGCAGCGCAAAATTTGCTTCAGCTAGAAGCACACTGTAAGCCCCTGCCCATGTGAATGTACCCTGTACATTCACATTGGGGGAGAGGGGGGGGGGGGGGGGGGGATGCAGCGAGTTGCATGCAGGGAGTTGTAGTTTTGTACAATGTTTTCGAAACACTGAGAGTTTGTTACCTAACTCAGTGTTTCACAACCAGTGCGCCTCCAGCTGTTGCAAAACAACTCCCAGCAGGCATGGTCTGTCAGTGCATGCTGAGAATTGTAGTTTTGCAGCATCTGGAGGGCCAAAGTTTAGAGACCCCTGTATAGTGGTCTGAAAACTGTGGCCCTGCAGATGTTGCAAAACTAAAAGTCCAAGCATGGCCAGGCATGCTGGAAGTTGTAGTTCTGCAACATATAGAGGACCAGATGTATGCGAACGTCCTTGGTCCTTAAGGACCCTGAAGTCAGGACGTTCGCATACGTCCTATGTCCCCAACATGTTAGTTATGCTAAATAGCATGGAAAGTGCCTAAACACACGTTTACCAAACCGGGTGCCTCCAGCTGTCCAGGCATGCTGGGAGTTGTAGTTTTGCAACAGCTGGAGACACACTGTTTGGGAAAGACTGCTATCTGATCTTATATCATAACTTTTAAACTACTCTAAAATGCAGTTAAATATAATGAAATCACAGTGGTGAAATTACTTACACAAATCAGCAGTTTTTCCTCACTTGTTGAAAAGTTACTCCCCACCATCTTCGCAGGGCAGCAGAAAATCACGACGCGAACAGCAACTGGCAAAGATCCAGGAAATGAACTCCATTCTCGCATGGTGCGCGCATGCGCAGACTAGCGAAATTTCGCAATAATATTTTCGCAATGTGTTCGCAATGGCGAAATTTCGCAATAAAAAAAGGCACGAATATTCGAATTTCACAAATATGGGACGAATATTCGTCCTCATATTCACAAAATATCGCAAATTTGAATATGGCATATGCCGCTCAACACTATACACTAGGACTTCACAATCCCTAAGATTAAAAGATGAAGTTTGAAATTTAAATAGAACATTTATGGTAGCTTGTGCTACCATTACATTTTTTTTTTAGGCCCAGGCCCAGCAGCATCAGTAAACCATATATATGCTGAATGACACAGCGTGGAGTTGGCAGAAGCATGAGACCATTGAAATTTAAGATTTTTAAATTGAGTAGTTTGAAATAGAAATTTTAACTCCCCAGTTTTAGTGCCCCGGGCCCCAGCATGTGGGTACAAAAGACCAAATTTAACAAGGAGCCACATGTCGCATGGCGGCACAGTGACAAAGCCTGGAGATTGAATCAGTATGAGGAGACCATATAGTGGCTGAATGGCAAAGCCTCAAGTTTGTGGCAGCATGAAGAGACCATATAGTGGCTGAATGACACACAGCCTGGAGTTGGCTGAAGCATGAGGGGACCATATACTGGCTGAATTGCACCGACTGGAGTTGGCTGAAGCATGAGGAGACCATATAGTGGCTGAATAAGACAGCCTGGAGGTGGCAGCATCAGGAGTCCTGAAAGTGACCCTAATGCATAGGAATTTCTGAAACTGGGGACCAGCACCTTAATTAAGTTTTGCAGTATCCATGGCAGCACAATGAGAGAGCCTGAAGGGGTTAGCATTAGCATGAGGAGACCATAGAGCAGCACTATGACAGCCTTGAGGGGGCGGCAGCAGCAGCATGAGGCCAAGCCAACTGAGGGTTGAGCCAGACTGTTGACTGGGGGTGTCGGATGTCACTTGGGATGAAGTGGATGACAGAGTGAACCGATCAATCACTGCTGCTGGGTTGCTGGTCGAGACACTACTGCTAGCTGACACGGGAGCTCAGACCTCTCGCTGTGACTCCAGCTGCCACACATCCCTACTCCGCTGCGACCTCTGCCTGCGCCTGATGAATTTAGGCCTCTGCCACTCCGCTGTGCACTTCCTGGCACTACTCTGCCTGACATACTTTATTGCGTATATGAGGGGAGTACAATACGCTTCACTATGCTTAAAACAGTATTTGTCTAGAACAGCAGCAGGTGTGTATATTTCACAGGATATAGGCCCTTGACAGATTAACAGGTACAAAATGGTACACTACTTAGATGTAGGTATGTGGTATGCACTTAGAAGGGCAGAAAAATGTGCTACAGTACACTTAATAAACGTATTGGAGTAAAAACACCAGCCAGTGTGTACTTTTGCCTGGACTTTCACAGTATGTAGGCCCTTGACAGATTAACAGATACTACTTAGCTGTAAGTATGTGGTATGCATTTGTGAGGGAAGAAAAATGCGGTACAGTACGCTTAAATTTTTTTTTTTTTTTTTGCGCAACACCAGCAGTACACAATAATGCTGCAGCACAAAATTTCACTCTGTCAAAGACTATTAGGAATGGACTGCTGGGTATTATATGGTCTACAGACTAGTATAACCAGCAGATGAGTTGTTGTGGAACAGACACAGAATTGTGCAGAAAAATTATTCCTGCTTCCTCTGCTAAGGTTTATGAAGTTGAGGCAGCTTGTTGAAATGTATGAGGTAACACACAGCTATCTGCCCCTCTCTGTAATACAATGCTGTGGAAAGTAACTGGGAGGTTTATGGCTGCAGTAAAATTCCTGTTCAGTGAAAAAAACACTGCTCTCTGTCCACCGGAACGCTGATGTGACAAGGATGTGAAACGCTGCTTGAATTAGCTTTTCTGTTTAACACACAGCAATGTCCGTCCTATCTGTATGCAGTGTAAATAATATGACAAGCAGAAAAACGGCGGCTGAATATATAGGGCTGTGACATAACAGGGGTGACTGGCTGCTGATAGGCTGCATCCTGCATGTGATTCAGGGTCATCCTGCATACTTCCCTTCCCAGCGTTCCTTGCCCCATGTACTGACATGTGGATCCGCCATTTTTGGATGCCCTGGAGCCTGGACGGCAGTAAATGGAGTTTAATGAAGCAATTTGCGGCAATATTCGCATTTGTTGCTAATCGAATATTTCATGAAATTCGTAACAAATTTGGGTTCGTCAGCTTCGATTCGCTCATCTCTAGTAGTTGTACAAAGGATTAATTACTTCCCTGTAAAAGAGAATAACTGGTAACTCTCCTTGTGTATTTTGGGTAGGATGTAGGAGCACAATTCAGGGTCTTCATGTATCAGGGGTTTCACCTGATCTTAAATGGTGGGAGGCGGTTCTTGTTATCCTTTTGTGGGATTATTCTGTAGTTTAACATAGTCTTTCAGACAGTTGCCTGTTGTCATTATGACCACAACAGACTATATACAAGAGGCCAACAGTGCCACCTTGTTCACTGGATTTTGATATATCCTGGTTATTCTTTAGTAATAAACTGGCTCTGTTCTTTGTGGGTTACGTTGGGTGTAGGCTCACCATTTTTCTACAGTATCTTTACAGTGACTCCATTTCTGAAGTGCTCCATGTATCTGTCCAGTGTAGAGTTGCTGCTTGTTTTGGGGGTCCATGTGGATATGGATGTTATATGTAACGAAATACGGAATGTGATATACCCCAGAAGGCAATCACCTTATCTTCAGGTAATTTTCCACCTGAGCTCACAGAAAACCTTGAGAAACCTCTGGTCCCTTGATGTGTGACCCTTCATAGACCTTGTGAATTGAAGCATTTTACATACACTAAATCTTTATTCAAAACAAAATGTTAGGATGTTATCTGTGATAAAAACCGCATAGTAGAGTTACTGCATCTGGAAAGAATCATCTGCGGTGTCACCTAGAATGATGCATTCCACATCCCCATGGTTCTCCACCACAGTCAACTCCTATTCCACCCCCCCCCTATCACAATAACTACACATTTGTACTCATGTTAACAATCCTTTCTTCGGTATAAACTGATTTATTCAGGTATGTCTTCTACTCCACGTGTAAATTCTAGATGATTCTAGATTAATTCTTGGAATAGTTGATCTCCTGTTGCACTCTTCCATGGAAAATGCCCAGTAAATGCAACATATAGAAGCAATTAAAAGGTCCATATGTCTATACTAGGATCTAAAACTAAAGTTTTAATTGTGTATCAGTTCACAAAGCTCTGGAGACCTGTAAATTTAAAATGTGTGACATAACTGGTGCTAGTCCTTGTCCATTAGTAATACAATGTCTGGTTTCTAGCCTCCATGTATCAGTGCTATCACTGTGGATGTGAGCTCTGGTCAAGTGTAACCCACAACGCTTCACCACGACTTTTGGAATTCCAACCTGGAAAAATAGAAGAGATTGTTTGTCAAAAAAATGTAAAATTCGTTTTGGGACAGCTAGTTGGTGGTTGCCATTCTAGGCAGCTGTTTTTAAAACAGTTGGAATGCCCTAGGATACCTCAAATTTAAAGGAGTATTCCGCTGCTCAGCGTTTGGAACAAATTGTTCCGAGCGCTGGAGCTTGTGACGGCATAGTCCTGCCCCCTCATTATGTCATAACCTGCCCCACCCCCTCAATGCAAGTCTATGGGAGGGGGCGTGACTGCTGTTACGGCTCCTCTCATAGACTTGCATTGAGGGGGCGGGTGTGACATCACGAGGGGGCGTGGCTATAACATCACAAGCTCCCGGCTCCAGCGTTCAGAACGGGTTGTTCCAAAGGCTGCTACCCCTTTAACAGTATAAAACATCTCTAAAAAAAAAGTTACAAAACAATTATTGACAGAAATTCCCCAAAAAATATAAAAAATGGGAAATGTTGATTTAAAAATACTTACACCAGACTTGGTTAAAGAATGGAGAGCTCCTGCAAGAGACAAATCTTGGGTCAGAACGTAGTGGTCAACAAAGACTACGGAGTGAAGTTAATGCCATTGAAGCTTGATAGGTAGATTGAAATGCAAAGCTCATAGAGGAAAGCCACATACTTGGTTCGGTCCTTCCCTATCAGTTTAATGTCGACAGTTTTATCTCTCTAGAAGAGAATACACAATTTATACACAAGAAACTAAGAAATATATATATATATATATATATATATATATATATATATATATAATTAGTTAGGAGTAGCCGTATTAGTCCAGTGATGCAAAAAGCAAAATCATCGGTAGTTGCAGTATCTTGTAATACCTTTTTTATTGGACTAACAAGATTTTGTAGAGACAAGCTTTCGGGATTCCTCCCTTTATCAAGTCATAAGCATTTCTGAGCTCACAAGGAGAAAACACAGGTTCTATCTCACAAAATATGCAGGGGTTAAAACAACATTAGTGGAGAATGGACATTAAGTTGGGCCATAAATTGTATAGCAATAGGACGATAGATACAGATAAGGATGAGGAGGGGGGGGGGGGCTGGAGAGCAGAGGTGAGAATAGTGGTTACGCTGGACAGACCATTTTACTATAGAGCCATAGACTGAAGATAAGACTAGACAGGGGAGGGGGGGCAGGGGTGTGATGGTGTTAGAGCAGGGAGAGGGTAGAGAGTTTAGCAAAGGTTATAGGAAATTTTGATAATGGGATAAGAAGCTTAAATCCACATTAAGTCCTCTGTTCTTGGAGTCATAAAGAACTATCATTTTGGCTTCAGATGTCTTTCTTTCCTGGGTGTTCTTGAAGTTTCCTTTCAGGATCTTGATTTTGAGGTCCTGTAGGGAGTGACCTGTTTGGGTGAAATGATGTCCAACTGGGGTGCAATAGTCCTTTTCTCTATGGTTGTTGATGGACGATCTGTGGAGGTTCATCCTTTTATCGAGTGGCTGACTGGTCTCACCAATGTAACATCCCAGGTCACACTTGGTGCATTGTATCATGTAGACTACATTCTCTGTGGTGCATGAGTATTGTCCCTTGATGTTGTATGTCTTGTTGTTGTGGGAGGCCTCAGAATTTGTGCAGATGTGTTGACAGAGTTTACAGCGCGGTTTGGCGCAGGGTTTGGTCCCATTGTCTGTATCTGATGTGTCTGTGGGTAGTTTCCTATTGACCAGCTTTTATTTTAAGTTGGGTGGTTGTCTGAAGGCCAAGATGGGTGGTTCAGGAAAGATTTGCTTTAACACCTCATCTTCTGCTAGTATTGGCTGCAGGTCCTTGATGATTTTGCGTATTTCCTCAAGGGTGGGATTGTATGTGGCTACCAGTGGTATGCGTGATGAGGTTTGTTTCTCTCTGTATTGCAGCAGGTGTTCACGTGGTGTTTGAAGAGCAGAGTGGATTTTCTTATGGATGGTCCTTGGTTTGTAACCTTTTTGCTTAAATTTCTCAGCTAGCGTTTGTAGATGTGTGTCTCTGTCATCAGGGTTGGAGCAGATGCGGTGGTACCTGATGGCTTGGCTGTATATTATGCCTTTCTTGGTGTGGGACGGATGGGAACTTGAATTGTGTAGATAGCTGGATCGGTCTGTGGGCTTTCTGTATACAGATGTCTGTATTGTGTCCTTGTTTATAGTTACAGTGGTGTCCAGAAAGTTTACACTTTCTGTAGAGAAGTCCATTTTGAGTTTGATGGATGGATTAAATGTGTTGAAGGCATCATGAAATTGTTTGAGTTTATCCTCTCCTTCAGTCCAAACAATGAAAATATCATCAATGTATCTGTAGTATCTTTAGGGTTTGTGAATTTGGGTATTCAGGAATCGCTCTTCAAGGTCAGCCATGAACAGATTGGCATATTGTGGTGCCATCTTGGTCCCCATAGCAGTTCCCATCGTCTGTAGGTATATTTCATTGTTGAAGCTGAAGTAGTTGTGTGTGAGAATGAATTCTATAAGTTTGGTGATGATCTGAGGGCTGTATTTCTGGTTGTGAGTCTGGGAGGAGAGGAAAAGTGAGCAGGCCTCAATTCCATCTCTGTGTGGGATGTTACTATACAGAGATTCTACGTCCATTGTTACCAATATGGAGTTGGCAGGCAAGTTCGTAATCTGACTCAGTTTGTTAAGAAAGTCAGTGGTGTCCTGTATGAAGCTGCTGGTGCGTGTAACAAAGGGTTTTAGTGTGTTTTCTACCAAACCAGATATCTGTTCAGTTAGTGTGTCCATACCTGTTATTATTGGTCTGCCAGGGTTTCCAGATTTGTGGATTTTTGGGAGCATGTAGAATGTCCCTGTTTTGGGATCGGTGGGTATGAGTGTCTCTAATCCTTTTTGTGAGTCCTTTGGGAAGGATTGAATCAATTTTCTTAGTTCCATGGTGAATTCTTTGGTGGGGTCTTCTGTCAGTTTCTTGTAGTGTCTGACAATTGTCGGTTTCCCTCTTTGATGTAGTCCTGGGTGTTCATGATCACTACTGCTCCTCCCTTGTCTGCTGGTTTGATTGTGATGGCTTGATTGTTTCTTAAGTTTTTGATGGCCTCTCTTTCCAATACTGAGAGGTTGTAGTAGGTTTTATGGTGGTGTTTAGTGACTAAGGATGCTGTTCTTAGTCTGAAGCTTGCAATGTAGCTGTCCAGTTTGTTGTTACGTCCTGGTGCTGGGGTGAAGTGGGAATTCTTTTTCTTGATGTTGTAATCCAAGGTGGTAGTGGTTGTGTCCCCTTTGTCATGAAAGAATTCTTTAAGTCGTAGTCTTCTAAAGAATTCTTCCAAGTCTGAGTATAGTTTAATGTCATCTAGTTTGGTGCTTGGACAGAATGAGAGTCCTTTAGAGAGAACAGATCTCTCAGGCTTGGAAAGTTCATAATCTGAAATGTTTATAATTCCAGAGTTGTCTGTATTGATGTCAGGCGTAGTTGTGGGACCATTGGTTGTTTCAGTCCTTCTATTGTTTGCAGTGATCCTAATATTCCTCTCTGTTTGGTGCTTGTAGAACTTTTGGGAGAGTTTGCCCAGTTTCTTATTTTTCTTCATGAAAAGATCTCTTATTTGGTGGTTGTGGAAGTTTTGCATATCCATTCCCACTTGTTTGGCCATGTGTTGATCCTGTTCTTGTAAAAACTGAAGTAGGGTTTTCTTTGTATTTTGAATGTCTTGTATTTTCCTGTATAGAAGGTGGATAAGATGGTTCCTAAGTTTTTCGCTGGTGCGTTGGCAGAGATCTTGAGCATATTGCGAGTTATGCGTTGTAGCAACTGGATTTTTGATCCTTAATCCCTTGGGGATGAGTCTTCTTTTCTTACAGTGAGACAAGAAGTATATATCACTGTGAAGCTGTGTTTCCTTTCAATAATTTTATTTTTATTTTTTTACTTATTTCGACTTCTCAGTGGGGATATCTTGGACCCCAATGACTTGGTGATCCTAATCACATGTTGGACCACACAAGCAAACAATGAAGAATCCCAAAAGTTTTATTTATATTTTTTTATCTTGTACAGTAGTTTGGAGTAGCTGTATTAGTCCTGTGATGTTAAATTTTGTAATACCTTTTTATTGTGCTAGCAGTATTTTGTAGAGAAGCTTTCGGGAGTCCTCCCTTTATCAAGTCCAAAAGTATTTCTGAGCTCATGGGCAGAAAACACAGGTTACATCTCACAAAATATGCAGGGGTTAAACAGATGTAAAGAATTCACACTTTAGTTGGGACATAAATTGTCCCGCTATAGGACCATAGACTACATAGATAAGGATGAGAAAGGGGGAGGGGATTGAGAATAGTGATGGAGCAGGACGTGGTGAGATACAGAAGAGAATCCAGCACAGGTTGTAGGAAGTTTTGATGATGTGCTAAAAAGCTTAAATCCATATTAAAGGACATGTCCGGTGCTCACTTTTCTTATTGTATCCGTTCCGGGCTGCAAAAAAAAAAGAAAATAAGCTTTCTCTTGCCTGCCTAGGCTCCCCCGGAGCTCCGGTACAGGCGTTCGGTCCCCGGGCTGTATTCTTGAAGCTCCGTGTGACGCGCCGGGCTAACAGGAAGTAAGAAGAATACAGCCCGGGGACCGAACACCTGTACCGAAGCACCAGGGGAGCCTAGGCAGGTAAGAGAATTTTTTTTTCTTTTATTTTTCAGCCCGGAACGGATAAAATAAGAAAAGGGAGCACCGGACATCTCCTTTTAAGACCTCGGTTCTAGAAATCTTAAAATATAATTTTGCCTTCAAATGTCTGTCCTGTTTTTTGAAATTTACTTCTAGCATCTTGATAAAGTCCTATATATTAAGGTCATGACCTTTTCGGGTAAAGTGCTGTCCAACTGGTGTGCATTAGTCATTTTCTTTGGTGGTTTATGGAAAATCTCGGTAGTTTCTGGCTGTTCTTCACCAATTCAACATCCTATGTCGAACTTAGTGCATTGTATCATATGGACTGTCACGAACCGAGACGTGCGGGTGGTAGGATTATCTCTAAAATCACGATTTGTCTACACTAGACCGAAAATAACGATAAAAAATCCCTCTTACACCATCCAATTAAATGATATTGCTGCCACCACCTGCCTGTTTTAAGCCGACAGGAATCTATCAATCCAATCTGGATATGCTACAATTCCCAAATATAATCTACTATCCCCAGTAGTATATAAAAACCGGAAAAAGATTAATCCACATCTATAATGTAGCTGAACAGGTAAGTACATTTAAGACTATAACTTCAATCTCCTCAAGGACAATGTAGGTCCGTTTTACCAGCCATAAGGCGGTACTTAATAAATGAATGATTTATTATGAAAGAAAAATATTCACAGTACATGTAAAAATAGATGTTAACAAGACAAAGTTTCACCACACAGAAAATACAATAAAAGGGAAAAAAACATAGAGTCCTTACTTACAAAAGTTAGATAGTTCTATTCCATGGGGTCTGGTAGGAAATGGCGTCTGGCATCCAAAATTAGATCGTCCCCCATGCAAGCGCCCTAGTCCCCCCAGGTCTGCAGTTTTATATCCTGCTATGGACAGGAGACACCTCTATGTTCAGCCCCTGGGCAGGACAAGGAGGAGAGATAGCTGCTGCCCACTTCTTCATGATAACTTTATGCCCAAAGAATAAGAAATTACCCCTAACTTTTATCATGGGTCCGGCACCCACATTATTTTGTTATATTTTGGTTCTCCATCAAATCCTCTTTCTAGGGGTACCTGACATGACCCCCTTATTGTGTATAATTTACCCAGTGCATACAGTTTGGGCAGGGATCAATACACAAGGGTCATGTGAGGACTCATTTTAAAGGTATTATGATGGAGAATCTAACCGTATAATATAGGGCTACATACATACTACCCTGACCCCCATATTTCATATTGGAAGACATGGCATTTACACAGGGGGAATATGTCCCAAACATTTCTTTGATGTATTGACATCAGGCCTTGGAGTCTGCTTGGCTGTGAAGGCGTCAAATTTACCATCCAGGAAAGCAGTGTCCATTAATTAGTACAGTTATGGCCACTGGAAGTCATAACTTAGACGGTCGTCTCCTGGCAGGGGGACCAAACAGAAGGGATTCTTTGAAATTCTAAACTAACACAGAAGAGGCTCTTGCGACTCTTAACGGTGAATAACACAGAAGAGGGTAATGGGATTAAAAAGTGTGCATACTGATGGACATTTGGCAGGACATATTTTACAAGTAAAGAATGACAAGCAGCCACAATGCAACATGGATAGATTTTGCCATGGTATATGACATGGACCACCTCCAGTTGTGCAGGAGTATAGCCCCTTAATGTTGTAGGTCCTGTTGTTTTAAGCGGCTTTACTCTTTGTGCAAATGTGATGGAGAGTACCATTCTCTGTGTTGTATCTATGGGTAATTTATTTTTAACCGGCCCTTGTTTTTAAGGTGGTTGTTTTTGAACACATGGATGGCAGGTTCAGGGAAAACTTCTTAGCACCTTGTCTTCAAATATATGTTGCAGGTCCTTTAAAACTTTGGCGTATTTCTCAGAGGGTAGGATTATACTGTATGTGGCAACCAGTGGCACGTGTGAGGTTTGTTTTTCGCTGTATTGTGTAAAACAAATGCGAGCGCTCCATCGCATAGCCACCAGACAGGCAAATTCATTAAAGGGGTACTCCACTGGAAAACATTTTTCTTTTACATCAACTGGTGCCAGAAAGTTAAACAGATTTGTAAATTATTTTTAATAAAAAATATTAATCATTCTAGTACTTATCAGCTGCTGTATGCTCCACAGGAAGTTTTTTCTCTTTGAATTTCTTTTCTGTCTGGCCACAGTGCTCTCTCACCTATCCATTTTAGGAACTGTCCGAAGCAAGATAGGTTTGCTATGGGGATTTTCTCCTGCTCTTGTACAGTTCCTGACATGGACAGAGGTGTCAGACAGAAAGGACATTAAAAAAAAAACTTCCTGTGGATCATACAGCAGCAGATAAGTACTGGCAGGATTAAGATTTTTTTTTAATTAAAATTTACAAATCTGTTTAACTTTCTGGCACCAGTTTATTTAAAAGAAAATGTTTTCCAGTGGAGTACCCCTTTAAAAGATTTAGGAAGCGCTTACTCAAGTAGTTATGCAAAGGCAGGCATAACAATGAGCAAAGTGTCATGTAATGGGATCCAATGCAGCTGATCACTCTGTCAAAAATGACGTACATACAGACTTCTGAAAACCTTTACCTCCTTTAGGGATTTCCAAATGGCGCAAGGGGACTGAAGCTAGGGAATGAAGCAGCTCCAGCTGCTTCATTCCCGATCTTTGGTCCCTTACGCTATTTGGAAATCCCTAAAGGTGGTGGAGGTTTTCGTTAGTCTCTGTGGTGTTTGAAGAGCAGAGTGGATTTTCTGATTTTAATGATGCTTGGCTTGTATGCTTTTTTTTTTTTGTAGACGCATGTCTGTCATCAATGTTGGAGCAGATGTGATGGTACCTGGTAGCTCAACATTTTAAACAAAATTAGGCGGCATGCCTGCCAAGTTACAGAACGATTGGTTTTGATACTTTGACTAAAACTCTAAGCTGATAAACAAACAATTGTACTCCCATCCTGTTACGTAAAAGGAACGTGATGACTTGTTACTGCATCAGAGATACTACCAGAATAAGTCCATGGTCCGTAATGGACTAATGCTGGAAGATCTTGGACGCAAACCCAGCTTTCTGATATGTGGATACAGAGACAAAAAAAGACATGGTTGCACATCCACAAAATGCACTAATGATCGAACGCTTCTCAGCAATATATATATAGAACAAACAGGTCGTTTGTGTTCTTTATGATCATAAAGTGCATGAAGCCCGCCAGCCTCGTCACGGCCACCTGGATGTGGCGGGTCCCTAAAATCCCTAGCATAAAATGGCGCTGCACCACACGGCGACCACCACCGCCATGACACCAGTGCCCACCAGCTTTTTGACACTGGGCTGTACAGTGCGACCCAAAAACTGTTGGTAATCCTCAGATTTACTGATGCCTTGCACACATTCAAGGCACCCAGTTCCAGAGGCAGCAAAACAACCCCAAAACATCATAGTACCCACAGTGAAATATGAGGTTGTGTCTGTTCAGTTTTTTTTTTTTTTCTTTGCAGGCCTCATTCCGTTTTCGGTAAACAGTAGAATGATGTGCATTACCAAAAAGCTCTATCTTGGTCTTAACTGTCCACAAGACATGTTCCCAGAAGGATTTTGGCATTTTTATGTCTGTCAGCAGTGGGATCCTCCTGGGTCTCCTGCCATAGCGTTTAATTTCATTTAAATGTTGACTAATAGTTCGTGCTGACACTGATGCTCCCTGAGCCTGCAGGACAGCTTGAATATCTTTGGAACTTGTTTGGGGCTGCTTATCCACCTTCCAGACTATCCTGCATTGACACCTTTCATCATTTTTTCTCTTCCAACCATGCCCAGGGAGATTAGCTACAGTGCCATGGGTTGTGCATTGTGCACAAAGGCAAATCTAGATTCCTGGAGATGGACTTGTAACCTTGAGATTGTTGATATGTTTCCACAATTTTGGTTCTAACGTCCTCAGACAGTTCTCTTATCCTCTTTCTGTTGTCCATGCTCAGTGTGGCACACAGACACACAATGCAGACTAAGTGAACTTTTTATCGGCTTTCAGGTGTGATTTTTATATTGCCCACACCTGTTACTTTCCCCAGGCGAGTTTAAATGAGAATCACATGCTTGAAACAATGTTGTTTTTCCACAATTTTTGAAAGGGTGCCAATAACCTTTTCCAGCCCAATCTTGGAATTTGGTGGGACCTTATGTCCAATTTTGCTTTTCTTTCCCGGTTTAGTTCCAATACACACAAAGGGAATAAACGTCATGCAATATGAGCATTGCATTGATCCCCATAAGAGCCCCCCCCCCCCCCCCGTTCATCTGCAGTAGAAAGGGGTGTGGCTTATAAACTACCATTACATCTCATAATTGAGGTTATATATAAGCAAAGTCTGCTCCTATACATAACCTAATTTTGTTCACCTAAAAAATTAGGTAGCTTAATCAAATAAGAAATCTGTGTATCTTACTGAGAGTACTTCTGAATTAAAGAAAGATGGCTGCCCGGGGTCCATGGAAACTCCTGTAGTCATAACCGGTTAGCAGAGAAGAATGGACTTATTAGATCAAGTTTTCTCCCTGACTCTTAATGGCTCCGCCCCTTCAGGTAGCCTCTAGGAACTTCGCTAATGAGGATCTGTGATGTGTCCTCTTCCAATCTCTAGCAGTTCCCCGTTTCAGTTCTTCTACCCAAGTTTTAACCTATTTCCTCTCCTGAGGATCCACCCAAACAAATATAATGTCATCCGATGACTGGTGGGTGTTGTCATGTAACTAGACTCAACCTACATAATATCACAGCTAAACATTAATTTACTATAATTGTGTTAAAAGGTGCCCACAATAAACTTTTGCATCTCTATCACCTGTATACACATAATCCAAGACAAGACAATGCCATTGATACTTCTCAGGCATCTCCAATAGATGGGCAGAGATAGAGATATAGATATAGAATGCAAATACAACCCATATTTAAACACACACCTGTATCCAGGTGTACAGAGCAGACCACCCATTGGAGTCAAAATGAGAGTTTCACTCTCCAGGACTTTCCTGATTGTCTTGTGTAATCCATTTTGATTACTTCCACATTCCGCTCTGTCTTTCTCAAACATACTGTTTTTCTCAAACTTCCTGACTTGGTGAAAATTCAATTGAATCATTTTGATTCAATATGGATGCTTTGCCATGTTGTATCTTTCATACATCTTTCTTATATCTGATTATCGGTACCAAAAAGCCTGACATAATCCCCCATTTCAATATAGTTATTTCCATTAAGAAGATGAATATATTGAAATACAAAGAGAGCTTATTACTCCAAATCATTATAGATTGATGAACAAAGTGTCGACCTTGGAATAAATGAATCACATGTTAGTGTTTACTTTTACAACACGTGTCTAACTCAGAAACTTTATGGTTAGTGTACTTCACTTCAAGTATGTTACTTTTCTTGCATTATTAGTAATGAACGCCACTGTAGAGAAAATAATTTTGTCATAGACTTTCTGGAAATGTGTCTCTAGTTAAACAATTTCTTTGGTCCTCCTAATAACGTTGCTGCTGAAATTAAAACTCAAAGTAATGGCTTCCTTGCTGGTCCAGCATTTGGCTAATCAAATTTGTGAGTGGTGCTTTGGCATCATGTCCTTATGTCTGCGATCTCGATTACTTTTTCATATTAAATCTCCCTGGTATGATGTACTTCGGATGCGGCTGACTAATCTCTTCTTGTCCCTCCTGGATACATCTGGGTTGGCTCTGACTGGACGTCTCTTGCGTCTGTTAGTTCTGTACCCAGGCTCTCTCTGTTCTGGATAAAAAGACTTTTAGGATTCTGCCATCTGTCCTTCCATCAACACGTGATCCCATCTTGGTTAATCACCTAGGCTTAAGAAAAATAAACACACAGTAGGAGAAAAACGCAACATGGAGTATAGCACACATACACCTGCCTACTTTCGGCCTTTGACTTATGCCATACTTTAGTTAGAAAATAAGTTGAGGATAATTTTATGTTACTACCATAGAAAAATAAACTACAGGGTAATCAAGAATAGATATAACTATTTACCCTCTGCTAGGCTAATGCTGCCCTAGGCTTTAAGTCTATTTAGGATAATCCAACATTTGAGACAACCTCTAAACAGAGTAATACATTGTTCATTGGATATCAATGAAAACAGGTTAGTCACACGAGAGACACGAAAGACATGTTAGACACATCGGTTAGTATTACAGTTCAGTTTTTTTTAGTTGTACGATACCACCACCAATCATATAGAATTTGTCTCCATCTTCAATTTTTGGATGTTGTGATTTCAGTTCCAGCTCTTGGCATCTTATGGAAACATCTGAGATATTCATAGCACAAGGCACAGCTACTTTGCTTTGCCGTCCTTAACCCTAAAATAAACAACCCTCTACACAAACATCAAATTAATGATCTTGTGGATAAATTTAGTTAAATAATAATAATAATAATGACTATTGATTATTTATTATTAACTTGCTATTGTTATCAATCAAATGAATTAAGCAATTTCTTTCACTGGACACTCCTGTCTATATTAAAAGAACGTTTTCTTTCCTCTTTTAATTCACCTCATGAATTAAGAATTTCCATACAATGGAGTGGAGAGAATCTTCCCCTCCCATAAGGTTTGACATTTTGCAGAGAATGTGACATGCACCTAGGACTGAGGAATGTGCTCCCCTCCCAACTAAGGGGGGCAAGGTTATGGGGGCTTATAGCCTTTTCAAATGAAAAAAACAAAACACAACTTACTGTTACTGCAAACTGCTCTCGCTCTTCTTCTATCTTAGGAGACTTTTATGGGACTTATGGTTAATTAACCTTAGTTCAAATACAGCAATGCATTTTTTTTTTTTTATCCCACTCCTTCAAAATTATGGGGGTTGGTAAGTGTTAAGAACATAATTTTATCACTTACTATACAGAACATGCTTAGCTTGCAACTGCTGTCTAGGTACACTCCTGGAAGAAATTCATAACAGGTGAATAGATATTTAAAATCTGAAAAGATTAATCAGAGTTATGAAAAACACAACTCAGCCCTTGGGGATAAAACATATTGTCAGGATCCGGACTGGTAAGCAGCGAGGACACTGGAGGTGGTTCCTCTGTGTCAGTGAGGTGATGGCGTGGGCCGTACAAGGGGAACGGAATCTAAGGGGTTACTGGTTTTCACCAGAGCCCGCCGCAAAGCGGGATGGACTTGCAGCGGCAGGTAACCCCCAGGTTGTTCCACCCGATAGCGACTCAACCCCACTGACAGCCGAGACAGGCGCGGTACACAGGGACAAGGCAAGAGCAAGGTCGGACGTAGCAGAAGGTCAGGGCAGGCAGCAAAGGGTCGTAGTCAGGGGCAACGGCAAGGGTCTGGATACACAGGCTTGGGATACACAAAACGCTTTCTCGGGGCATTAGGGCAACAAGATCCGGCAGGGACAGGAAGGGGAAGTGGGTTTTTTATATGAATGGGAGTGATTGACAACTGATTGGGCCAGGCACCAATTAGTGGTGCACTGGCCCTTTAAATTTCAGAGAGCCGGCACGCTCGCGCCCTAGAGAGCAGGGCTGCGCTCGCTGGGATGTGACAGCCGGGGAACGGGACAGGTGAGTGGATTGGAATGCGACCCGCGGGCGGGCGCGTCCCGCTACGCGGATCGCATCCCCGCCGGCAGTGACAGTGCAGCGCTCCCGGTCAGCGGGTCTGACCAGGGCGCTGCAGACAGGAGAACGCCGCGAGCGCTCCGGGGAGGAGCAGGGACCCGGAGCGCTTGGCGTAACACATCTGCGACAAGTGCAGATTTGTACATGTAGAATCCTACAAGAAATTGTAAGCAAGAAAATATGGTTAACATGTATAATGCACTTGCAAATTCTACCTATCGAGTCAAACTTTATTCACAAAGTTTCTCAATTGTCCTATCTGGGCCCTGAGTTATACTACTCCCTTCCCCTGTAACCTGGGACTTCATTTTCAGTCAAGTTAGTGACTGGAGTCCATTACACTTATGGGGGTAAACTTTCAACTATAGGAGGTATTGGGCTTAAATTATAGTAAAATTCTGAGTCAACATATGGACCAGAACCATAGACCCTTTTATCACCAAGCTTGTAAAACCTGACTTGGTTCCCGAAGTTATTCTTAACATTTTGGGACAACTATATAAATTTTAGGTGATTTAAACAATTATGCTACACACACAATACGGCCTCCTAAAGCCGGTTTATTTGTCTTGCATTAATGCAACTTAAGAATCAAGAACACTAAAAAGAGGAAAACATGGTTATATCAACATTGCTAATCTGTTTAACCCCTTAAGGACCGGGGGGTTTTCCGTTTGTGCATTTTCGTTTTTTGCTCCTTGCCTTTAAAAAATCATAACTCTTTCAATTTTGCACCTAAAAATCCATATGATGGCTTATTTTTTGCGCCACCAATTCTACTTTGTAATGACATCAGTCATTTTGCCCAAAAATCTACGGTGAAACGGGAAAAAAAATCATTGTGCGACAAAATTGAAAAAAAAAAACGCTGTTTTGTAACTTTTGGGGGCTTCCGTTTCTATGTAGTAAATTTTTCGGTAAAAATGACACATGATATTTATTCTGTAGGTCCATACGATTAAAATGATCCCCTACTTCTATAGGTTTGATTTTGTCGGACTTCTGGAAAAAATCATAACTACATGCAGGAAAATTAATACGTTTAAAATTGTCATCTTCTGACCCCTATAATTTTTTTTATTTTTCCGTGTATGGGGCTATATGAGGGCTCATTTTTTGCGCCATGATCTGAAGTTTTTAACGGTACCATTTTTGCATTGATAGGACTTATTGATCGCTTTTTATTCATTTTTAAATTATATAAAAAGTGACCAAAATGCACTATTTTGGACTTTGGAATTTTTTAGCGCGCACGCCATTGACCGAGCGGTTTAATTAATGATATATTTTTATAATTCGGACATTTCCGCACGCGGTGATACCATATATGTTTATTTTTATTTACACTGGTTTTTTTTTATTGGAAAAGGGGGGTGATTCAAACTTTTAATAGGGGAGCAGTTAAATGATCTTTATTCACTTTTTTTTCCCACTTTTTTTTTGCAGTGTTATAGGTCCCATAGGGACCTATAACACTGCACACACTGATCTCCTATGCTGATCACTGGTTTCTCATAAGAAACCAGTGATCAACGATTCTGCCGCATGACTGCTCAGGCCTGGATCTCAGGCACTGAGCAGTCATTCGGCGATCGGACAGCGAGGAGGCAGGAAGGGGCCCTCCCGCTGTCCTGTCAGCTGTTCGGGATGCCGCGATTAGCCGCGGCTATCCCGAACAGCCCGACTGAGCTAGCCGGGAACTTTCACTTTCACTTTTAGCCGCGCGGCTATAGGGTTAATAGCGGCGCCGCGCGCTATTAGAGGCGGGTCCCGGCTTCACTATGACGCCGGGCCCGCCGTGATATGACGCGGGGTTACTGTGTAACCCCGCGTTATATCAGAAGAGCAGGACCAAGGACGTACCGGTACGTCCTCGGTCTTTAAGGGGTTAATTATTGTTCACTTATAGCTTCTATTTATCAAAAACATGGGTCAGACTTTATTTAAAGTTCCACTATTTGTCCTGCCGTGCCCTATTCCCTGGGATTTCA
The DNA here is from genome assembly GCF_029499605.1 of Hyla sarda. Classification (NCBI taxonomy): domain Eukaryota; kingdom Metazoa; phylum Chordata; class Amphibia; order Anura; family Hylidae; genus Hyla; species Hyla sarda. The sequence goes on from NC_079191.1 coordinate 21,623,445, forward strand.
ATTAGTCAACTAACTGTGATCTGAGTCAGTTATACATAATTATTATTTTATTTATATAGCGCCTACAGATTCCGCAGCGCTTACAATTATGGGGAACAAACAAGTTTCAGACATAATATTACACAATAACTATTCAAACAAGAGGTGTGGGGATATGTTGGGGCCAATTAGAGAATGTTATAGGGCCTGTCTGAAGAGATGTGTTTTTAGGCCATGTTTGAAACTATGGATGTTGTTGAGTCTGAGGGATTGAGGGATAGCATTCCAGGAACCGGTGCAGCACGAGTGAAGTCTTGGAGACGGGAGTGAGAAGTTCGGAGAAGATCGGAGAGAACGTGTAGGATGGTAGACAGAGATGAGAGAGGAGGTGCAGCATTGTGGAGAGCTTTGTGTGTGAGACTGAGGATTTTGTACTGAATTCTGGACTGAATTGGTAACCAGTGTAGTGACTGGCACTGGGAGGAGGCGTCTGTGTAGCGGCTGGAGAGGAAGAGGAGTCTGGCTGCGGCATTAAGGATGGAATGGAGAGGAGAGTTTGGAGAAAGGAAGGTCTATTAGTAAAGAGTTACAGTAGTCGAGGCGGGAGTGAATCAAAGCAATAAGGAGTTTTAGCAGCTTCAGTAGTGAGAAACGGGCGGATTCTGGAAATGTTTTTGAGATACAGGTGACAAGAACGTGAAAGGGACTGAATATGGGGAGTGAAAGACAGATCAGAGTCAAGTATAACTCCAAGACAGCGAGCCTGCTGCCCGGGAGTTATGGTAGTACCACATGCCGAGATGGAACTGTCAGGGTTATGTACAGTATCAGTTGATGGAGAAAAAACAAGTTCTGTTTTAGAAAGATTCTGTTTCAGATATAAAGAGGACATGATGTCTGAGACGGCAGAGATATAGTCACTGGTATTCTGTAGGAGTGCAGGGGTGATGTTGGCGGAGGAGGTATAGAGTTGGGTGTCATCAGCATAGAGGTGGTACTGGAAACCAAATCTACTGATTTGTTTTTCCAATGGGGGATGTGTAGAGTTAAGAGTAGAGGACCCAGGACCGATCCCTGGGGAACCCCGACAGCAAGGAGAAGAGAAGTAGAGCCAGAAAATGAGACTCTAAAGGAGTGGCCAGAGATAGGAGGAAAACCAGGCGAGAGCAGAGTCCTTGAGACCGATGGAGCGGAGACTACTGAGGAGGAGTTGGTGATCCACAGTGTCAAAAGCCGCAGACAGGTCCAAGAGAATCAGTAAAGAGAAATTGCCATTTGATTTGGCCGTCAGAAGATCGTTAGTGACTTTGGTTAGGGCCGTTTCTGTGGAGTGAAGGGAAAGGAAACCAGACTGTAAGGGGTCAAGGAGAGAGTTCTCGGAGAGATGGCGGATAAGCCGGGAGTAGACTAAGCGTTCCAGGAGTTTGGAGATAAAGGGGAGATTTGAGACGGGTCGATAGTTTGCTGCACAGGACGGTTCCAGAGATGGTTTTTTCAATAGTGGGGTTATGATTGAGTGTTTGAAGGAGGAGGGAAAGACCACAGAAGAGAGGGAGAGGTTAAAGATTTTAAATTAGGTGACAGCTGATAGCAGGAGAGAGAGACTGGATGAGGTGTGAAGGCATGGGGTCACTAGAGCAGGTAGTGGGGCAGGCGGAGGAGAGGAGCCTGGAAACCTCATCCTATGTTACAGGCTCAAAAACTGAGTTATAAAGAGGAGACGTGGCTGGGAATTGGTTCAGAACTTTTAGAGGACTGGGAGAGGATTTCATCACGAATGTCATCGATTTTAGTTTTGAAGTATTTGGCCAGGTCTTCAGCACAGAGATCAGTGATTGGGGTCTGTACTTTAGGCCGAAGGAGAGTTGAACGTGTCAAAAAGGCATTTTGGGTTTACAGTTGATCAACATTAAAGAGTAATAAAAACAGACAGTGATGATAAATGAAATTATAGATAGAATATCAATGACGTATTGTCGGATATAAATCAATGATACATTAGTAATGTTTTTAATAATTAAAGCTGTCACAGAAGTAGGTTAGTTCAGATATCAGTTATCTTACTTTGCATAGAGATCATCACATTACATGATATCTAATGGGCATTTTACATGTATAAAATGGGAAAAAACCCCGTCCAGTTCTAACCACAACTATCTCTGTTAAGATATGATACTAATTAAATAATTTTATAGTACACTACTTATTAGAAAGACTTAATTTCCACAAGGAAACTTAATTTATGTCATGTGTTGAAGCAGAGGAAGATCCCAACAGACTATGCGAATATGCAATATGATCATTTCATTGATCCCCATAAGATGCGCCCCGTTCATCTGCAATGGAAGGGGGTGTGGCTTATAAACAATTACAGTGCATAGTGAAAGTATTCGGCCCCCTTGCCACATTTCAGGCTTCAAACAAATCAAAAAATGTTTCAGTATCTTGTAATACCTTTTTTATTGGACTAACAGAATTTTGTAGAGACAAGCTTTCGGGATTCCTCCCTTTTATCAAGTCTAAAGCAAATCTAAGCTCACAAGCAGAAGACACCGGTTACATCTCACAAATATGCAGGGGTTAAGACAATAGATGTGGAGAATTCGCACTAAGATGGGCCATAAATTGTCCTGCTATAGGAACATAGACTACATAGATAAGGATGAGAAAAAGGGGGGGGGGGAGGGGGGAGCAGGGGAGAGAATGTAATTAAGCAGGACAAAGTGAGAAGCAAAAGAGAAGACAGTACAGGTTATAAGAAATTTTGATAATGAGAGAAGAAGCTCAAATCCACATTGAGTCCCCAGTTTTTCGAGTCAAAAAAACTGTATCATTTTGGCTTCAAATGTCTTTCTCTCTTGTGTGTTTGAAGTTCCCTCTCAATATCCTGATTGTAAGGTCATGTATGGAGTGGCCTGATTGGGTAAAATGATGTCCAACTGGGGTGCAGTTGTCATTTTCTTTATGGTGGTTGATGGAATGTCTGTGTAGATTCATCCTTTCATTGAGTTTCCGTCCGGTTTCCCCAATATAGCATCCCATGTCACACTTGGTGCATTGTATCATGTAGACCACATTTAGGGATGTGCAGGAGTATAGTCCCCTAATGTTATATGTGTTGTTGTTGTGGGTGGCTTCCATCTTGGTGCAGATATGTTGGCAGAGTTTACAGCGAGGTTTGGTGCAGGGATTGGTCCCATTCTGTGTCTGTTCTTTCTGTAGGTAATTTTCATCTGACCAGCTTTTTTTTGTAAATTGTGTGGTGGTTTGAAGGCCAAGATGGGAGGTTCAGGGAAGATTTCTTTTAACATCTCATCTTCCGCCGATATCTGCTGCAGGTCCTTGATCATTTTGCGTATTTCCTCAAGGGCCGGATTGTATGTGGCTACCAGTGGTACAAGTGGTGATGGTTGTATCTCTCTTTATTGTAGCAGGTGTTCCCGTGGTGTTTGAAGGGCGGAGTGTATTTTCCTATTGACTGTCCTTGGTTTGTATCCTTTTTGTTTGAATTTCTCACAGTGTTTGTAGGTGCAGGTCTCGGTTATCAGGGTTGGAGCAGATGTGATGGTACCTGGTAGCTTGGCTGTATATGATGTTTTTGTGTGTGAAGGATGGAAACTGGATTTATGTAGATAGTTCGGTCTGTGGGTTTTCTGTATACAGACGTTTGTAGTGTGTTCCTGTTTATTGTGACAGTAGTGTCCAGGAAGTTCACACTTTCTGTAGAGAAGTCAATTTTGAGTTTGATAGATTGAATGTGTTAAAAGCATCATGAAGCTTTCTGAGTTTTTCTTTTCCTTCTGTCCAAATTATGAAAATATCATCAATGTAACGGTAGTATCTGTAGGGTTTGTGAAGTTGTGTGTCTAGAAGTCGTGGTTCAAGGTCTGCCATGAATAAGTTGGCATAATTTGGTACCATCCTGGTCCCCATTGCAGTGCCCATCATTTGTAGATATGTCACTGTTGAAACTGAAGTAGTTGTGTGTGAGAATGAATTCTATGAGTTTAGTGATGACTCCAGGGCTTTATTTCTGGTTGTGGGTTTGGGATGAGAGGAACAGGGAGCAGGCATCAATTCCATCTCTGTGTGGGATGTTGCTGTATAGGGATTCTACATCCATTGTTACTAATATGGAGTTGGCAGGCAAGTTTGTAATCGAATAGAGTTTAAGAAAGTCAGTGGTGTCCTGTATGAAGCTGCTGGTGTGTTTTTCACAAAGGGCTTTAATAGGTTTTCTACTAAGCCAGAGATCTAACAAATCAAAATCTCAAATGGCTAAAAATATTTCTTTATTACAAATAACTTGTTACAGAATACAGTATGTATAAATCCCCATAAAAACAGTAATTCACAACAATACACAAAGTGCGATATTTATAGGGACAATCCCCAATAGTACATCCTAACCCGACGCGTTTCCCCGTAACTGGGTAATTTACAGTAGCATACGTTTCATCAGGGGTAAAAAGATGGTTGTGGTTGCTTTAAAGCACAAACTTATATGTGAGCAGCATATAAAACATTTAAACAAATACATGAAAAATCATTATTAGACTCTGAGATAATCAAACGGTCTGTTCAGGTTTTGGAGCTGCAAATTGCAGTGATGCATCCTCAGACCTTCATTGTTCTCTCAATACAGTCACAGTAGTCAAGGTATGTTTCTCTTTATAGCTGCTCTCAAAGATATATAGAGTTTGCTCAAAATATGTCCTCCAGGGATGTCACTACAGTCAAAGTAGATACATAAAGATACAGCCATCCAATTGATACAAATTCAGCGGTATAACTTATCAACCAGGTGCATTCAGTTAGCAAAATCCTCCATATCTATTCCTGCTGCTAGTCGTGACCTAGGCTTAATACAGCAACCATTTGAGCACATGACCACCGCTCCTGATACCGAGGGATGTGGTCCAGAGATCTGTTCTGTTAATGTGTCCATACCTGTTGTTATTGGTCTGCCTGGGTTCCCAGTTTTGTGGATTTTTGGAAGCATGTAGAATGTCCCCGTTATTGGATTTGTGGGTATGAGTGTCTCTAATCCTTTCTGTGACTCTTTTGGGAAGGATTCGATCAATTTCTTAAATTCCAGAGTGTATTCTTTGGTGGGGTCTTCTGTCAGTTTCTTGTATGTAGTGTCTGACAATTGTCTGTGTCCCTCTTTGATGTAATCCTCAGTGTTCATTATCACTACTGCTCCTCCCTTGTCTGCTGGTTTGATTGTTATGGTTTGATTATTCCTTATTTTGATGGCATCTGTTTCTAGTTTTGAGAGATTGTAGTTGGTTTTATAATGGTTTTTTATGACAAAGGATGCTGTTCTCAATCTGAAACTTGCAATGTAGCAGTTCAGTTTGCTGTTGCGTCCTGGTGATGGAGTAAAATCTGAATTCTTTTTTTTTTTTTATATTGTAATCCAGGATTGTTGTAGTACTGTCCTCTTTTTTTTATGAAAGTACCTTTAGTCTTAGTCTACTAAAAAATACTCCCAAGTCTGAGTATAGTTTTGAGGTCATCCAGTTTAGTGCTTGGACAGAATGATAGTCCTTTAGAGAGAACAGATCTGAGTTGGATAGTTCCTAATCTGAAATATTCATAATTCCTGTGTTTTCTGTATTGTTAGGAGTAGTGGTCATATTGTTGTCAGGAGTAGTGGTGAGGTCATCGGTTGTTTCAGGTATTCCATTGCTTGTAATGATCCTGGTTTCTCTCTCTGCCTGGTGTTGGTTGAAATTTTGAGTTTCCTGATTTTCTTTTTCTTCATGAAGAGTTCAATAGAAAAGAGAAGTATTGTATATCCTGTTCCACTTGTTCAGCCATGTGTTGATGCGTTTTCCATAAATCCTGAAGTAGGGATTGTTTTAAATGTTTGATGTATTTTCTTTTCTTGTACAGTTGATGGATTAGATGATTCCTCTCTCTTTCGCTGGTGTGTTTCCAGAGGTCTTCGGCATATTGTGAGTTATACGTTGTTGCCACTGCATTTTTGATCATTAGTCCTTTAGGGAGGAGTTGTCTTCTATTGCAGCAAGACAAAAAGTATGTCCCTGTGAAGCTGTGTTTCCTTTCTTGTGATCTTCAAGATTTTCTTTGTTAGGCGGCTATATGCAGTATCTTCCATAATGTAGTAAATTTGAGTAGCCGTATTAGTCCAGTGATGCAGATGCAAATCAAAAAATGTTTCAGTATCTTGTAATACCTTTTTTATTGGACTAACAGAATTCACAGTGAATTGTCTCTCCAAAATTCTGTTAGTCCAATAAAAAAGGTATTACAAGATACTGAAACATTTTTTGATTTGCATCTGCATCACTGGACTAATACGGCTACTCAAATTTACTACAGGCTTCAAACATAAAGATATAAAACTGTAATTTTTTGAGCAGAATCAACAAGTGGGATATAATCATGAAGTGGAATTAAATTTATTGGATATTTCAAACTTGAACAAATAAAAAAACTGAAAAAATGGGCATGCAAAATTATTCAACCTCCTTAAGTTAATACTTTGTAGCGCCACCTTTTGCTGTAAGTCGCTTGGGGTATGTCTCTGTTTTGCACATCAATGGACTGAAATTTTTGCCCATTGCTCCTTGCAAAACAGCTGGAGCACAGTGAGGTTGGATGGAGAGCATTTGTGAACAGCAGTTTTCAGTTCTTTCCACAGATTCTCGATTGGATTCAGGTCTGGACTTTGACTTGGCCATTCTAACACCTGGATATGTTTTTTTTTTTTTTTTGTGAACCATTCCATTGTAGATTTTGCTTTGTTTTGGATCATTGTCTTTTTGGAAGACAAATCTCCGTCCCAGTCTCAGGTCTTTTGCAGACTCCATCAGGTTTTCTTCCAGAATGGGTCCTGTATTTGGCTCCATCCATCTTCCCATCAATTTTAACAATCTTCCCTGATGAAGATGATGCTGCCACCACCATGTTTGACAGTGGGGATGGTGTGTTCAGGGTGATGAGCTGTGTTGCTTTTATGCCAAACATACTGTTTCACATTGTTGCCAAAAAGTTCGATTTTGGTTTTATCTGACCAGAGCACCTTCTTCCACATGTTTGGTGTGTCTCCCAGGTGGCTTTTTGCAAACTTTTAACGACACTTTTTATGGGTATCTTTAAAAAATGGCTTTCTTCTTGCCACTCTTCCATAAAGGCCAGATTTGTGCAGTATATGACTGATTGTTGTCCTATGGACAGTCTCCCACCTCCGCTGTAGATCTCTGCAGTTCATCCAGAGTGATCATGGGCCTCTTGGCTTCATCTCTGATTAGTCTTCTACTTGTATGAGCTAAACGTTTAGAGGGACGGCCAGGTCTGTGTAGATTTGCAGTGGTCTGATACTCCTTCCATTTCAATATTATCACTTGCACATTGCTTCTTGGGATGTTTAACCCCTTAAGGACTCAGGGTTTTTCCGTTTTTGCACTTTCGTTTTTTCCTCCTTACCTTTTAAAAATGATAACCTTTCAATTTTCCACCTAAAAATCCATATTATGGCTTTTTTTCTGCGTCACCAATTCTACTTTGCAGTGACATCAGTCATTTTACCCAAAAAATCATTGTGCGACAAAATCGAAGAAAAAACGCCATTTTGTAACTTTTGGGGGCTTCCGTTTCCACGCAGTGCATATTTCGGTAAAAATGACACATTATTCTGTAGGTCCATACGGTTAAAATGATACCCTACTTATATAGGTTTGATTTTGTCGTACTTCTGGAAAAAATCATAACTACATGCAGGAAAATTTATAAGTTTAAAAATGTCATCTTCTGACCCCTATAACTTTTTTAAATTTTTCCATGTACAGGGCGGTTTGAGGGCTCATTTTTTGCGCTGTGATCTGAAATTTTTATCGGTACGATTTTTGTTTTGATTGGACTTTTTGATCACTTTTTGATCACTTTTTGATCACTTTTTATTCATTTTTTAATGGTATAAAAAGTGACCAAAATACGCTTTTTTGGACTTTGGAATTTTCTTGCGCGTACGCCATTGACCGTGCGGTTTAATTAACAACATATTTTTATAGTTCGGACATTTAGGCATGCGTCGACACCACATATGTTTATTTTTATTTACACTGTTTTATTTTTTTTATGGGAAAAGGGGGGTGATTCTAACTTTTATTAGGGAAGGGGTTGAATGACCTTTTATTAACACTTTTTTTTTCCTTTTTTTTTTTTTTTTTTTTTTTTGCAGTGTTATAGCTCCCATAGGGACCTATAACACTGCACACACTGATCTCTTATACTGATCATTGTTATCCCATAGGGATCTATAACACTGCACACAATGATCTCCTATACTGATCACTGGCGTGTATTAACACGCCTGTGATCAGCATTATCGGCGCTTGACTGCTCCTGCCTGGATCTCAGGCACGGAGCAGTCATTCGTCGATCGGACACCGAGGAGGCAGGTAAGGGCCCTCCCGGTGTCCTGCAAGCTGTTCGGGACGCCGCGATTTCACCGCGGCGGTCCCGAACAGCCCGACTGACTAGCCGGGATACTTTCACTTTCGCTTTAGAAGCGGCGGTCAAAGCTTTGACCGCTGCTTCTAAAGGGTTAATACCGCACATCGCCGCGATCGGCGATGTGTGGTATTAGCCGCGGGTCCCGGCCGTTGATGAGCGCCGGGACCGACGCGATGTGATGCGGGGTCGCGCTGCGGGAGCCGGCGCAGGACGTAAATATACGTCCTGCGTCGTTAAAGGGTTAAAGCTTGGGAAATCTTTTTGTATCCAATTCTGGCTTTAAACTTCTCCACAACAGTATCTCGGACCTGCCTGGTGTGTTCCTTTTTTCTTCATGATGCTCTCTGTGCTTTAAACGGACCTCTGAGACTATCACATTGCAGGTGCATTTATACGGAGACTTGATTACACACAAGTGGATTCTAGTTATCATCATTAGTCATTTTGGTCAACATTGGATCATTCAGAGATCCTCACTGAACTTCTGGAGAGAGTTTGCTGCACTAAAAGTAAAGGGGCTGAATAATTTTGCACGCCCAATTTTTCAGTTTATTTGTTAACAAAGTTTGAAATATCCAATAAATTTAGTTCCCCTTCATGATTGTGTCCCACTTGTTGATTCTTCACAAAAGATTACAGTTTTATATCTTTGTCTGAAATGTGGCAAAAGGTTAAAGTTCAAGGGGGCCCAATAATTTCACTATGCACTGTACATCTCATAATTGAGGTTATATATAAGCCAGGTCTGCTCCTATACATAACATAATTATGTCCACATTAAAAATGAGGTAACTTAATCAAATAAGAAACCTGTGTATCTTACCGAGAGTACTTCTGAATAAAAGAAAGATGGCTGCCGGGGTCCATGGAAATGCCTGTAGTCATAACCATAATGAGGATGATGTCAAAACAAGCAAAATTACAGACATAAAATAAAAAAATATAGGTAATGTACAATATACACAGGAATATAACAGTTGTATTACAATTATTATGAACAAGAGGGTCATATATCTATAAAGCAATATAGGGATTTGGTATTAAGAATCATTTGAATCCCTGTCAAAGTGTAGTAGGAACACAAAGTTCATGTAACACGCAATATATATGCAATATGGTACTAGATGTGGCGATACTTACCAGGACTGGTGCGGAGAGCAGGAGAAGTCGGCCAAGAGCCGTGCAATATGGAATAATAATGTGGCGATAAGCCACGAGAGCGGTGTGTGAGGAGTGAAGGAACGCCGGTCTAAATATCCGGCCGGAGCTCAGAGCGAGGCCGAGGGCTGAAACAGAAGTAACATTTCAGGCTTGCGCAGTGGAGCGGAATCTGTCAGTGGAACGCAGCTGCGTGTCAAGCCCCAAGCTCCGGGATTGCAATCCAGTATCAGGACCGGAAGTGAGGGGTGGAACGCAAGATGCCTTTCATAGGACAGAATATACCGTATTTATCGGGGTATACCACGCACCGGCCTATAACACGCACCCTCATTTTACCAAGGATATTTGGGTAAAAAAAGTTTTTTACCCAAATATCCATGGTAAAATGAGGGTGCGTGTGTGCGCGTGTATACCCCGATACATCCCCAGGAAAGGCAGGGGGAGAGAGGCTGTCGCTGCCCGCTTCTCTCCCCCTGCCTTTCCTGGGGTCTAGAGCCGTGCTGCCGGCCCTTCTCTCCCCCTGGCTATCGGCGCCGCTGCCCGTTCTGTCCCCCTGACTATCGGTACCGGCGCCCCATTGCCGGCGCCGATAGCCAGGGGGAGAGAAGCGGCGCAGACAGCCAGGGGGAGAGAAGGGGCAGCGGCACCCATTGCCGGCGCCGCTGCCCCATTGCCTCCCCCATCCCCGGTGGCATAATTACCTGGGTCGGGTCTGCGCTGCTGCAGGCCTCCGGCGTGCGTCCCCTGCGTCGTTGCTATGCACGGCGCGGCGCACTGCCGTCATGCGCCGCGCCGTGCAGCGCATAGCAACGACGAAGGGGACGCACGCCGGAGGCCTGCAGCAGCGCGGACCCAGATAATTATGCCACCGGGGATGGGGGGAGGCAACGGGGCAGCGGCGCCGGCAATGGGTGCCGCTGCCCCTTCTCTCCCCCTGGCTATCGGCGCCGATACCGATAGTCAGGGGGACAGAACGGGCAGCGGCGCCGATAGCCAGGGGGTGAGAAGGGCCGGCAGCAGGGCTCTAGACCCCAGGGATGCAGGGGGAGAGAAGCGGGCAGCGACGGCCTCTCTCCCCCTGCCTTTCCTGGGGCGGTATCGTCGTATAACCCGGACATAGACTTTAGGCTAAAAATTTTAGCCTAAAAAGTGCGTGTTATACGCCGATAAATACGGTAAGTGAATGATATGAAATAGAAAGAAAAGGAAGATATATAAACCAAAGTAAAACTAAAAGGATAAATAGTAGATAGTAGGGGGAATTAGCATATATAAATAATAGACTTAAGAGTAAAAATTATAGAAAATAGAATCACTAGATAGGTAATAGTACATAATGAGCAATAGGTGTGAAATGAAAAAGTAGGAAATAGGAGAAATACCAATTAGGTATGCATCAGTAAAAGAGAAAGGAGATATATGGAATAGAGAAGAGAGGAACAAGGGGGGGGGGGAGAAAATAAAGTGAAACATGGAGAAAGAGAGTACCACGAGATGTGGGCTAAAAGTAAAAAGGAAGAGTAAATGGAAAGCAAATAGATGGTGGCTGAGTAGAAAAAGGATACATAGGGTGAATCTCTGTCAGTCCTGGATTAATTGGCCTGTGAGTAAGAAACAGATATCATGTTAAAATTAAAAGTACAAAAATTATCTAGTACAAATTAGTCATAAGCATAAATTTGCGATCTCGTACTCTGAGACCCCTTGGTTCGAGAGTTTGTAAAGTATGAATCCAGAAGGCCTCTCGCCTTTTTAGTTGTCTCACTCGATCAGCACCACGTCTGGATTTGGGGATCTGTTCTATAACCTGAAATTGAAGTTGGGTTAGGGAATGGCCTAATACATGAAAACGATAGGGATAGGTAATAGGAGGTTTTGCCTCCTAATGGTGAATTTGTGTTGTGAAATCCTTTCATGTATTCGTTGGGTAGTTTCTCCTACATAGGCCAAGCCACAAGGAAAATTGATTAAATAAACCACAAAACTGGAATCTCATGTGTAGAAACCATTGATGTTAAAGGTTTTGCCTGTTTGAGGATGTGTAAATTTTTCCCGCTTAGTGATGTTACTGCATTGGGCACAGTGTAAACTGGGAAAAATCCCTCGTCTTGGTGTTTGTAATGTGAGTTGTCGTGAGGTAAATTCTGATCCAATGTCCGCCTTGACCAATTTGTCCCAAAGATTGGAGGGTCTTTTAAAACATGGCAAAAGTATTTTGAAATTACTGTACATTTGGATATGCCTGCTTTAATAGATGCCAGTGTTTTCGTATGATTCCATGTATTTTAAAGGCAAAAGGGTGGTAGGTGTGTACCAATGGTATCCTATTGGAATTAGATTTTTTTTCTTTTTGTGGGGACGTGTTTGACTACAGGTTCTCAAAATATGGTCAAATATGACTTTTTTTGTCATGTCCTCAAGGCGTTTCTTGCACTGAGTATTATCAGACACAATTCTTTTCACTCTCTCAAATTGGGAAATGGGTAATGACCGCAAAGTAGAAGGGGGATGAACACTGGAAAAGTGTAATCAATTATTACGATCCTTCGGTTTCGTGTAAAGATCAGTATGAAGGCAGCCCTCAGGGTCAATTTCAATGATGGTATCAAGGAAACTCGCTGATTGTTGGTTATAATCAATTGTGAATTGAAGTTCTGGCCATACTGAATTTACTTGCTTATAGAAAGTAAGGAGTCCAATGGGCCACCCCTTTTGCAAAACACGTCATCAATGTATCTTTTCCATATCATTGCATAGTTCTGAAATAATTCATTTGTGTACACAAAATGTTCTTCGAAATTTGCCATGTACGTGTTTGAATATGGGGGTGCCACATTGGAACCCAAGGCTGTCCCTTGGATTTGAAGATAATATTAGTCTTGGAAAAGGAAATAGTTATTGTTTAGCACAATGTCAAGTAGTGACAGGTAAGCCAATGTATGGTGGTTCAAATTCAGATGTGGTAAGAAGTTGTGATACAGCATAAAGGCCTTTTATCATGTCGGATTGAGGTATAAAGACTATTCACATCTAATGTGTCCAAAATAGTAGCTGGTGGGACCTGTTTGATATCGTTAATCAAAGACAAAAATGTACTGGTCTAGTAAGAATGATCTGTTATGACGTACAAGTGGTGTCAACATTTTCTCAAGGCATATGGACAGGGGAGACAATATAGAATAAGTAGATGCCACAATTGGTCTCCCTGGAGGTTTAGTGAGATTCTAGGGCAACCTGTATAGTACTGGAATAATCGGGTTAGGATTAATGAGGAAATCCCTTAATTTATTGTCAATAACCCCTATGGAACTGAAACGATCAACCACTTCAATGATTTTTTTAAAGCTATATTTAGGATCATTGTCAAGTTGTCTATATAAAACTGTATCAGATAATTATGATCGGATCTCATTGATATAGTCACACCTGTTTTGTATTACTATAGCACCCCCCTTGTCCGCTGGCTTAATTATGATCGATTTATCGTTCTTTAAATCTTGGATAGATCTGTATTCAAATGGACTGAGATTATGGGGGAAGTGCAGAATACCCTTCTCTATTTCAGATCTCAAGGTAACAATTTCTCTGGTTACAAGGTTAACGAAAGTTTCCAAAGGGGGAGATCCCCCTTGGAGGCATGTATTTATTCTTGAGTCGAAGACAAAGATCTTACATTTTAACAAGACATGAGTCCCTCTGTTCACTCTGTTCCACAGGTATATGCTCATCAAAAAATGCCTTAAGGCTAACATTTTGAGAGAACCTTTGTAGGTCCAGTCCAGCTGGAACAGATAATATTTTGTAGAAGGGCAAAATGATAAGCCCTTTTGAAAGAGCTGTACCTGGCCTGAACTAAGGTTTTCAGATGAAATCTTTACTACCAAGGTTTGTGGTGTTGGTTTCTCCATACCTGAGAGCAAGTCATCATGGACATCCTGTCTATTCCGGTGGCACTGTCCCCCCCCCCCCCCCCCTCCTCGTCGTCTTCGATGATTGCGACGTTGTCCTAGGAAAGAAACCCTGTATTGAGGGAAACCGCCACTGGAGGAACCTGAGTCTTGTGCTCCATAGTGAGCCGGGAAATTGGAGAATTCCTGCTATCTATATACATGATTGTTTAGATATTCTGTATCCCGAATGGCTTTATCACGTTTCTTTTTCTGTGATTCTCTTCGATGATGTTCCAAGGATTGTTGTACTTTGTCTTTGAGAGAAGTAAATTCCTCTGAGTTCAAACCTGCTGAAAGTTGAGTTTTGATGTTAGATATTTTTGCTTGTACCGTGTCTATTTCTTTTTGAAGAAAGTCGACAGTCAGTCATAATGTCAGTAGAACATTTGTTTAAGGATTTTTTTCGAACAGATCACAATAGTCTCTTTATTCTTGTTGAAGATTGTGGGTTGTAGGCGTATCCTCAGGCCTCTTGGTCTACGCTGTACTTTAGGATATTTGGTAAGTGTTGCTCAGTGTAGTTCAATGTTGGTTTGGTGACGTAGTTCTCTTTTGTAATCTCTTGTACGAAACTCATGTGCATGGATTTGTAAAACGTCTCTTGAAGATTTAGCTACAATGTTAGCTGTGCCTTCCATGCTATATGAGAAGGTGTTGCTTGACATCACTGGGGGTGCCCATATAGGGAAAATTTCAATGTGAGGCAAATATGTCACTCCCTCTTAAATGGTGCTCAAGTAGGAATCCCAATCCTTTAGTACACACCGCTCTCGTGGCTTATGGCCACACTAGTACTCCATATTGCACGGCTCTTGGCCAACTTCTCCTGCTCTCCACCAGTCCTGTAAGTTCTGATGAAGGTCGTGGTAGGGCCGAAACGTAAATTAATTTTAAGGACTGTGAAAATAAAACTCTTTGCATTATACATTGGAGTGCCAAGTTTTCTTTACAAGTACTAAAGGATTGGGATTCCTACTTGAGCACCATTTAAGAGGGAGTGACCTATTTGCCTCACATTGTAGTCATAACCAGTTAGAGAAGAATGGGCTTATTGGATCACGTTTTTCTCCCTGACTCTTCATGGCTCTGCCTCTTCAGGTAGCCTCTAGGAACTTTGGTAATGAGGATCTGTGATGCTTCCTCTTCCTATCTCTTGCAGTTCCCCGTTTCAGTTCTTCTACCCAAGTTTTAACCTATTTCCTCTCCTGAGGATCCACCCAAACAAATATAATGTCATCCGATGATGACTGGTGGGTGTTAACTATGTAGATTCAGAGTCTAGTTACATGATATCACAGTGGATTTCGGAAGAGAAAATAAAGTTTAAATATAACTTGAATGTTATAATATTGTAAATATACACCTTAATAAAATGGGAATGGTTGGAGATATTAACTTCCTGGTTGTGGCACATTAGTATATGTGAGGGATGGAAGATGGATGGTGACCTTGGTGGCCATTTTGAAGTCGGACATTTTGAATCCAACTTTTGTTTTTTCAATAGGAAGAGGGTCATGTGACACATCAAACTTATTGGCAATTTCACAAGAAAAACAATGATGTGCTTGGTTTTAACGTAACTTTATTCTTTCATGAGTTATTTGCAAGTTTCTGACCATTTATAAAATGTAGGGAAAGAATATATATAAAATATATAGAAACCAGTCCTCTAAAGCACTAGGGGTATAGAAAACGGCAAATAGAAGAAAGAGAATAAGTTAATAGAATGTGGATCCAATTGTTTAAGTGAAAATATAAGTGTATTTATTATATAAAACAATATAGGGTATACAGCCAATCACCTAGCAGGGCCCTTGCAGGTGAAAGGTAATATAATGTTAAAATATTATAGTATTAAAATAATGATGGTAACAATAATAGCAATAAAGCAATAAAATAGCACAAAAATGCAAAAGATGAATGAATATACGCTGTAAAGATAGAAAGTCTCTTTTCAATAATCACAAGTCTCTTTGAGAAAAAATGCAAAGACAAAGTCCATCAATGGTGTGAGCTAGTACCACGAATATAGCACAAATATAGCAAGTGTCGGGAGTATCACAAGTGTCTCAATAGTAGCGCTTATCATCAGTGGTAAATCGTGGGAATAATTCAGTTGTGAGGCCTGCAACAGTGTTGCGGTCTTAGACACAGTAGCAAGTCAGCTCAATCTGTAAGTATATTGTAATAATGTAGCAATGTAGCGAATGTATAGCGGTGCACAGCACCACTCGCCCTCCTCAATGAGCTTGTACAGCCGCGATATCTTTAGATGCGGTGCCTGTCTGTGTTCCGGTCGGGGTGAGTGGTTCTCCGGGGGCTCCGAGTGTCCTGGGCTGGCACGGAGAGGCGTCCGGCCTAATAGGGTGGTGTCCAGGAGTTCTGCCGTCCGGGGCTGTGGATGAATGGATGGCTGACAACAGGTGCGTGTCTTAATGATGCGCTAGCAGTGCGCGCGTTGTGGTGGTCCTGATACCGCAGACATCCAGCGGTTGCAAGTCGGTTATTAGGCGGATAGAGTCTTTAAAGTGATATACACTTAATATCTTTGTGCTTTAAACAGGGTCAGACGCGTTTCAAAGCCACTGGATTTTTCTTCAGTGACCAAAAGGGATGTCTGATGGGCAAGAAAGGTCTGTATTTATATGGTTTTAATCGGATTGCACATATCCCCACTATATTTTCATTATATATTTTTTTCTCTTTCCTTTCTTTTCCTTCCTTTTATATATGTGGATCCATCCCATATCTTATACTGAGCTTTCATTAGCCAGTTTCCATGTTTTACTAGCCTTGGTAACCATCATGACATCACTATATGGAGACCATATAAATACAGACCTTTCTTGCCCATCAGACATCCCTTTTGGTCACTGAAGAAAAAGCCTGTGGCTTTGAAACGCGTCTGTTTAAAGCACAAATATATTAAGTGTATATCACTTTAAAGACGCTATCCGCCTAATAACCAACTTGCAACCGCTGGATGTCTGCGGTATCAGGACCACCACAACGCGCGCACTGCTAGCGCATCATTAAGACACGCACCTGTTGTCGGCCATCCATTCATCCACAGCCCCGGATGGCAGAACTCCTGGACACCACCCTATTAGGCCGGATGCGCCTCCGTGCCAGCCCAGGACACTCGGAGCCCCGGAGAACCACTCACCCCGACCGGAACACAGACAGGCACCGCATCTAAAGATATCGCGGCTGTACAAGCTCGTTGAGGAGGGGGAGTGGTGCTGTGCACCGCGATACATTCGCTACATTGCTACATTATTACAATATACTTACAGATTGAGCTGACTTGCTACTGTGTCTAAGACCGCAACACTGTTGCAGGCCTCACAACTGAATTATTCCCACGATTTACCACTGATGATAAGCGCTACTATTGAGACACTTGTGATACTCCCGACACTTGCTATATTTGTGCTATATTCGTGGTACTAGCTCACACCATTGATGGACTTTGTCTTTGCATTTTTTCTCAAAGAGACTTGTGATTATTGAAAAGAGACTTTCTATCTTTACAGCGTATATTCATTCATCTTTTGCATTTTTGTGCTATTTTATTGCTTTATTGCTATTATTGTTACATCATTATTTTAATACTATAATATTTTAACATTATATTACCTTTCACCTGCAAGGGCCCTGCTAGGTGATTGGCTGTATACCCTATATTGTTTTATATAATAAATACACTTATATTTTCACTTAAACAATTGGATCCACTTTCTATTAACTTATTCTCTTTTTCTTCTATTTCCCGTTTTCTATACCCCTAGTGCTTTAGAGGACTGGTTTCTATAAATTTTATATATATTCTTTCCCTATATTAGATTAAGCCCCATGGGTGGGGTATCACCTTTAATCTCAAGCACTATATCCCCTCTGTATCATAAGTGAGCTACACATCATTATCTTTTCCTTATCCACTTATAAAATGTGTTCAATGTGCTGCCCATTGTGTTGGATTGTCAATGCAACCCTCTTCTCCCACTCTCCACACACTGATGGCAACACCGCAGGAGAAATGCTAGCTGAGGCTTCCAGTATCCGTAGTTTCAGGTGCTGCACATCTCGTATCTTCACAGCATAGACAATTGCTTTCAGATGACCCCAAAGATAAAAGTCTAAGGGGGTCACATCGGGAAACCTTGTGGGCCATTCAACTGGCCCACGATGACCAATCCACTTTCCAGGAAACTGTTCATCTAGGAATGCTCGGACCTGACACCCATAATGTGGTGGTCACCATCTTGCTGGAAAAACTTGGAATGTGCCAGCTTCAGTGCATAAAGAGGGAAACACATCATCATGTAGCAATTTCAAATATCCAGTGGCCTTGAGGTTTCCATTGATGAAGAATGGCCCCACTATCTTTGTACCCCATGTACCACACCATACCATAAATTTTTGTGTTCCAACAGTCTTGGAGGGATCTATGCAATGTGGGTTAGTGTCAGACCAATAGCGGTGGTTTTGTTTGTTAACTTCACCATTCACATAAAAGTTTCCTCATCACTGAACAAAATCTTCTGCGTAAACTGAGGGTCCTGTTCCAATTTTTGTTTTGCCCATTCTGCAAATTCAGTGCGCCGATCTTGGTCATCTTCGTTGAGATGCTGCAGTAGCTAGAATTTGTAAGGGTTCCATTTGCGAGTAGCTAATATCTGCCGAAGGGATTTTCGACTAATGCCACACTCCAGTGACATGCGGCGAGTGCTACGCTGTGGGCTCTTGCTGAATGAAGCTAGGACAGCCACTGATGTTTCTTCATTAGTGACAGATTTCATGCGTCCATATTTTTGGCAAATCCAACACTGAACCAGTTTCATGAAACTTAGCAAGCAGTTTACTAACTGTACCATAGGAGATGGGTGGTCTCGTAGGGTGTCTTGCATTGAAATCTGCTGCAATGACCCGGTTACTGCGTTCACCAGACATCAACACAATTTCGATCTGCTCCTCACATGTCAGCCTCGATGACACGTCAATGGCTGTAAACAAAGAGAAACCAAGCACATTATTGTTTTTCTTGTGAAATTCCCAATAAGTTTAATGTCACACGACCCTCTTCCTATTGAAAAAACAAGTTGGATTCAAAATGGCCGACTTCAAAATGGCTGCCATGGTCACCACCCATCTTGAAAAGTTTCCTCCCTCACATATACTAATGTGCCACAAACAGGAAGTGAAGATCACCAACCATTCCCATTTTATTAAGGTGTATCCATGTAAATGGCCCACCATGTATATTAAATTTGAGTAGGCGTATTAGTCCAGTGATGCAGAGGCAAATCAAAAAATGCTGCAGTATCTTGGAATACCTTTTTTTTATTGGACTCGCTGAATTTTGTAGAGACAAGCAGTATAATTTTAGCTTCAAATGTCTTACTCTCGCGTGTTTTTGAAATTCCGTTTCAGTGTCTTGATTGTAAGGTCATGTATGGAGTGGCCTAATTGGGTAAAATCATGTCCAACTGGGGTGCAGTAGTCATTTTCTTTATGGCTGTTGATGGAATGTCTGTGTAGATTCATCCTTTCGTTGAGTTTATGGCCGGTTTCACTAATGTAGCATCCCAGGTCACACTTGGTGCATTGTATCATGTAGACCACATTTGGGAATGTGCAGGAGTATGGTCCCCTAATGTTATAGGTCTTGTTGTGGGTGGCTTCCATCTTGGTGCAGATATGTTGGCAGAGTTTACAGCGAAGTTTGGTGCAGGGTTTGGTCCCATTGTCTGTCTGTTCTTTCTGTAGGTAATTTTCTGCTCGCCAGCTTTTGTTTTAAATTGTGTGGTTGTCTAAAGGCCAAGATGGAAGGTTCAGGGAATATTTCTTTTAGCATCTCATCTTCCGCCAATATCGGCTGCAGGTCCTTGATGATTTTGCATATTTCTTCAAGGGCCGGATTGTATGTGGCTACCAGTGGTACGCGTGGTGATGGTTGTATCTGTCTGTATTGTAGCTGGTGTTCCCGTGGTGTTTGAAGGGCTGAGTGTATTTTCCTATTGATTGCCCTTGGTTTGTATCCTTTTTTGTTTGAATTTCTGTGTTTGTAGGTGCAGGTCTCTGTCATCAGGGTTGGAGCAGGTGCGATGGTACATAGTAGTAGCTTGGCTGTATATGATGCCTTTCTTTGTGTGTGAAGGATGGAAACTGGATTTATGTAGATGGCTGGATCGGTTTGTGGGTTTTCTGTACACAGATGTTTGTAGTGTGTTCCTGCTTTATTGTGACAGTAGTGTCCAGGAAGTTCACACTTTCTGTAGAGAAGTCCATTTTGAGTTTGATAGATGGATTGAATATGTTAAAAATATCATGAAACTGACCTTTTCTTTTCCTTCTGTCCAAATGATGAAAATATCATCGATGTAACGGTAGTATCTGTAGGGTTTGTGAAGTTGTGCCTAGTAATCGTTGTTCAAGGTCAGCCATGAATAGGTTGGCATATAGTGGGGCCATCCTGGTCCCCATGGTAGTGCCCATCATTTGTAGATATGTCACTGTTGAAACTGAAGTAGTTGTGTGTTAGGAAACATTCTGTGAGTTTAGTGATGACTCCAGGGCTGTATTTCTGGCTGTGGGTTTGGCATGAGAGGAACAGGGAGCAGGCATCAATTCCATCTCTGTGTGGGATATTGCTGTACAGGGATTCTACATCCATTGTTACTAATACGGAGTTGGCAGGCAAGTTTGTAATCGGATAGAGTTTAAGAAAGTCAGTGGTGTCCTGTATGAAGCTGGTGGTGGTTTTGACAAATGGCTTTAATAGGTTTTCTACTAAGCCAGAGATCTGTTCCGTTAATGTGTCCATACCTGTTATCATTGGTCTGCCTGGGTTCCCAGTTTTGTGGATTTTTGGAAGCATGTAGAATGTCCCTGTTATGGGATTTGTGGGTATGAGTGTCTCTAATCCTTTCTGTGACTCTTTTGGGAAGGATTCGATCAATTTCTTCAATTCCAGAGTGTATTCTTTGGTGGGGTCTTCTGTCAGTTTCTTGTATGTAGTGTCTGACAATTGTCGGTGTCCCTCTTTGATATAATCCTCATTGTTCAATATCACTACTGCTCCTCCTCCCTTGTCTGCTGGTTTTGTTATGGTTTGATCATTCCTTAAGTTTTTGATGGCATCTTTCTGGTTTTGAGAGATTGTAGTTGGTTTTATAATGGGGTTTTGTGACCAAGGATGCTGTTCTTAGTCTGAAACTTGCAATGTAGCTGTCCAGTTTGTTGTTGCGTCCTGGTGATTGGTGTAAAATATGAATTCTCTTTCTTGATATTGTAATCCAGGGTTGTTGTAGTACTGTCCTCTTTCTTATGAAAGTACTCTTTTAGTTAGTCTCCTAAAGAATACTTCCAAGTCTGAGTATAGTTTGATGTCATCCAGTTTAGTGCTTGGACAGAATGATAGTACTTTAGAGAGAACAGATCTCTGATATGGATAGTTCATAATCTGAAATATTTATAATTCCTGAGTTGTCTGTCTTGTTGTCAGGAGTAGTGGTGAGAACATCGGTTATTTCAGGTACCGTATTTTTCGTCATATAAGACTCTCCAGCATATAAGACGCACCTAATTTGATAGGCTAAAAATCTAGAAAATAAAGATTCCGAACCAAATACAATGTAAAGTATAGGACAGTGATCTTCAACCTGCGGACCTTCAGATGTTGCAAAACTAGGACTCCCAGCATGCCGGGACAGCCGTTGGCTGTCCGGGCATGTTGGGAGTTGTAGTTTTGCAACATCTGGAGGTCCGCAGGTTGAAGACCACTGGTATAGGAGGTAATACTCAACGTGTCCCCGCTGGACCCGACACCGCTCATCACCGCTGCCCTGGATGTCGCCCTCCATCGCTGTCAACGCGTTCCCGGAGTTTCGTCGCTCCAGAACGTCTCTGCTGCCCGGTATCCTCGCTCTCCTTCGCCGCCATGACGTTGCTACGCACGCCGCTCCTATTGGATGAGGGGACAGTGTGCACGACGACGTGATGACGACGGAGAGCGCCAGCCATGCAGGGGATCCCGGCATTGGAGCAGACACCGAGGAGGCAGGTAAGGTCCCTCCCGCTGTCCTGAACAGCCCAACTGAACAGCCAGGTTAGTGTTATTTTCGCTTCAGACGCGGCGGTCAGCTTTGATCGCCGCATCTGAAGGGTTAATACAGGGCATCCCCGCGATCTGCTGGTCCCGGCCGTTGATGGCCGCAGGGACCGCCGCGATAGGACAGGTATTTTCCGTATAAGACGCACCAACTCCCCCCCCCCCCCCCCCCCACAGTTTTGGGGAAGAAAGTGCGTCATATACGGCGAAAAATACTGTATTCCATTGCTTGTAGTGATCCTGGTTCCTCTCTGCCTGGTGTTCAGAGTTTTCTGAGTACATTTTTCTTCATGAACAGTTCTTTTCTGTTTTCTATTGAAGTATTTTATATCCTTTTCCACTCGTTCAGCCATGTGTTGATGTGTTTCCCCATATATCCTGAAGTAGGGATTGTTTTAAATATTTCTCTTTTCTTATACCGTTGGTGGATTAGATGATTCATACGTTTTTCGCTGGTGCGTTTGCAGAGGTCTTGGGCATATTGTGAGTTATGCGTTGTAACCACTGGATTTTTGATAATTAGTCCTTTAGGGATGAGTCTTCTTCTCTTGCAGCAACACAATAAGTAAATATCACTAAACGCTGAAAATCTGAGAATTTATTTTAAAATTTTTGTGGTCAAAAGAATTTGTGTAGCAAAACCACGACTCTGGTGGGACTCGAACCCACAACCTTTGAATGTCTTGTTTTTACTAGAAGTCCAATGCGCTATCCATTGCGCCACAGAGCCATCTGTTGCCTGCATGCCATGAGCTGTATTCTCTGCTACGCCACATGTCTAAGCTATGAAGCAGAGACTGAAAGTGAAACATGAGTGTACTGTATGTGTGAAAGTCAATGCCACCGAGGCTTAGTCATCATCAAATCCTGAACTAGACGAAGGAAAAACTACTATAATCTCAAGTCAGAGATGGTGAAATATTTGCCACAAATAATTTTTTCTTAGTTAAGTGGTTTTATTAGGTGTTCAAACGTTCAAGTTTTTAAATTGCAGTTATTAAATAGTAGTAAATTTGAGTAGCCGTATTAGCCCAGTGATGCAGATGCAAATCAAAAAATGTTGCAGTATCTCGTAATAACCTTTTTTATTGGACTAACAGCATTTTGTAGAGAAGCTTTCGTGATTCCTCCCTTTATCAAGTCCAAAGCAAATCTAAGCTCACAAGCAGAAGACACAGGTTACATCTCACAAATATGCAGGGGGTTAAGACAAGAGATGTGGAGAAATCACACTAAGATGGGCCATAAATTGTCCTGTCATAGGAACACAGACTAAATGGATAAGGATGAGAAAAAGGGGGAGGGAGGGGGGAGCAGGGGAGAGACTTGAATTTCACTTTGTCCTGCTTAATTACTAAAGAGTAGACCGTACAGGTTATAAGAGAATCCACTACAGGTTATAAGAAATTTTGATAGTGAGATAAGAAGCTCAAATCCACATTGAGTCCCCTGTTTTTCGAGTCAAAAAACAGTATCATTTTGGCTTCAAATGTCTTTCTCTCTTGTGTGTTTTTGAAATTCCCTCTCAGTATCCTGATTGTAAGGTCATGTATGGAGTGGCCTGTTTGGGTAAAATGGTGTCCAACTGGGGTGCAGTAGTCATTTTCTTTATGGCGGTTGATGGAACGTCTGTGTAGATTCATCCTTTCGTTGAGTTTCCGTCTGGTTTCACCAATATAGCATCCCATGTCATACTTGGTGCATTGTATCATGTAGACCACGTTTAGGGATGTGCAGGAGTATAGTCCCCTAATGTTATGTCTTGTTGTTGTGGGTGGCTTCCATCTTGATGCAGTATGTTAGCAGAGTTTACAGCGGGGTTTGGTGCAGGGTTTGGTCCAATTGTCTGTGTCTGTTCTTTCTGTAGGTAATTTTCGGCTGACCAGCTTTTGTTTTAAATTGTGCGGTTGTCTGAAGGCCAAGATGGGAGGTTCAGGGAAGATTTCTTTTAGCATCTCCTCTTCTGCCAATATTGGCTGCAGGTCCTTGATCATTTTGCGTATTTCTTCAAGGGCCGGATTGTATGTGGCTAGCAGTGGTACGCGTGGTGACGGTTGTATCTGTCTGTATTGTAGCAGGTGTTCCCGTGGTGTTTGAAGGGCGGAGTGTATTTTCCTATTGATTGTCCTAGGTTTGTATCCTTTTTGTTTAAATTTCTCAGACAGTGTTTGTAGGTGCAGGTCTCTGTCATCAGGGTATCGATGGTACCTGGTGGCTTGGCTGTATATGATGCCTTTCTTTGTGTGTGATGGATGGAAACTGGATTTATGTAGATAGCTGGATCGGTCTGTGGGTTTTCTGTATACAGACGTTTGTAGTGTGTTCCTGTTTATTGTGACAGTAGTGTCCAGGAAGTTTACACTTTCTGTAGAGAAGTCCATTTTGAGTTTGATAAATGGATTGAAAGTGTTAAAGGCATCATGAAGCTTTCTGAGTTTTTCTTTTCCTTCTGTCCAAATGATGAAAATATCATCAATGTAATGGTAGTATCTGTAGGGTTTGTGAAGTTGTGTGTCTAGAAATGGTTGTTCAAGGTCAGCCATGAATAGGTTGGCATATTGTGGTGCTATCCGGGTCCCCATTGCAGTGCCCATCATTTGTAGATATGTCACTGTTGAAGCTGAAGTAGTTGTTTGTTAGGATGAATTCTATTAGTTTAGTGATGACTCCAGGGCTATATTTCCGGTTGTGGGTTTGGGATGAGAGGAACAGGGAACAGGCATCAATTCCATCTCTGTGAGGGATGTTGCTGTATAAGGATTCTACATCCATTGTTACTAATACGGAGTTGGCAGGCAAGTTTGTAATCTGAGTTTAAGAAAGTCAGTGGTGTCCTGTATGAAGCTGCTGGTGTTTTTGACAAAGGGCTTTAATAGGTTTTCTACTAAGCCAGAGATCTGTTCTGTTAATGTGTCCATACCTGTTATTATTGGTCGGCCTGGGTTCCCAGTTTTGTGGATTTTTGGAAGCATGTAGAATGTCCCTGTTATGGGATTTGTGGGTATGAGTGTCTCTAATCCTTTCTGTGACTCTTTTGGGAAAGATTCGATCAATTTCTTAAATTCCAGAGTGTATTCTTTGGGGTCTTCTTTCAGTTTCTTGTATGTAGTGTCTAAAAATTGTCTGTTTCCCTCTTTGATGTAATCCTCAGTGTTCATTATCACCACTGCTCCTCCCTTGTCTGCTGGTTTTATTGTTATGGTTTGATTCCTGTTGCGTCCTGGTGATGGAGTAAAATCAGAATTCTTTTTCTTGATATTGTAATCCAGGGTTGTTGTAGTACTGTCCTCTTTCTGATGAAAGTACTCTTTTAGTCGTAGTCTCTTAAAGAATACTTCCAAGTCTGAGTATAGTTTGATGTCATCCAGTTTAGTGCTTGGACAAAACGATAGTCCTTTAGAGAGAACAGATCTCTCTGATATGGATAGTTCATAATCTGAAATATTTATAATCCCTGTGTTGTCTGTATTGTGGTCATATTGTTGTCAGGAATAGTGGTCCTATTGTTGTCAGGAGTGGTGGTGCTCATATTGTTGTCATGAGTAGTGGTGAGGTCATCGGTTGTTTCAGGTATTCCATTGCTTGTAATGATCCTGGTTTCTCGCTCTGCCTGGTGTTGGTTGAAATTTTGAGAGGGTTTCCCCGCAATCTCTGGCATGGCACCCCGGCAGAACACCAGTCTCGGGCTGTGGTGGTTATGACGTCAATCCCGCACCCTCCCATATACGTAAATGAAGGGGGCGGGGCTTAATGTCATGACCACCACAGGCAGAAGCTGGGGTTCTAAACATAATGTTCAGAATGCAGAATGCCAGAGATTTGGAGGGGATGTAGCGGATGCGAAGAGGGAAGGAAAAATACCAGAAGTTAGAGTAGGTTACTTCAGTTACTTCAAGTAGGTTAAAGGGTTACTCCGCTCCCCAGCATCCGGAACATTGAGTTCCGAATGCTGGGTGCCTGCTTCAGTGTTCATGCCCACCCCCTCGTGACGTCCCGCCCGGGGTGTGAAATCACGAGGGGGTAAGCGTGAACACGAAAGCCCGCACCCAGCGTTGGGACCTCAATGTTCCGGATGCTGGGGAGCAGAGAAACCCTTTAACTGCTCTTGGATACATGTTGGTATATTGACCTATGATTTTATATATTTTTTTTCCCATTAAAGCTGCTCATTCAGTCTACACCATGTATATTGCCAGCTTCCTAACTTCAGTTATTAATCCAGCATCTTTTTCAATACCCAACTGGGAATACTTTTTTTTTCTATGGTTTTATTAAAATTTTGGCAGTATATGCACTATTATAAATAGTTTACCTGAGCCATATATATATAATATTCCTCCATTCCATACCATATCATAGACACTTTTTAATACCAAATATAAGTGTGTGTGTATATGACTATGTGACTTTCTGGGATTTTGATATCTATAGGTACCTATGTACACTGGATCTGTAAATAAGTCATATTTTTTATTATGAGAGCTCTTCTACATGAATACTTGCTATTAGATTATATTATCAGCTTTTATATATGTGCTTAGTAAATCAGGGCCAGTATGCGTAAACTAAGAGTGTTGTGTAGGTTTCGTTGTGGGTTTTAATACCCTACAAATTTTTTGACACAGTATTTACTAAGCTTTTTTTTTTTTTGTTACACATGCTCTGATCTGTCGGGTTTTCCAGAGCTCAAATCCACATTTTCTGTGGAAGCCTTAGTAAATATGTTGGGTTTTTGTTTAAACAAGCCCCTCTTCTGTGACCACGCCTACCTTTCCCCAACAGACATGCCCCTTTTTCGGGTTTTCTCAGTAAAAGGGAGAGTCGGTCGTTTTTTTTAATTTCTAGCGCAGACAGAATTCTGGGGCAATAAGACAGCATTCTGGCACAAATTCTGGCGCAGACAGAATTTCTGGCCCAATGTGCCAGATTCTGGTGCAAAAACCAACAAAACATGTCTGGTTTACAATAGTAAATCGGGGCCAATAAGTACAGAGTTTCTGTATAAGCACATACTCTCTTAATGTTAACATTTTATGCATGTGTCTACATTTATTTTGCCTGTTTTTTGTAAAGTATACATAAACCTATATTAAGTCTATAGTGATCTTGGTGGACCGGATCAAACATATAACGCGTTGTCCAGTTGAATTGTCAATAATACCCTGCTATTGTCCTGTGCATCCCCTGTAATTATGTCTTTATTGGGTGTGCGGAGTTTGCCGCAGCGCCCCAATGACCATTTTTTCCCCCCCACAGTTTTACCACTACTTAAGCTGTTCCTGTGTGTTGTTGTGGTAGCAGGGTGTGTGGTGCAGGGCAGATGGCATTAACCCCTTGTATTCATGATGCCAGGGCATGGTTTAGCCTATAACCACCCGAAGATATACTGCTGGATCCTGGGCTAGTCACAGGGGCAATAAAGACACCGACGCCAAGTTACGGACAACGGTAGCTTTACTGAGGTCAGACACTTGGTAAAGTCTATACAGTTCAGCCATGGCCCAAGGAGGTGACCAGTGATGCAGAGACCTTAAGGGCTTGCTGGAACTTGTAGTAAGACTGGACAATTGAATGCAGACCACGCTGACTTGACAGATAACAAGGACGGACTTCACAAAGCTGTGATTTTAGCTTACTTGGCTTGATGGTGGCTGCAGGACTTGCCTTTGTGGTCTCAAACACTCTGGACACACACACTAGGCGACTGAACTGGACCTCAGCAGAAGAGAGAGAAGCTCCACCCAGGGATTATATGGGGGAGACTAGCAGGGGGCCCATAGGTTACTCTTGGGATCAACTGGTCACTGGCACCTCCTGGATAACAATCACATGACATATCACATGGTATAGCGCTTAAATCAACATTACATAACACTTTACAACATAACACTTTACATGGTAAACATATTTACAATATGGAAACAAGTGCAGGGGGCCTTGGGGAAACTGAAAGAGGCTGCCTGACAGGACAGCAGGTGCACGGGGTAACACCTCCCGTACTGGGCCACCACATTGTCTAGTTAGGTGAACCTTTGGCCCAGTCTGAGGTCCAGAGTGTTCTAAATCAGGTTTTCATTACGATTTACTGGGGGAGATTTATCAAAATCTGCCAGAGGAAAAGTTGCCTAGTTGCCCATAGCAACCAATCAGATTGCTTCTTTCATTTTACAGAGGCCTTGTCAAAAATATAAGGGATCTGATTGGTTGCTATGGGCAACTAGGCAACTTTTCCTCTGCACAGGTTTTGATAAATCTCCCCCGCAGTACTTAGTTCTATTAAGCTTTCCCCAAATCCTGACCAGTCTCTGTCCCAGCCTTTAATCCACCCCCACTGCAGAATGCTGCCACCACTGTGATGAGCAGTTCCTGCTTTCCTCCAGAAATGACACTTGGAAAAAAGATTGAACTTTTTCGTCTCAATTCTCAGACTAGAGAATCCTTGTTTCTCGGTCCTTTTTAGGTGTTGGTTCATTTATTTTTTGTCCAGGTGGCTTTCAGGTGTCTGTTACTAAGGAAGGAGAGGTTTTTTTCTGCCCCCGCTGCCATGAAGCTCACACAGGATCTTTGGAGTTCACCTAGACTGACCATTAGGTTCTTGGTCGCTTCTGTTACCAAGGCCCTTCTCCCCCGATTACTTAGTTTGGTTGGGTAGCCAGTTCTAGGAAGAGTCCTCATTGTTTTAGGTTTAGTTGTTTGTTTTTTTTTTTTTTTTATGAAACTGGCCTTGTGTGTGTTTGAGGCATTGAAGTAAGATTGTGAGCCCCACTGGGGACAGGGACAGATGAGTGGCTATCTCTGTGGAACATGAACCTCTGTTTTACAGCACTATACATAGAATCATTGAGTGAAAAAATAGTAAATGAGTGCCATAGTGTATATTTTGAGGACCTGTACCCCGCAGCTGGGAACTGCATTGCATAAGCAGAATATAAAAATTGTATACTACTGAGAACCTGACTACTGGAAGGCTAGAAAAAATAACAGCTACGGAAGCAGGTTGGCTGTGTTGGGGAAAACCTGCTCTTGCCTCAAATATTCTGCCTCCATCAAGTGGAAATGTTTTTCTTCTGTTTGCCAAGAAAAGGAACCATGCTTTTCACTTTAGAGTTATCTGTCTTTGGCTACTTTTTTGTCACCAACATGAGCTCTCCAACCAACAGCTGGGAGACGGATACACATGAATTGACCCCTAGGACTACTACTAACCTCAACCCAACTGTAGCACCCTCATCACTATGCCAGACCCTGGCGTGTGGGAGGTTTGGTGGAAGCCTCAGCTACAGTGAACACCTACTGTGACTACTAGAGGACGACTACCATCATCCAGTCATCTTTGGACCTCCACCACCACTCCCTTCCCCTGGGTTGCAGAACATGACTTTGTTGTATGTTAATCCATTCTCGATGATTGCCTATGGGTTTTAGGATTTTTAAACCTTTTTACCTTTTGAGGTCTAAAATATTTGTCACTACTTCTATAAGTACTGATTGTTTGTTTGTAGTGTCATCTTCACTTGCCTTTTACTTGTTACTGTACTCACTGCTTGTACCAAAGTGGTGATGGGTTTTTCTTCTTTTTGTGCTCCTGTGCAGAAAGTGCTGGACGAGTGCCAGGACCGGAGGAATTGCCAGCTGCTTGTCAATAGTCGTTTGTTTGGGTTGGATCCATGTCCAGGGACCAGCAAGTATTTGGTTGTACGATACAAATGCAGGCCAAGTAAGTAAAGGAATCTCCAAGTCTGCTAGACGATACACTTCTTCTCATTATACCTGTTTCTTCCTGTCTTGGGAACCCTGCATGACCCCTGGGTCGTGTAATGAATTCCGATGATGGGAATCGGTGCATGAACACCATTTTTTACAATGAGGTTTATTAAAGGGGCACTGCAGACAAAGTTAGACATTGGTATGCATAGTAGAAGAGCTGGCGGTACAGGACATGACTAAAGGTTTTCGCTTTGCTTTTATTTGACTTTTATGCCCTGCCTTTATTAGATTCTATATAACCAAGTGGTACTGTGGGCACATTTGCAGTTATTATTATTAATAATAATAATAATAATAATAATAACAATAATAACAACAACAACAACTCACCAGGACGTACATTTACGTCCTGTGTATGACCGCGAGCATCGGAGCGATACTTATATCATGCGCAGCAGTTCCTGGCTTCTTATAGCAGCCAGGGACCCCGCCGGTAGTGGCAGACATCCCCGATCGCGTGGGTGTCTGCCATTAACCCCTCAGATGCCATGATAAATACAGATCACGGCACCTGCGGGAGTGCAGTCAGAAAGTGCATGATCAGATCGCCCGCAGCGCTCCCGCGGTGATCCGATAATCTGTAATGGCGGACGGAGGTCCCCTCACCTGCCTCCATCTGTCTCCCCGCATCTTCTGCTTTGGTCTGAGATCGAGCAGACCAGATCAGGAGATAGCCGATAATACTGATCAGTGCTATGCCCTATGCATAGCACTGAACAGTATTAGCAATCACATGATTGCTATAAATAGTAAAAAAGAAAAGAAAACATTTGAAAAATCCCCTCCCGCAATAAAAATGTAAATGGTCTTTTTCCCCATTTACCCCCAGAAAAGTGTAAAAATAAATAAATACTAAAATTTTAAGAAACATATTTGGTATCGCCACGTGCGTAACTATCCAAACTATTAAAATGTTAATTATCCCGTACAGTGAACGTAAAAAAGGTCAAAAATTGCTACTTTTTTTTATAACATTTTATTCCCCCAAAAATTGATAAAAAATTTATTAAAAGTTTTATATATGCAAATATGGTATAAAAAAGTACAGATCATGGCATAAATGAGCTCTTATACGGAAAAATGAAAAAGTTATAGGTCAGCAAAATAGAGGGATTTTAAACGCACTAATTTGGTTAATTTTTTTTTTTTTTTAAAGCGATACTATAATAAAGTATGTAATCATGGGTATCATATTAATCATGTTGACCCACAGAATAAATAAAACATGTCCATTTTACCATAAAGTGTACAGCATGAAAACAAAACCTTCCAAAATTTGCTAAATTGCGGTTTTCTTATTTTTCCCCACACATAGTATTTTTTGGGTTGCTAAAAATGTCCCTTCTTCTCCCAAACTGTAGTCACCGCAAAATTTTCACATGGGTAATCCCAACAAGACTGTCCGCAGTAACAAACTCTATAGAACTTAAAGGAAAAGTACTACATCAAAGAAAAAGAAATATGCAATATAGCGCACACCCACAATGTATATACCAGAAAAAAATATTTTATTACACATTAGTATACAAAAACAGACAATACAAATAAAAACATTTAAAAGGCCCAAATGGCCACCTGCACAAACGGGGGGGGGGGGGGAGGCAAAAAAAAGACCCCACCCAGGGCACCTGCTATTTTCAGTATATTTTACACCGGTCACAATAGTTTATAGTAAATACACATAATCAATTCATTACTCTACCCCAGAGCAAATAACACACATAGAACCTGTACTGGAATTCTCAATGACAACACTGGGGAGTCAAACTATAGACGGCAGATGGAAGAATTGACCAGACAGGTGCCCCCCGCCCCCCCCTAGACCCCACGCGTTCTGTTGCCCGTCAGCAACTTCCTATATTCAACACCCTTGAGGAAGTTGCCGATGTGTATTGGCTATAAACTATTGTGACGGGTGTAAAATATGCTGAAAATAGCAGGTGCCCTGGGTGGGGTCTTTTTTGGGGGACCCTCCCCCTGTTTGTGCAGGTGGCCATTTGGGCCTTTTAAATGTTTTTAATTGTATTATCTGCTTTCGTATACTACTTATGTGTAATAAAATCTTTTTTTTTCTGGTATACATTGTGGGTGTGCGCTATATTGCGTATTTCTTTCTTTGTAATGTCTATATTTGATACGCACTGTAGTACCCCTTATTGATTGATGGTAGCTGAGCCCTGTTATTGTGTGTAGAGTCTTAAAGGAAAAGTCTCATGCTCAAAAACGTATCGCCTATCCAAAGGCGGGGGTCGTGACTCGCTCCTGTGCTAGCGCATGGGGGCTCCAAACAGGAGATCCCGGCGGGGCCCAGCACTCGAACCCCCCCGTGATTTAAAACTTGTCCCCTAACCTTTGGATAGAGGATACGTTTTTGAGCCTGAGACTTATCCTTTAATAAAGCATTAGTCCTTGTAGTCAAAGTTAAACGCTTCCTGTCTGTCAGAGGACTAAAGACACTCAAAATTATTCTTAAACAAGACTAAATAATTCAACAAGACTAAGTCTTGAAACAAGACTTTCTAGTGTTAGTCTGTCACACGTTAGTGAAGCTGAGCTTGAACCTGCCGCAGAATGTTTCAGAGGCGTATCCTGGAAGGATTATAATTGGGATAATACTCCCCCATTTTGTGTAAACTTGTGTTCAGGTTTTTTTTTCCTTTTTTTTTCCCCCCTTGGAACTAAAACAATAAAAAATGGTTGTAAGTGTCTATACGCCCTTTACGTTTTATCAGACTGGTTTTATCATTGTGATACTGGAAGAAAGAACGGGCGGCAACTCACTGTATATCTTCCACCAACGCTTTTATTTTTGGAGCCGCAGGTGACACCGTTGCATTAGGATAAGCAAGTGACAATTGTTTTGCTCTTCACACGCTTCCTCTTGGCACCCTAACATTGCGTCACTAGTCTACGCCTATATACATACATCATTGCGTGACAGAACGTCTTTCAGTCATGTCACCCATTACCGAAATAACTCAGGATGCCCAGTGGGAGGAGCCTTGATCCTTCTCTGGAGGGCCTGTAAATCAATTTAACAGAAAAACCACTACTTGGCTGGATAGAGCTGCACCCATGGGCAACCATCGCTGTGGACAATGTTCCTTTTGTAAAATAAACTCAGAGAGTAAATTTTTCGATAGGAGGCGTGGAATGGTCTATTAAAGAATTCATTACCTGTAAAACGAAATGTTTTCTACACAATGGTGTGCATATGTGGCATATAGGCAAGACTATATAGGCAAGACTATTTGTTGCCTATTTGAAAGGATCAGAGAACATCGTAGGTCCATAGTAAAAGGACAAGGGTGCCAGAGATTGAATGCACACATAAAGGAGGATCATCATGGCGATATTAATGTTTTACAATTTGCAGGACTGAAAACCCAAAAGATACCCCAGAACGGTGGAAATCGAAATAGAACCCCTTAACGACCACCGACGGTGACCGCGTGTCCTATCAGGTCGATTCCGGCATGTAACTGAAGCCGGGACCTGGGGCTAATAGCACGCGCTATTAACCCTTTAGATGCAGCGTTCAAAGCTTCCCGGCTGCTCAGTGGGGCTGATCAGGACCACCGCAGGTGTCACAATCAGCTAGGACGCGAACGGAGGGTCACTTACCTTCCTCCGGCGCGTCCGATCGGCGATTGATTGCTCCAAGCCTGATATCCAGCCTGGAGCAATCGACCGCCGATAACACTGATCAGTGCAAAGCTATGGCTATGGGGGCTATAACCTTGTAAAAAATAAAATAATAATAACCCTTTCCCTAATAAAAGTCCAAATCACTCCCCTTTTCCTATTTTCAATTTTTTTTAAATAAAAATAAACAAACATATGTGGTATCGCCCCGTGCATAAATGTCCGAACTATAGAAAAAAAATAGCATTAATTAAACCGCAGGGTCAATGGCGTACGCGCAAAAAAATTCCCAAATTGCGTATTTTTGGTCACTTTTTATATCATGAAAAGCGATCAAAAAGTCCGATCAATACAAAAATGGTACCGATAAAAACTTCAGATCACAGCACAAATGAGCCCTCATACCGCCCCATACGCAGAAAAATTAAAAGTTATAGGGGTCAGAAGATGACAATTTTAAACGTATACATTTTCCTGCATGTAGTTATGATTTTTTCCAGAAGTACAACAAAATCAAACCTATATAAGTAGGGGATCATTTTAATCGTATGGACCTACAGAATAAAGTGTCATTTTTACTGAAAAATTTACTGCGTAGAAATGGAAGCCCCCAAAAGTCACACAATTGTGTTTTTTCTTAAATTTCGTTGCACAATGATTTATGTAATAATTTAGTCTGCGCAGGTGTTTGTACTTAATTAGATATGGATTGGGCTGCGTTCACACCTCGTTTTCACTGTACGGTTGCCGGATCCAGCTGGGGAAGGGGGAAAACCGTGCGCTTCCATACCCCAGCCAGATCGGCGCTGAAATCAATTTACTTTGATAAGCCAACCGGAGTGAAACGGTGACTCAGGTCGGCTCATTTTTTACCCTTATCCGGTTTTGTGACCGGATCTAAAACCATAGTATACTACGATTTTTGGGTTAGAAATTCTAGTATTTAGGTTTAGCAACAATGTATTCACTATAGTATTGGTGTATAGGTGGACGGTTTTAACAACATGTAAAAAAAAAATTGTGGCACAATTTGTAAATGCCATATTGGTAGAAGCATAGATCCTACTATATTGTTCAACAGGGTCGCCAACAAATTGTAATTAACGGGCCCTTCAGAGCAGGATCGAGGCTCCTCCCACTGGGCATTAGACGAGTGTCCTAACTTACCTAGGTAATAGGTGACGCATGACTGAAAGAATATCTGTCACGCCATGATGTATGTATATAGGTGCAGACTAGTGACGTGATGTTAGTGAGCCGAGAGGAAGCGCAAAACAATTGTCGCTTGCTTATCCTAATGCAACTGTGTCACCTGCCGCTCCAAAAACAAAACCGTTGGTGGAAGTTTCTTCCAATATCATACACTTGGATTTCTATGTATATGGACTGGGCACCGCTGGTTATATACGCTGGGAGCGTGAGTAGTTTCATCATTACAGAGGAACCTGGGGGTTGTGATTCCGGAGGAGGGGGTCAATCTAAGATTGCCGTGCCAGCTAGGACTCTACTGGTCTATTATTAATTATTATATTTTGGGGAATAGTAACCACTTTCTGCTGTCTTGACAGATGAATATAAGAGTAAGGTGGCCTGTGAGGATGACCGCCTGAAGCTGACCTGTAAGAGACACACAGTCATCGCCATCTACTCCGCTACATTCGGGAGACTTCAGGGTGGTGGCCTGGAGTGTCCATTCCAGAACCAGGACATGCCTATGATAGGTAAGACTGTAGGATCCAAAATTATGTAAATTCCAGAGAGACGTTGTCATTTTTAAAGACCATTTCCTCCTAAAATAAAAAAAAATAAAAAATCTGTCATTATTTGTTGCAGTTCCTGCATTCTATTCACAAACAAGGAGGCTCAGGTTGAATGGTTAAAGGGGTACTCCGTCTTTAGATATCTTATCCCCTGTCGAAAGGATCTTCCTGCTGCAACTGGCGTTCGCTTAGAGCATTAGGTGTAGCGCCAGAGGCTTGTGACTTTGCCTACGTGCCGCTCGTGATGTCACGGTCATGCCCCCTCAATGCAAGTCTATGGGAGGGGCGTGACGGCCGTCACGCCCCTCCCATAGACTTGCATTGAGGGGGCATGGCCGTGACATCACGTGCGGGGCGTGACGTCACGAGCCTCCGCCCAGCATCGCCAGTCATCCGGCACGGAGCGAACTTTGCTCCGTGCACCGAATGTCTGGGGTGCCGCAGCAGAGATCGTGGGGGTCCCCAGCGGCGGGACCCCCGTGATCAGACATCTTATCCCCTATCCTTTGGATAGGGGATAAGATGTCTAGGGGCAGAGTACCCCTTTAAGGATACACCCATATAGGAAATTGTTGGTGCACTCTGTTACCCTAGAAGACCTTGTATTGACTGTATGATGCAGATAAGTTAAGGGCCCTTACGGAGTATATACCAGAACTTGACAGATCCCAGGGTACAGGTCAGCATGGCGACTAAGTTTTGCGGTGTCCATATTTAGTTCCTTGGCTGATTCTAAGCCCCCCTCCCCCTGTTCTGCCTGCAGCGGTTACTCCAGTATTTCAGGAGCAGATATCAGGCGACCCCTGCAGCCAATCAGCAGCCATTCAGAGCATCACAGCAGGGCTGCTTACTGGCTGCGGCAGTCACATGACACCAGAGCGCTGACTGAATACATTCAATGTTGACTACCAGAGGCACAATGGGGAATTAGTATGGGAGCACAGGCGGGAGTAAGTAAGTTACTTAAAAAAAGAAAAAAAAACACACAGGGGGGGGGCATGGGGTGAAGAAATGAGGGGACTGTAATAGCTGTGACACGGGGGAGATGAGGGGGCTGTAATAACTGATACGGAGAGATGAGGAAACATGAATGACTGTGATACCGAGAGATGAGGGGACACTAATGACTGTGACACCGAGATGAGGGGACACTGACTGTGATACGGAGAGATGAGGGGACACTAATGACTGTGACACAGAGATGAGGGGACACTAATGACTGTGATACGGAGAGATGAGGGGGACACTAATGACTGTGACACAGATGAGGGGACACGAATGACTGTGACACGGAGAGATGAGGGGACACTAATGACTGTGATACGTAGAGATGAGGAGACACTAATGACTGTGACACTGAGATATGAGGGGACACTAATGACTGTGATACGTAGAGATGAGGGGACACTAATGACTGTGATATGGAGAGATGAGGGGGACACTAATGAGGGGACACTAATGACTGTGACACTGAGAGATGAGGAAACTAATGACTGTGATACGGAGAGATGAGGGGACACTAATGACTGTGACACTGAAAGATGAGGGGACACTAATGACTGATATGGAGAGATGAGGGGACACTAATGACTGTGATACGGAGAGATGAGGGGACACTAATGACTGTGATACGGAGAGATGAGGGGACACTAATGACTGTGATACGGAGAGATGAGGGGACACTAATGACTGTGATACAGATGAGGGGACACTAATGACTGTGACACTGAGAGATGAGGGGACACTAATGACTGTGATACGGAGAGATGAGGGGGACACTAATGACTGTGACACTGAGAGATGAGGGGACACTAATGACTGTTACGGAGAGATGAGGGGACACTAATGACTGTGATACGGAGAGATGAGGGGACACTAATGACTGTGATACGGAGAGATGAGGGGACACTAATGACTGTGATACGGAGAGATGAGGGGGACACTTATGACTGTGGCACAGATGAGGGGACACTAATGACTATGATACGAAGAGGAGATGAGGGGACACTAATGACTGTGACACCAATGACTGCTCATATAACATCATGTTACGTGATGTCTGGGATGCTGGCTCCTAACTTTTTTGCTTGATTCCCAATAAGTGCGCCCAGCCCCTGTATGTACGTGGTTACATGCGGTGACAGGTCTGACCTCTGGTGAAGGTCACGGCTCAGGATTCTTGAAGCAATTATTCTAGTCCTTGTTCGGTAGAATTCGTCAATTACACTGTAACCTAAACATTACAATATTGTGTCTGCACCAATTTTGGGTGTTGACATGTCTGGTGACCTGATGTATCTTTTTGCTAATGTTTTAGCTAAATTTTCACTTGTCATGAAGTCCTAAACTAGATGAATGATTTATGTAGAGTTAACACCTCGGCTACCAAAGATGAAGTCATTTCACTAGGAGAGAAGACCATGTATGGCGCTGCTGATCTCCATAGGACAATTTAGTTAGAAATCCAACTCCTAATCTCTTTTGTTTCCTCGAATAGTTAGGGGGAGCAAATTAAACAATTCCCAACCCCCCTAATTTTAGATTTTTGGCTAACAATTTCTTCCTCCCACTTTCATATATTAATTTTTTTTTTTTATTGCCAGATTTGTATCAGGGTATATTTTAAGCAGGGAAATGTTGTACTCTTTACTGGCACCCTTTTATTTACCATATAATGTATGATGAAGCGATTACAAGATTTTGTAGGGCAAAATTCGAGAAACTGAAAATGGAATTGCGCAATTTTTTGGTGTCAATACCTTTTACTATAAAACTGACATTCTAAATTAATTCTAAGGGTCAGTAAGGTTTCAACACTACTAAATTTGGGTGCATCTTATTTTATTTAAAAAAAAAAAATACATTAAAAACGAAACTGCATCCCTTTTATTTTTTCTGGGAGGATTTTATTAAAACAAAAAAACAAAACAAAAATATATATATTTATACTTTTTAGCACATAGCATGCTGGAAGTTGTAGTTTTGCAACTGCTGGAGGTACACAGGTTGGAAAACACTGGTCTCCTGGGATAAGGAACAGTCTTCTGTGAGGAGAAGTTGTACAAGGACCTCACAGGCTTTTGGCCAGACCTGGCAAACCCATCGCTCACACATGGCCTTTATGGACAGGGTATGCTAGAAGTTGTAGTTATGCAACAGCTGGAGGCACCCTTGTTGGGAGGTACTGCTCTAGGGGAATCGACATAAAGGCCAGCAGGACCCAAACTTTGCCTAATGGACCCTATTGACTTTAATGGGGTCCATCATGTCTTAGGTATACTGTCCATTCATTTGACAAAAAGGCCTCTAGTCTAATAAGCTTCATGTGTATTTAGTTTACCGAGGTATTGCTATGATACATTGTAACAATTACACCTATTGTTCTTGTCAGAGTGCCAGTCATCCTCCGCCCTGTCGCTCATGACCAAGCGCTGCCAGGGCAGACGCACTTGTAGTGTCTACGCCAGCACTTATGAATTCGGAGACCCGTGTTATCCAGGGATCCGCAAACACCTCAATGTCATCTACACATGTGGTAAGTCGCTGGTTTTCTTCTGTCTGTAATATTTTGTGCAAAAAGATCTGCTAAATGGGCTTTGATTATTAAAAACATAATAGCGTCAAGGCTCTGAGTTATGACTTTGTCCCACCAGGGGGTGCTGTTGTAATGTTATGATGATACGTCGTATTATTTTGTTCTATCTGCTTAAAGGGGTACTCCGCTGCTCAGCGTTTGGAACAAACTGTTCCGAACGCTGCAGCCGGCGCCGTGAGCTTGTGACTTCATAGCCCCGCCCCCTCAATGCAAGTCTATGGGAGGGGGTGTGACAGCCGTCACGTCCCCTAACATAGACTTGCATTGAGGGGGGCGGTGCTATGTCACAAGCTCCAGCGTTTGGAACAGTTTGTTCCAAACGCTGAGCAGCGGAGTACCCCTTCAAACCTTTTCATCTTTTTAAACAAAGCTTTAATCTTTCAGGGTCTCTGTGCTGACACCCCCACCAATCTTTAACTATAGCAGGGAGAAGCGTGGGTTGTGCGCTTCACTCCCCATCTTGATCTGACTGCAGTAAACCAGCTCAATTATGTCAATGAAGCCCATGGCTTGAATTGAACGGAGGCCTTGATAGGACAAAAAGCGTACCTGTCGGATCACAGAAAAAAATAATGCTTCTATGTTACTCACTAGGTCATGCAGATTTTGTGTCTAGCTTCTGTATATGGCTCACAAATCTCTGTTCTGCTGCTAACTCATTCTGACATCCACTGGTCAGGAAGGGGTGTGTCCAAGAAAGTACTGAGCCCACCCTCATCATGCATTCACTTCCTCATAGTCTGCTTTGCTGGGTCTCTTCATCCAATCACTGCAGGCTGCTCCGTAACCGCCTCCTCTCTTTCATGCTGCAGTCTGATAGAACAGGAGTGAGCACAGAGGCGTGCTAGTCATGCCCTGTGTCCTTTAAGAGGTTATTTTGAGTAAATGTTTCCTTTTTAGGGGGTTTTGCATAATAATAAAAAAAAAATTATATAGCGGCTTTCTTCCAAAAACAGCGCCGCACCTGTCCTCAGGTTGTGTGTGGTATTACAATTCTGCTCCGGTCACTTCAATGGAACCTAAGCTGCAATACCACACACAACCTGAGGACAAGAGTGGTGCTGTTTTTGGCGTTTATATAGTTATTATTTACTACTTTTTTTTTTGTATATATTAACACACTGGTCCAAATGTACCGTATTTTTCGCCGTATAAGACGCACTTTTTCTTCCCCAAAACTGGGGGGGGGGGGGTTGGTGCGTCTTATACGGCGAATACACACTTATCTGGGCGGTCCCTGCGGCCATCAATGACCGGGACCTGCTGCTAATACAGGACATCACTGATCACGGTGATGCTCTGTATTAACCCTTCAGACGCGGCGATCAAAGCTGACCGCCGCGTCTGAAGCAAAAGTGACAGTAACCCGGCTGCTCGGTCGGGCTGTTCGGGAGCGGCGCGGTGAAATCACGGCATTACGAACAGCTGACAGGACACCGGGAGGGACCTTACCTGCCTCCTCGGTGTCTGCTCCGTGCCGGGATCCCCTGCATGGCGGCGCTCTCCTTCGACGTCATTCCGTCGTCGCGCACGCGGTCCCATCATCTAATAGGAGCGGCGTGCGTAGCGACGTGATGACTGCGACGGAGAGCGTGGATCCTGCGGAAGAAGACTCCCGGAGCGTCTGGGACACCCCGGGGACGTGGCGACAGCGATGGAGCGACATCCAGGGCAGCGGTGACGGGTCCGTAGAGGTGGGGACACGTGAGTATTACCTCCAACCAGTGGTCTTCAATCTGCGGACCTCCAGATGTTGCAAAACTACAACTCCCAGCATGCCCGGACAGCCGTTGGCTGTCCGGGCATGCTGGGAGTTGTAGTTTTGCAACATCTGGAGGTCCGCAGGTTGAAGATCACTAGAGATGAGCGAACTTACAGTAAATTCGATTCGTCACGAACTTCTCGGCTCGGCAGTTGATTACTTTTCCTGCGTAAATTAGTTCAGCCTTCAGGTGCTCCGGTGGGCTGGAAAAGGTGGATACAGTCCTAGGAGACTCTTTCCTAGGACTGTATCCACCTTTTCCAGCCCATCGGAGCACCTGAAGGCTGAACTAATTTACGCAGGATAAGTCCTCAACTGCCGAGCCGAGAAGTTCGTGGCGAATCGAATTTACTGTAAGTTCGCTCATCTCTAAAGATCACTGTTGGGTGCAGAATCTTTTTTTTTTTTCTAGATTTTGCACCTTTTAAAATTGGGTGCGTCTTATATGCCGGTGCGTCCTATAGGGCGAAAAATACAGTATACAGTATTAAATATCATTAAAATAAGCATTCCTTTTTATATTATTTTTTTGGAAGTATGAAAAACTAAATCCCACTGTAAATTAAAGAGAGAAAAAAAAAAAAAACAGTAAAAAGGTAAAATACCCCATAAGGAATTTCTGCAACTTTTCAGTAATGACCGAATGCATTTCACACAATACCTAATGACTTGCAGACATGGGGAGGATGGCGTGCCTGTAATGTGTGTGCTTCTGTATGGGAATGAATGGGTGTAATGTGTAAGACTATCCTCCGCTGACCTCCACATTCACTCTGCTCGGCTCTCAGACTGTTTGTTGACTGTGCAGAAATGATCCCCTCTTAGTGGTGTAAAGATGGCGGGCAGCTGTCAGCGGATCATGTTAACAACATATTTACACCTGTCCCATCTGGGCCTGGTATGTTATGAGCAGCGGCTGAAAACCTATCTGTCTGTGTGGGAGTCTATGATCCCAGCATGGGCACCTCCTGGAGACATGGTTCAAAGGCTGAGGATCTAAACCTTGGCGAGATCCTCTTCATCTCGGAGTTCCTTCGCATGCTGAATACACCAACATATAGAAATATCTCTATGTATACAGTACGTGGAGAGCATGCTGCCAAGGTTCAGATCCTCAGCTGGTGCACTAGGTCTCCAGGAGGTGCCAAGCTGGGATTATAGCCTTGACTTGCTTTCATGTAATTTTATTCCAGTAGGGGGTTCTTGGCACGGAAGCATTGATAGAGTATTCAGGCTGATGAAGTAATGGCACATTACTAAAATGTCATAGCTTGGACATGAATAGAAATGTAGAGGATGTAGATGATAAATCTATAACCATAATCTCTCCCCTGAAGATGCCTGTAGGGTGGTGAAACATGTTGGGGTTGCATTAATTACATTAGGTTTCTGCAGTACATGTACACTGCAGGTGCTCGTAGATATATCTGACTTTAGGCAGTGTTAAACATAATTAATTCACA
This sequence comes from Hyla sarda, assembly GCF_029499605.1. Taxonomy (NCBI): domain Eukaryota; kingdom Metazoa; phylum Chordata; class Amphibia; order Anura; family Hylidae; genus Hyla; species Hyla sarda. Next base: position 21,665,127 of record NC_079191.1, read on the forward strand.
TAGGACTTTAACAATTGTTATAAGATCCCCGTCCCTCCCCCCCCCCCCCTTCTCTCTCACCCTTCACTGGATCTAGTGTTTGTGAGGCACCATAATAATATAAAGTTTCCCCGAAGATAAGCTGACTACAGGATCTGCCACGATTGGCTATAATCAGGGGCAGTACTTAACAGCAAGTGTTTAATTTTTCTACAGTGCCTCCACAGGTTGTATTTAGTATTACAATTTCAATTATTATTTTGTCCTCCAAAGTGAGAAACACTCTCTGTAGATGCTGTGTACTTACTGAAAGGAGAGTGTGTAGAAGCTCCCCTCCGAGGGGGGCGCCACCTGCAGCCCAGAAACGACGTTTGGAACATTTACTTTCGAGCGCTGCCCAGTGGAGTACCCCTGCCATCTACTTAATGGCACCTCCACGCCTACGCTTTGTCCAGCGCTTTATACCACTTCTAATGAAAGGAACACACTGCCTGCTGCTTGTATAGCTGGCGGATAATTCTCCACTGGATGAATGGCCTCTCCATCTATTATCTGTGCGCTGTTTAGGTAATTGGATCATATTCCTATAAACACACACTAGTCAGCCATACGAAGGCTTAGTACAGAGGAGGTGGAATAGAACCTGCTGCACACACATGGATTTACAATACTATTGATAATGTGGCTTAGGTACAGCAGAGGTTTTGGTGGTAAGCGTGGGCCTGGCGTTAAAGCAGACCTGTCAATGGGTTTTTAGGATTTATAGTATCCTTTTTAGGAAATAAAGGGCATGGCTGTATAGGGCCTTTGACCTTGAATTTGTCATGCCTCTCATTTAGATAATTGACCTCTCCAGCGTCAAGATGAGTTTACAAAGATATTGAAATTAGGCTTTGGAGCCCACTTGGTTTTACCCTCGGCCATTGGAGCCCACTGGGTGTTCTCGAACACAGATCAGCCCTTCACCTGTTAGTCACTCCCATCTCAACCCCCCCATTGTACTGTAATCCAGCCTAGTGGCTGTCAATGGGAAGGTAGTAGAGGTGATGACCGGCACACCGACGGGAGGGACTAATAGGGGAAGGGCTGGAGAATACCCAGTGGGCTCCAATGGCCGAAGGTAACACCAAGTGGGCTCGAAAGCCTACTTTCAATATCATTTTAAACTCCTCTTGACGCTGGAGGGGGTCAATTATCTAATGAGAGGTATGACAAATTCAGGGTCAAAGACCCTATACAGCCATGCCCTTAAATGGGTACTCTCATTAATATTTTTTTCATTAAATACATTTATATCAGCTGACTGTATGTAATCTCTTATATGGTCTGTAGTGATAATGATGGGGGTTGTTGTCAGTTATATTAGGTGACTGACAACAACCCCCATCATTACCACTACAGACCATATAAGAGATTACATACAGTTATATCAGGGGACTGACAACAACCCCCATCATTACCACTACAGACCATATAAGAGATTACATACAGTTATATCAGGTGACATCTTCTCTGATCGAGGTCGGTCACCTTTTTCTTCTCCAGCTCAGACCCCATGATTTCTTCCGGCTACAACTCAACTCTGGAGAACATGGTGGCTCCTGTAGCATGGCTTCCTCTTCCTCTGCACTCCGGTGTCTGACGTCACCCGTGCGTCGGAGCACAGAGGAAGAGCTCTGCCCGACCTCTTGCGTTTGCTGGCTAAATGTAGCCAGCGAGCACGAGTGATTGACAGGGTGAACTTCGCACCGAGCTCCACATTTAACTGTAGATGCAGTTCCGTGGGGGCCGATCCGGTACGGCGGGGAATCACCGCAAAAGTGGGAATGTCCTGCAGGATCTGGGATGGTTGGGAGGTAGGCGATAACTAATGACAGTCGTCTGTGGGCATCAAACTGTGGCTGTTGCTAAACTACAACTCCCATCATATGTATAACAGCAGCTGAGCGTTGTATTTTATTACACACTACTGGTCCCAATCCCAGGTGGGATGTGTAACGACTCTCCAACAATGGAATGAGAAGGTGTTGTAATAACCTTGCGCACAGTCCTCCATTGACTCCTTTCCCAGATGTATATACAGTTTACAGGTCAGACACTGGATCCTCCACCGACCATCTGCCAGGACGCTATAGACGCCCACATGCTTCGCCTTGACTCACACAATGGAGCATTTACATTACTCAATCTGCGTCACCCAGATCAAAGGCACCTGTGCCCTCGCCAGTACCGCAGCGCTCACTTCCCATAAACCGTGAACTGATACTGTGCTGTGTAAAGCCATTGTTATGAAAAGCATATGTGGGGGGTGGGGGCCTTGCATAGTTCATACCAATTGAGGATTACAGTAAATAATGAGTAGATTTCCAGCGTTATGACACATCTCATGTAGATTCCTCTGCGGTCGTGTGATACATTAGTCACTTTATTTATTTTTTGATCTGGCCCACAGTACTTGTAGATTTTCTACTTCTATTACAACACGTATACCCCCACCCAGGGGTGCACAGTGAAGGCCCTATAGTATGGTCAGACTGATCAGTGATAGACAGAGGTCTATGGCAGGACAGGTTATGGGAAACTGGTGCCAGATCACCACCAATCCATATTGGCAGCCTGTACATCGCTCTATGGTCTGATACCTGTAGAACAGGGTCTTTCCTATGGGGCAGTAATGTGTCAGCTATGAGTGATATCAGTTTATTAAAAACATTGGGGGGGAAGGAAACATTGGGACAATTTAAAAAAAACGCCTCCCCAAATCTGCCACTCTTGGACGGGCTGCACCAACAGGATTTCCCCCAAAAAACTGGATTGTTTAAAACGTCAGCAGTATCGATCACTCACTCTCTAGCAACATTTGCGACTCTAGGAAGAACAGAAAATTGCCCCCAGTATGAGGATAAACACCCTCCCATTAGGTAGGCTATCCCTCTCTTATTAGGCAGAGGGCCCCACTAGGCAGGTAACCCCCCCCCCATAAGGTAGATGCCCCCAGTGGGTACATATTCCCTCCCCCTCCCATTAGATAGAAGCCCCTAGTAGATAGGCAGATAATTGCCTCCCCCCCCCCCATTTCCCTATAGGGTAGATATCCACAGTAGGTAGGTAATTATTATTATTTTTTCCCCTCCCTCTAAAAGTTCTACTTTCCTTCCATCCGATCCGGAGTCCAAGCCCTTTGCAACCTCCGTTTCATCACGCGTAGTCCTCAGGACCATCGCATTTTACCATCAACAAGCTGCAGGAGGTCACACAGACTTCACACCTCAGTCCTGCACCACTGCATTACAGAAGCAGGAAGTCTTATTAACACCCAGACTTCCTGCTCCTGTACAATACTCAGTGGGGATGCGTACACGGTTCATTTTACATTGTTAGGGTCTATTTCCATGTAAAGTATTCTGCACAGATTTGATGCGCAGGATTTCCAGCTGTGTTCAGTCATTCAGTTTAAAATCTGCAGCAGAAAATCCTGTGCATCAAATCTGCGCAGAATACCGTACGTGTGAATAGACCATTAAAGGGGCAAGTGAGGCGTCCGCTGCTGCACACAAGGCCCGTGCCTCGCTCTCCTCACCCTAGCTATGGCCTTACTTACAGTATGATCACTTGCTATATTTTACCCCATTGGAAAAGCCATTCCCAATTAATATGGCAGGCCCCCTCCTGCTTTTGGGAAGTTTTCCATGTAGTCCAGGAGCTGTATAAACCACCTGTTGTACCCCACAATGAAGCATAGTATAGCCGACAGTTCAGCACCATCTTTACACCAGGGCCTCGAACAATGACTCTCTTAGATGTGACCAATGTAGACAATGTGAGGAGGGAAGATGGATGTCTGTGGAGGACTCTGCTCCGGGCTCTTGCTTTTCCTCAGCAAAAGAAATGTAAAGAGAAGATTCAGAGGACTGGTCACGATGATTTAAAGAGTACCCGTCATATTAAAAAAAAAATAATAATTTTGTTGGATCCATCACTCAGTACCTAATCCTGACCATGTACATCTAATTTTCATGTGTCTAGCACCTTTATTTATTTTTTTATTACACTTTTAATTTAGCTCACTAGTCTGAATTCCTCTCAAAGGGAGGAGGCGTGGCCTCACTGTGCAGGTCTCCGCCCCCTCCCTCAGTATGCTGTCTGCTCACATCTCCCCTGGTATTAGCAAAACTACAACTCCCAGCTTCTCCTCACTGACAGTAGCGGGACACAAGATGACAGTGGGAGGATTTTTCCTCCAGCCCTGCGCTCACAGCTGTCAATCAAGGAAGTGTGTCCATGACATAGGTGATGATGCATGGACACAGCAGGACTAGTATGTGTCCAAGCAGGCAGGGGGGGGCAGTTGTTTGACTGGCTTTTTCAGGATGAAATACTGAAAATGTTCTAATGAAAGCAATTGCAAAACCTATTGGTTATACATGCTTTACAACATATCAAAAGTTTTTGTATCTGACAGTGCCCATTTAAGACTCCTTTTTGACACCATGGCGGTCAGAGTTTAGGGGCCCCAAAAATGTAGGAAAAACGAAGCCATGTAAATAATGCAAAGAAATGAGAAAGAGGGTGCAGCTCTAAAGAATCATACAATACTAGAGAATAACCCAGTCTTTGCCAACCAGGGTGCCTCCAGCTGTTACAAAACTACAACTCCCAGTATGCCCGGACAGCCTTTGGCTGTCCGGGCATGCTGGGAGTTGTAGTTTTGTAACAGCTGGAGGCACCCTGGTTGGAAAACACTGGCATAGTCTCTGGAGCGGCCGTCTCCAAACTGTGCCCCCTCCTGACATGCCCAGACAGCCATTGGCTTTCTGCAGACATTCTGATTAATTTGTTGTCGTCCCCCCCCCCCCCGCCCTTGCATTTGGCTCCTTGGGGCCCATTTGCACTATGTATTTGCAGAGCGGAATTTATTTAGTAGTCTTGACTCCTTAGCGCAGGGACATAGCCACCCAGGTCCGGATACAACTGCTACCCAGGGACATGCACACACAGACTCAAAAGGGGGCTTGAGCCCCTGCCCTTTGAATGCACCTACTCTATAATGCCCTCACTGATTGGGACCTGCAGGTCCTATTCAGCTGACAGAACTGCCGGAGGTCCCTTGATTCAGAAATTGTGAGGTGTTTAACGTCTGGAAATTTTTTTTTAACCCCTTAACGACCACGGACGTAAATGTACGTCCTGGTTTGGCGGGACTTCCCGCACCAGGACATACTTTTACGTCCTGTGTATGACTGCGACCATCGGAACAGTGCTCACGTCATACACGGCAGGTTCCGGCTGCTAGTAGCAGCCGGGGACCCGCCGGTAATGGCAGACATCTGTGATCGGCATCTGCGGCAGTGCGGCACTTTGAATGGATGATCTGAACGTTCACAGTGCTGCCGCGGCGATCCGATCATCTAGTATGGCGGCCGGATGTCTCCTCACCTGGCTCCGACAGTCTCCCGGGGTCTTATGCTCTGGTCTGAGATCGAGCAGACCAGAGCAGAAGATCACCGATAATACTGATCAGTGCTGTGTCCTATACATAGCACTGAACAGTATTAGCAATCAAATGATTGCTATGAATAGTCCCCTATGGGGACATAAAAAGTGTAAAATAATAGTTGAAAAAATGTAAAAATAAAAAGTAAAAAAAGTTAAAAATCCCCTCCCCCAATAAAAATGAAAATTCTGTTTTTCTCATATTTGGTATCGCCGCGTGCGTAAATGTCCGTACTATCAAAATATAATGTTAATGATCCCGTACGGTGAATGGCGTAAACGTAAAAAATAACAAAGTCCAAAATGCTGCTTTTTTGGTCACATTTTATTTGAAAAAAAAATTATAAAAAATTATCAAAGTTTTATATATGCAAATGTGGTATCGATAAAAAGTACAGATGACGGCGCAAAAAATGAGTCCTCCTATCGCCCTATATACGGAAAAATGAAAGTTATAGGTGGTCAAAATAGGTGATTTTTAGATTACTGATTTTGTACAAAAAGTTTTAGATTTTTTTATTTTTTTAAGCGGTACAAAAATATAAAAGTATCTAGTCATGGGTATCATTTTAATCGTATTGAACCACAGAATGAAGAACACATGTCATTTTTACCGTAAAGTGTACAGTGTGAAAACAAAAGCCTCCAAAATGTGCAAAATTGTGGTTTTCATAAAAATTTCCTCCCTAAATTTTTTTTATTTTTTTGGGTACGCCGTACATTTTATGGTAAAATGAGAGGTTTCATTGCAAAGGACAATTTGACACGCAAAAAACAAGCCCTTATATGGGTCTGTAGATGGAAATATAAAGGAGTTATGGATTTTAGAAGGTGAGGAGGTAAAAACGAAAACGCAAAAATAAAATTGGCCTGGTCCTTAGGGTTAAAATGGGCTTGGTCCTTAAGGGGTTAAAAAATTTTTTTTTTTTAAATTAAAAGTGCCCCCCTTTTTTTTTTTTTTTTTTTTTTTTTTTACTTGAGCCCTTGCCCCCCCAAAAAAAAATGTCTGTGCACGTCCCTACTGCTACCTCTGCTTTCTTATCATTAATGGGGGAAGGATCAAATACTGTGCAAAAAAAATAATCTGTTTGTGCTATACATTAGTCCGTCCACTAGATGGTGCTGTGGAGCAACAAAGTAATTTTTCTTGGCGCTTTCCCCTGCTGTAGTCTGGATGTCAGAGCTGTCTTGCTGATTCACCCTTTCTACACAATACAAGCATAGACATGGGGTCAGGAGCCTGGAGGGACAGATATTCCTTTCCTAGTCAGCTCTTCCTGGCCCGGACACATGCGGGTTATATGTGGAGGAAAGGATTAGAGTTCCTGAAAATAAAGCAGAGTTTCTGGCCCACGGGCATTGCAGTTGCTTGTACATGTCAGTGAAGCTTTCTTATGATATCTAGATATAATGCAGCTATGTACATTATCCTCTTAACACTATGCGGGAAGTAAGATCTGGTATAAAGGGGCTCACGTGAGAAAGTGTAAGTACAGACAGGTGGGATGAGGCCTATCATAGTACAACAACCCCATATACATTCCCATAGAAATATACATACAAATGCCTTGTTATATTGTTCTCTGAAGAATCTGTCACCAAATATCTTCATTTTATAAGTGATTTCAGCGCTGTGATCTCAAGCCTATGAATCTCCGAGCACAGTTTTATAGTTTATGTACAGATACAAAACCTAATATCGGTGTACATACATTACATTACTTATCCTGTACTGATCCTGAGTTATATCCTGTATTATACTCCAGAGCTGTACTCACTATTCTGCTGGTGAGGTCACTGTGTACATACATTACATTACTTATCCTCTACTGATCCTGAGTTATATCCTGTATTATACTCCAGAGCTGTACTCACTATTCTGCTGGTGGGGTCACTGTGTACATACATTATATTACTTATCCTGTACTGATCCTGAGTTATATCCTGTAATATACCCCAGAGCTGTACTCACTATTCTGCTGGTGAGGTCACTGTGTACATACATTATATTACTTATCCTGTACTGATCCTGAGTTATATCCTGTATTATACTCCAGAGCTGTACTCACTATTCTGCTGGTGGGGTCACTGTGTACATACATTATATTACTTATCCTGTACTGATCCTGAGTTATATCCTGTATTATATTCCAGAGCTGTACTCACTATTCTGCTGGTGGGGTCACTGTGTACAAACATTACATTACTTATCCTGTACTGATCCTGAGTTATATCCAGTATTATATTCCAGAGCTGTACTCACTATTCTGCTGGTTGGGTCACTATGTACATACATTACATTACTTATCCTGTACTGGTCCTGAGTTATATCCTGTATTATATCCCAGAGCTGCACTCAATATTCTGCTGGTGGGGTCACTGTGTACATACATTACATTACTTATCTTGTACTGATCCTGAGTTATATCCTGTATTATGCTGCAGAGCTGTACTCACTATTCTGCTGGTGGGGTCACTGTGTACATACATTACATTACTTATCTTGTACTGATCCTGAGTTATATCCTGTATTATACTGCAGAGCTGTACTCACTATTCTGCTGGTGAAGTCACTGTGTACATACATTATATTACTTATCCTGTACTGATCCTGAGTTATATCCTGTATTATACTCCAGAGCTGTACTCACTATTCTGCTGGTGAGGTCACTGTGTACATACATTACATTACTTATCCTGTACTGATCCTGAGTTATATCCTGTATTATACTCCAGAGCTGCACTCACTATTCTGCTGGTGGGGTCACTGTGTACATACATTACTTATCCTGTACTGATCCTGAGTTATATCCTGTACTATACTCCAGAGCTGTACTCACTATTCTGGTGGTGAGGTCACTGTGTACATACATTATATTACTTATCCTGTACTGATCCTGAGTTATATCCTGTATTATACTCCAGAGCTGTACTCACTATTCTGCTGGTGAGGTCACTGTGTACATACATTATATTACTTATCCTGTACTGATCCTGAGTTATATCCTGTATTATACTCCAGAGCTGTACTCACTATTCTGCTGGTGGGGTCACTGTGTACATACATTATATTACTTATCCTGTACTGATCCTGAGTTATATCCTGTATTATACTCCAGAGCTGTACTCACTATTCTGCTGGTGAGATCACTGTGTACATACATTACATTACTTATCCTGTACTGGTCCTGAGTTATATCCTGTATTATATCCCAGAGCTGCACTCAATATTCTGCTGGTGGGGTCACTGTGTACATACATTACATTACTTATCTTGTACTGATCCTGAGTTATATCCTGTATTATGCTGCAGAGCTGTACTCACTATTCTGCTGGTGGGGTCACTGTGTACATACATTACATTACTTATCTTGTACTGATCCTGAGTTATATCCTGTATTATACTGCAGAGCTGTACTCACTATTCTGCTGGTGGGGTCACTGTGTACATACATTACATTACTTATCCTGTACTGATCCTGAGTTATATCCTGTATTATACTCCAGAGCTGTACTCACTATTCTGCTGGTGAGATCACTGTGTACATACATTACATTACTTATCCTGTACTGATCCTGAGTTATATCCTGTATTATACTCCAGAGCTGTACTCACTATTCTGCTGGTGAGGTCACTGTGTACATTCATTACATTACTTATCCTGTACTTATCCTGAGTTATATCCTGTATTATACTCCAGAGCTGTACTCATTATTCTGCTGGTGAGGTCACTGTGTACATACATTACATTACTTATCCTGTACTGATCCTGAGTTATATCCTGTACTATACTCCAGAGCTGCACATCCCCCCCCCCCCCCCCCAGGCCCTTTCATGTTTCACCATTTACAAGATAACACTAATGAAATCTGATGGAATCTCCTGCTTCAGCTTTATCTCTTATGATCTTTTGCTGCCTAATCTTTCTTGCTGGTTCCAGTAAATATAATCCATTGTGAAGGGTAACGTTATTGCCTGTGTGAGACAATCTGGGGCACGGAGTGGAGGCAGATCTGACCCCCTTCTCACCACCATCGGCAAGAGTGTCTCCTACTCCGGAGGACCCATTGCTGCCATGGATTACTTAGAATATCCATTGATTTCAATGGGCCTCCTCGTGTAATGCTTTAATTTCCCCTGTGGTGGCGATGTAGGAGATGAGAACACTTGGTCACCAAGAGTATCTCCTGCTCTGGAGGACCCCGTTCATAACAAGGATTACATAGAATATGGATTTACAATGGGCTTTTGTGTAATACCTTATTTAGCCTGTAGTGGCAATGTAGGGAATGGGAACACTTGGTGCTGGATTTCATAAAGTAGAACCATTTTTTTTTTTTTTTATTGTACTATGTACTCTACATACAATGGGGAGATTTATCAAAACCCGTGTAGAGGACAGGTTGACCGGTTGCCCATAGCAACCAATCAGATCGCTACTTTCATTTTGAAAAGAGCCTCTGAAAAATGAAAGAAGCGATCTGATTGGTTGCTATGAGCAACTGGTCAACTTTTCCTCTAAACAAGTTGTTATAAAATCTCCCATCGATTACTATATGACATGTAGTTGGAGATGCCTTAAAGCGGTGGTCTTCAAACTGTGGCCCTCCAAATGTTGCAAAACTTCAACTCCCAGCATGCCCGGACAGCCGTTGGCTGTCCGGGCATGCTGGGAGTTGAAGTTTTGCAACAGCTGGAGGGTCCACAGTTTGAAGACCACCGCTTTTAAAGGGTACCTGTTAATTTAAAGGGACTCATTTCATGTTTGGTGGTCATGTTGCCAAGTTCCATGCCCCCATGAAGCCATCCCCTTCCAAACTCTTCAGGGAGGTCATTACTAACGGTCGGTTCACACAACGTTTTTCAAGTACATATCCCGTATACGTTTTCACTGGAGATGAGCGAACTTACAGTAAATTCGATTCGTCACGAACTTCTCGGCTCGGCAGTTAATGACTTATCCTGCAAATATTAGTTCAGCTTTCAGGTGCTCCGGTGGGCTGGAAAAGGTGGATACGGTCCTAGGAAAGAGTCTCCTAGGACTGTATCCACCTTTTCCAGCCCACGGGAGCACCTGAAAGCTGAACTAATTTATGCAGGATAAAGTCATCAACTGCCGAGCCGAGAAGTTCGTGATGAATCGAATTTACTGTAAGTTCGCTCATCTCTAGTTTTCATTATTGAAAACGTATGGAACCATATTGAAAACCATATACATAGACAAAAAATTGAAAACCGTATGCATCCGGTTGCGTACGGTTTGCTTGCAATACGGTTTTCTCCCGTACTCAAAACTGTAGTTGACCACGGTTTTGTCTCCGGTTTAAAGACCGTACAGCAACCACATGCGATGGACCTCAATGGGAAACGCGCATGTATACGGTTCCATACGGGAAACCGTATTCGGTTTTTACTTTGCTTATGTGCATTTGCATCCTAAAGTCCCCACCCAAGACCCCTCCCATTAAAAATGGATAAAAGTTTCAAAAAACACATATATATATATATATATATATATATATATATATATATATATAATTTTTATTTTATTTTATTTTTTTTTTTTTATAAAAGCGGACGGAACTGTATGAACTTTAAAAAACTGTATACGGTTTAAAAACTCATACGGTTTACTTTTTCTCATACTGTTCCGTCATTTTTTTTGCCATAATGTTTTCTTTAGAAAAACTGATTGAAAACAGTATGGCAAAAAACGTGATGTGAACCCAGCCAAATTCTGGGACATTTCTTTTCAGATGTATGTCCATTCAGTCTTGAATTACAGTCGGCTTTCCAGTTCTCCCTTTAAAGTGTGTGAGGTTGAGGTCTGGGATTTTCCAAACCAAATCCAGCAAATCCATTTTTCATGGCTTTTTTCTTCTTCTTCTTCTTCCCGCGTACATATTCATGGCACGGTGGTCATGCAGAAACAGGAAAATGGCCTTCACGAAACCCTGACCACAAAGGTTGGAAGTTTGCAATTCTCTGAAACCATGTGATGTAATATGACTTCACTTGTATGGAACGAAGGAGCCCGGTCCAAACCATGAAAAATAGCCCAATACAATCTTTCCTTCTGCGAAGAACTTTTAGTTGACGTTAAACAGGCAGGAGGCCATCTTCCTGTATCCAACAAACCCTCGCTGATTCACTTGACATGTAGTCATTTTAGAGGGGTACTCCGGTGGGAAACCATTTTTTTTTTTTTAAATCAACTGGTGCCAGAAAGTTAAACAGATTTGTAAATTACTTCTATTAAAAAAAATCTTAATCCTTCCAGTACTTATCAGCTGCTGTATGATCCACAGGAAATTGTGTAGTTCTTTCCAGTCTTGACCACAGTGCTCTCTGCTGACACCTCTGTCAGTCTCGGGAACTGTCCAGAGCAGGAGAGGTTTGCTATGGGGATTTGCTCCTGCTCTGGAAAGTTCCTGATAAGGACAGAGGTGTCAGCAGAGAGCACTGTGGACAGACAGAAAATTATTTAAAAAAAACAACTTTCTGTGGAGCATACAGCAGCTAAGTACTGGAAAGATTAAGATTTTAAAAGTCATTTACAAATCTAACTATAATATAATTAATAATATAATAATTTTTTAAATTTTTTAAATGCCATGGTTGGTTATTCTACACCGGTGGTCCCCAACCAAGTCCTCAAGGCCTACCAACATTCCAGGTTTTTCAAGTTGTTCCCTTGGAATAGAGCAGGGAAAATCTAAATCCTGGACTCTTGGTTGACCTTTAGGACTTGGTTGGGACTTCTGCCATACACAACTCAGTCTTAACACTTGGCATTGATCAGTTGTCCCTACAGATTCTAAAGTATAAATTCCATCCACAAAAAGGTTCTATGCTGCAGTTCTCCTGCTGTTTTTGGGGACTTGGCTGGACTACTATGGGCTTATGGCTGCTTGAGTCTCTACCTTTTTTTCGACAACCACACATCAGCACATTACTACTACGGGCTAATGGCTGCTTGTGTCCCTAATTTTATGTTTTATTTTTTCCCAACAACCAGTTCCTCATGCCTAAAAAGGCCCTTTAACATTGGCAGATTGAGCAAATGAGTGTTGATCGTTTGGTCAATAATCATGAATTTGGCTTTCTGAATCAGAGGCGTAACCTGTAGTTTCTGGACCCCGTTGCAAAATCTGCAACAGGGTCCATGTGCCAATTATAATACTGGTCTCTTATAGGGCAGATGTGCTTTGGGGCTCCTTAAGGCACCAGTGCTCTGGTGCGACTGCTACCTCTGCACCCCCTATAGCTACGCCACTGGCATGAATGATCCAGAGTTTCCCCAGCCGGACAATTGTTTTTCCTTCTAAAGGTTTTATAAGCTTTGATCAGCGAGATTGGTTGTCATTTCCTTCTGCCCCTTGGCCCGTCTGAAAGGGCCCAAGACCAGATTCGCCTAAGCATAATACAGACACATTTTTGTGACAATGTTAGGGCCACAAGTCCCAGGCCGCACTGTGGGTCTGATAACTCAAATGGACAGCATCATGGATTACTAGTTATCTATGCTGCTGACAGTTCAGGTCATTAAACCTTTTGTTGGGCTGGGACGTGGGGCCTTAATATGGACACAAAAATTTGCCTATATTACACTTTTGTGAAACCTTCAAATTACGCTTTTCCTTTTTGGGGGAGGGTCTAGTTCCTAGTTTAAGTGCTATGGCAGTGGTCTTCAACCTGGTCCTTAAAGGGGTACTCCGCCCATAGACATCTGATCCCCTATCCGCTGGGGGCCCCCGCGATCTCTTCTACAGCACCCCAGACATCCGGTGCACAGAGTGAACTTCACTCCGTGCCGGATGACTGACGATGTGGGGCAGAGGTTCGTGACGTCACGGTCATACTCCGCTCGTGAGGTCACTGCCTTTCCCCCCCTCAATGCAAGTCTATGGGAGGGGGCATGACGGCCGTCACGCCCCCTCCCATAGGCTTGCATTGAGGGGGCATGGCTGTGATGTCATGAGCCTCCTACGCTGCACCCGATGCTCTTAACGAATGCCAGGTGTAGCAGGGAGATCACGGGGGTCCCCAGCGGCAGGACCGCCGCGATCAGACATCTTATCCCCTAGCCTTTGGATGGGGGGTAAGATGTCTATGGGCCGAGTACCCCTTTAAGGTCCACCAACATCCGGGGATTTTTCAGTTTCTTCATTGGAATAGAACAGGAAAAAATTCTAATCCTGAAATTTTGGTATGTCTTGACAACTGGGTTGGGGTTCCCTGTTCTATGTTCTATAGTAGCTGAACAAGACGCATTTTTTAGTGGCACAGAATATATATTAACAGGGCCATATCAACCGCTTCAGATATAGGTTGCATGCCTTTTAGGGCCCACTCCAATGGTTCGGTGTAGTAGGTCCACAATAAGAAAACCAAGGCCGCACTACCAAAATCAGCATCCCCCCTTTTTTTTTTTGTCCCCTGAGGAAGGTTGATATAACTGAAACATTGCAAGAGTGACCTAAAAGGGGACACTGATTTTAGTTTTGTTGCCTTGGTTTTCTTATTAATGCGTAAAGACAAGGCCAATTACTACGGTCTTCAGTTTCCAAAAAAGATAGAAGTGCAGAAACTTTTTGAATGTGGCTCAAATATCTCCAACTTATGGATGCTGTTATCCTGGAAACCGGAGCTTGGTGGCTCAATGGTTAGTGCAATGCTGGGGGTCCCAAGTTCAAATCCCACCAAGACAACATCTGCAAGTTTTCCCTGTGTTTGCGTGGGTTTCCTCCCACGCTCCAAAACATTGATAGGTGAATTTAGATTGAGTCTCAACGGGGACAGGGGAGCAATATGACTGTATAAAGTAATCTGTGTGTGGCATCAATATATATTATATATATATATATATATATATATATATTAAATATAATATAAATATGAATATAATTTGAAAAATAATTTATATATATATATATATATATATATATATATATATATTACATTTACATTTACATTTTTCTACCTTTTTGAAATCTCATGGGTACTTGCACACGGTCCGACAGTTCTTGATGTTGTTCTAACATCTCCTTGTAAATGAAGCAAAACGGGGAAATGATTCCTGAACTTTTACAACCAGAGTTGGCGTTAGGTTACAGGCTTAATTGACTTTTGTCTGTGATTTTCCCTGCATCTGCTCTCGGCAGGGTCTCCTGATATATTACTGAGACGTGTGAAGGAAGCATGGCTGCCTGGGAGTGACAAGTATTTTGCCTATTGTCTCCTCGCATCTTATCTGAAACTTCTAACTTGTCGCCTGCTATTAAAACATTGAGAATCGCGAATGGCATCACAGATTTTACTAGGCTTCCACACTTAAATAGAACTTACGACCATTAAAATCCAAAAGTTTCCAATATGAAACGTTTTGATACTAGAAGAGGTTATGACTTTTGAATATTTGTCCAAACCAAGTCTCCCCCAAGGAGTCCATATAAAAGAAATTGTTGGCTCCTGTCACATTTTTTATTGAAGATTCTCAATGGTATGAAGTGTTTTTTTCTGGTTTGCCTACTATGCTATTTGCATATTTTCTTTCCCATGAAGCTTTGCCTGAAATTCATCACAATAACTCTGATCCCTTCAATGAGTCAGTACTCTCCCAAAGTTTGATTCAAGACCGTGGTCTTGGTCTTCAAACTATAGCCTTCCAGCTGTTGCAGAAGTACAACTCTACAACTCCATCGCTTCTCGGCCTTTTGGCTAAGATCAAGTGTAGTACCTTTCCTGTTGGCGGTGTGGAAGACCACCAAGGCAGGATGGGGAACCACACAGTAGGACGGGATGGCTGTATAGCACAGCAGTCCTCCCCGATGAGACCTGTTTCCTGCTGGATCTGGCCTTAAGGTCCGGGTAGAGAGAAGGCCGAGGTGCACAAGTGCCCTGGGAGTGGTGACTCCAGAGTGCCAGAATTCACTTGGGATTGGCAACCCCACTTGAATGAAAGCACATAGCCTGCACTTTTTCTCTCACTCTTCTGGGCACTCACCCTTAGTATCCCGGCCTTCCGGCTAGGATCAGGGAATTTTTATAGATCCAGTCGGATGTCCGGGCAGTATTACACACTGCGCACATCCACTTATTTATTTATTTTTTTGTCATTTTGTCCACTTTTTGTGTTCGTTTTCTCCACTAGGATTTGGTAGGGTGCGGTAGCCCTTCTGGGTGTCCCTCCTGCTGGTCTAGGGGTGGTGTGTGTGGCAATTAGGTTCCTCACCTCCCTGCTATACCCCGTGGCATCCTGTTTCGGCAGGATGCCAAACTGGTTTTACTGGTTCCTTGGTGACAACCTGTTTAGCGCCTAGTTGTCTGCTGGGAACACTTTTGGTCCCTGAGTAGCTTTGGCGAAAGGGGACATTGTACCTGGAACCTTTCAGGTGCCTTTTGGCCCGGAGGCGAAGGGTTTGGTTTGTTGGGGGGCCTCTCTCCTTTCGGAGAAGGGCTTGTGATAGACCGCATCCTCGCATGTTTTTTTGTGTGAACACTTGCACTTTTTACTTGCACTTGGGTGATTTGAGAGCACGTACCTCAGCTTTCAAATAAAAAATAAAAAAAACAACTCTCAGAATAATCTGACAGCTGTTGGCCATCCAGGCATGCTGGGAGTTGTAGTTTTGCAACAGATGGCGTGCCACTATTTGAAGACCACTGACCTGGGGCATCTAATCAGCTGCCTACAGATGGAAGACCATTCATTTTGGAGTAGACTCTGGTTTGGCTAGCATGAAAGCTTTCACCAGAATAGTAATAGGTCAATAACCTGGGCAAACTGAACATTTGTCAGTCTCTTACATAGAAGAAAGGGGACCCCAAAGCAAATATCGCATGGGGGCCCCCTATTATGTCATCTGATTTTGCCCGCCAGGACAGAAAGGTAAGGTTATCACCATTTGCTATCCATGATTTATAGGTCAATACCACCCTCCATTAATTTGCTGACAATGCAGTTCCCTGGAGTTCTGCATAGTTTCCTGCCAATCGAAAAGAATGGAACTAACGAAGAACCATACAAGAATATGCAATAAGTGTAAGGGTAAAACAAAGGAAAAACTAAACAATCAAGCTTCTGGCTGCACTAGCCCTTAGTTATGTTCTTATGACTAAGGGCTAGTGTAGCCAGAAATGCGTTCATAGGGTGAAACAAAGGGGAAAACTATGGATGCGTTTCTGGCTGCATTAGCCCTTGGTTGTGAGTTCATGGTTAAGCAAGTGCAGCTAGAAACATGTTAACTGTTTGCAGTGAGAGAGTGTAAAACAAAGGAAAAAAGTGGTCAACATGTTTCCTGCTGCACTAGCTTAATCATGAATTTACAACCAAGGGCTAGTGCAGCCAGAAACGCATCCATAGTTTTTCATTCTGTTTTACCCTATTGACACATTTCTGGCTGCACTAGCCCTTAGTCATAAGATATAACTAAGGACTAGTGCAGCCAGAAGCTTGATTGCAGTGAGAGAGGGTAAAACAGTCAGCATGTTTCCGGTTTTACTAGCGTAGTCATGAACTTGCAACCAAGGGCTAGTGCAGTCCTTTGTTTTATCCTATCAATTTGTTTCTGGCTACACAACCCCTTGGTCATGGGATCCTGACTAAGGGCTAGTACAAAATTTGTCGACTGATTAGCTCCTTTTTTTTTATTTTTTATATCTCTTTCTACACATTTTTCTATGGAATCTTATTGAATAAAGCATTGACTTTTATACAAGTCTCAAATTAGTTTATTTGTGCAATTGCATGGTGAAGGATATTGCAAAGTGCTGTTGACTGGTGGGCTGACTACCACGTTTTCTTCTGTCACTATGGCACCTACACTTTCCCAAGGGCAATAGTCCATGTGTGCATGGGAATGTGATGTATTTGGGGCTCATAGTTTATTTAAATAGGACTCTACAGGCAACAAAAAGATAAAAAAAAAATTGGCTACCATATAGTGCTTGCGTAACCTTGCCAAATAGTCCCCATAAAATACTACAATTTAAAGTAGTAATCCAAAAAAGAGATAAAACAGTGATGATCCTGGCGACTCTGCCTCATCCTCGACAGACACTCTACCAGATAGTACAGGAATATTACCCCACCAAACAATCTTTTGATGCTACTTTATTACACCATGGCGATGTACTGTATCCTGCTTAGAATCCTAGGATAAAAAAAGAACAAAAACACCTAAAAATAAACTTTTCCACATTGTCAACCTAAGCAAATCGGATCAGCATGAGGCTAAGATGATGCATCTGCTCAGAGTTATAGGTAATCCACCAGCACATCTGGGAGAGACAAACTGGCCGGAGCATTAGACAGAGAAGAGTTGTTTTATCTTATTTTTCTTTTTCTTTTTTTATAGTAGAGAGTGAATAAAGTTCTGAAACGCTCCCCCGATTTATAGCCCAGGAACAGATGTGTGCGGTATAAATAGCTTACACATTACATTTTACCCCAAAAACCTTCATTCAATCCAATAAGTCATTGCCATTCATAAGAATCCGGTTACCATGTGTTTGTCTTGTAACTCGTCCACTTGGCCCAGGAGAACCTTTCTGTAAACATGAAGCTGGCAGGCGGGCGGGCGGCAGCCACAACTCTGCACTAATCCAAGGCTTGTCAGGGAAGAAAAGGAAACATCTTCTCTTAAATCACTGTTGGAGAATTTGATAAGAGACTCTGCTTTTTAAAGGTTCCCTGCACTTTTGTAATCGGTCAGCTAGGAATTTGACGGTCAGTACAGTCACTGAGAAATAAAACTTTTGGATGTAAAAAACTTTGGTTGAGGTATCAGAAGTGATGACCCCCTCCCCACCAACAGGAGAACGAGAAGGGAGAAGCATGCAGAAGTGCTCTTCACTCTCAGACTCTGATCTCCCTGCTCGTTTTCCTGATCTGTGAGATTCTTGACACTGATAACTAAAAATTTTAGACAGGTCATGGAGACATGTCAAAAAATAGCCAACAAGAAAAAAAGCTCCTGAATCCATGGAGGAGCTTCAAATGATTGGTAGACATTTGTGAAAGAAGAACTGATAATCATTAAGGGTACATTCATACAGGTGGATGTGTAGGGATTTTCTTCAGCAGACCCCATTGAAGTCAATGTAATGCGCCGTGGAACACCAGTCAACACTCAAACTCGCAGCAGTAAACTCTCAGATGCAGAACTTATCATATAAACTATATATACCCATTGTATGCTTGCTTTAATACTGCTGTCTTCAAATGTGGTAAGAGGGTCTTTTTGGGTCTCTCTCTTACTAAATGTCCCAGTGCGATAATTACCTTTGCACCGACTCTAGCTATATACCCCTGTACGAGTGATGAATAAGAGTCAGGACCGCCTTAAAGGGGTACTCCGCCCCTAGACATCTTATCCCATATACAAAGGATAGGGATAAGATGTCTGATCATGGTAGTCCCGCCACTGGGGACCCCATAACATCGCTCCGTGCCGGATGACTGGCGATGCGGGGCGGAGACTCGTGACCTCACGGCCGCGGCCCCCTTGTGACATCACGCCGTGGCCCCCTCGTGACATCACTGCCATGCACCCTCAATGCAAGTCTATAGGAGGGGGCCTGATGGCCGTCACGCCCCCTCCCATAAACTTGCATTGAGGGGGCGTGGCTGTGATGTCATGAGCGGGACGCGGCCTTCGGCGCTGCACCCGATACTCTAAAATAACACTGGGTGCAGCAGGGGGATCGCGGGACCCCGTGATCAGACATCTTATCCCTGAACCTTTTGGATAGGGGATAAAATGTCTAGGCGTGGAGTACCCCCTTTAATGTATTGGCAGATTCCATATTTACGTTAGCAGTATTTTGCCTGCAGAGCAGAACTTCATTTCCACGTTCTTGACATGTTTGCTGTATTTGCAGTCACACAGTTGCTTTGAGGTTTCACTATCGTCCATCGCTCGTGGTGAAATGTTGACATGTCAACGGCAGTCAGTCACAGAAGAAACGGAGCTATTTATATAAGAAGGCAAGGCCAGCACTAGTACAATATGTGACCTGGCCCCTAACCTACATAAGGACTATGCTATCTATAACTCACTGAGTTTTGTAGGACCCTATTACTTCTGATTTCAGCGGCTTCTAGAAAAGGCCGAAGTCTTTTGATCCTGGTTAATGATTTGTAAGTGGAATGGTTTATTGCTTTATATGAAACGGGACCGACCCTAATAAAGTAGGTCGTAAAATGATCCTATCAATGGAATGATGATTGAAGTAAAACCAGAAAAGACTCCTGTTAAAGGGAACCAGTCATCAGATTTTACCATATATAATGCTTGGCAACTCGTTTATATATGGTAAAATCTTTATCCTCACCATTCCCGAGGGATGTTACTGCCCGCAGGAATGGTGGGGATATGAAGTTAAATTCCCTTCCACCAGCCCCCGGCCTCCCTGTAAGTTGTCCCCTGGGTGGGGAACTATACTTACGAGGTCCTGTCGCTCCAGCCATAGTGACGCGCCCTCAACTTGATTGACGGCTCGAGTCACCCCCCTGCTCAGTCTGCTTAGGGAGCAGAGCGATGATGTGGGCTGTCAATCAAGCTGGGGGGTGTCACGGAGCAATGGGACCTGATAAGTATAGCTCCCCGCCCAGTGGACTACTTACGGGTTGGCCAGAGAGACTTTATAACTACAAGCCCTCACCCTCCCTGCAGACAGAAATATCCCCTGAGAATGGTGAGGATAAAGCTTTTACCATACATAACTCATTGCTAAGCATTATATATGGTAACATTTTTAATGCTTGGTTCCATTTTAAGTGGTATACTCCACCATAATGCACAGCAGATCCCCCTAAAATTGGTAAGTTTGGTTAGTGTGTATGTGGGCATAAAAAGAGCTATAGAAACGGGGACTTCTCTCTTTGACAGGAGTCCTTGCTCTTGTATGTACTCTCCACAGCTCTAGTTCTACACAATGGAAAGCATCCATCAGCAAAATTACCAAATTTTTGGGTCGGTGTTGCCAGAGGCTGGACTCTCTTCTATCTAAAAAGTTGCTGGTTACTTCTGTTGTAAACGGTCTACTACTTTTCATCCTAACCTTGCATTCATACAATATATATTGTGTTAAAGTTCACTATTTAGCCTGCAGGTTGATTTATGTGAGCGAAGGAGCTAAACAATGACTATTTACAGCAGGTTTATAATTTTTCACGAGGATCTATTCATTCTTAGCCTTGTGAACCTTAGATAGAAGAATGATGGTTCTCCCAGAAGACAATGAGTTAGCTGCCACCAGTTCCCAAGTCTTGATGAAATAAAAGTGATTTACAAGTATTTCAGAGCTCATTATCCACTTAGCCACAGTCGTTCAGAGCAGTTATACAAACCACAACTATTAGGTTTCTCTATTGGATTGTAACCCCTTCACCCCTGCTGACCACTAAACACCATATCAGTCATCGAGGTATGGGCTTTCAGGTTACTTGCTAGGAATTCTATCTTTTCAGTTGTATTACTGTACATGGAATTTTTCCACTATTGTGATATTCTCTAAAGGGTCTATCCAGTATTTAATAAAACCTAATATGGTGCTGGGGCATGGGGGAAAATAGAAAAAAATATATATACTTGCCTAGTCCGGGTCCCTCACAGCTCCCATTTGGCTCTGTTCAGTCCCCCAGTCTTTCTGCTTTCGAGAAGAGAGCTTGATGCCAGAGCTGCTGGCTCAGCCAATCAATGGCAGGAGTGCTGGTCTCAGCAGGAAGAAGAGAGAAGACTGGAGACCAAATGGGAGCTGGGTTGGGAAGTGTTCCCCCTGCTCCCCTCTATTTTCTTCTTCAGCCCAGCACCATATTAGTTTTTATTGAACACTGGATAACACCTTTTAAACGAATTGTTAAAAGGGTATTCCCACCTTGCAGATCTATAAGTAATCCACAGGATATGCCATAATTGTACCCTAGATGCACCAAAATGCCCCTCTTGGACTGCTCTCATGTTGAGATCTGGGCCTCCCTTGCCCACTTCACCCTTATTGCAGCTGCCAGAGGTGATCAGGAAGCCAAAAAATGGCTAAGCGGAAACTTTCATAACTTCTATAGATTTATTTATTTTATTTTTTGGGATTTTCATGAACCGTGTGCAACCTGGTTTCTGTAAATTTTGGAGTAAAGGATAAACTGTTTACATTACTCCCCATTAAAATCAATTGAAGTTACCTAAGTTGGGTAAAACACAAGCTTGACTATTTTTGGATTCCTGACAACCTCCAGCAGCCATGATCTGGCTAGAGGGGGCTGGGGAGCCCTTAATGGGGTTATCCACCAAAAGGTGTTTTTAGTACTTACGTGCCAGAACTGGGTATTTCCTGTTGAATTTCGTTCTCTAAACTAAACCTCCCACAGTTCCATGCTTGAAAGTTTTAGATCACTTTCCTTCCTCCCACACATCAGCCACCATAGCCATTGAAACAGTGTTTTCTAACCAGGGTGCCTACAGCTGTTGTAAAATTGAAGCAGGACAGGCTCCCTCTGATCACCTGACTAGTGATGTCAGGTCTCGACACACTGCAACCTGGGAAATCCCTGGACATGAGTAATTTTGTATGCCGTTAAAAAGAAATATTGGGGCAATAATCACAGAAGAATTGTGAAAACAGTCACACACAGGTACAGACACTATATAATGACACTACACTAACTTTTACAGCCCCTGTAGCATAGTCAAATAAAAGAAGAGAAATTCCTGGAATACCCCTTTAATCTCAAGCGATCGGCTCGAATTGGGCACACCCCTACCTCTACCACCAGTAATAGTGGAGACAGTGATCCCTATCCTAGAACCTTTCAACTCAAACCGTGCACTAAACCTACAAAAGAGAACTTCAGTCCTCTGAGAAGACCCAAAAGGAGGCCAAACTCAGGCAAAAAGGAAGATGGTGTAGAGGAGGAGGGGGACTCTGCAAATATACAATCAAAAAGAAAGAAGGTCTTAGGTGAGGACAATACAAAAGAAATAGGGGAATCTCCAACTGTGGTATCTTCAATATATCTAAACACATTCTATCCCGCGAGGAGAGGAGTTTACTTAGTAAAGGTCTCTCCTTCTACCCCACTAGGGATTCTAATCTTTTTGAGATGTTTGTTGATTTAAATCAGTTTATAATTAAATTAACCATAAAAAGATACTTTGCCCTTAAAAATGTTGGGAAAAACACTGGGAATTTTCCCATAATCATAGATGACTCCAAGAACTCGAAACAGGTTGATTTAGAGGAACTCGCTGAGGTTATACTTGAAGAACCCATATGCATGAACCTAAAACCCTCCCCAAAATTATATCCAGTGGAAAGTTAAGGCCCCTTTCTAGATACTTTATTTTTTAAGATATAATAGGGATTTGGAAATTTTAATGAAAACAAAAGTAAGGAAAAGTATGGCTTGGAATCTAGTAATCTAAACTATCTACAGAGGAAGGCCCTAAACAGCTAATGGAGAATGACTATTTTATTAAGTCCGACGATAAAAGGGGGGGGGGGGCGGCATCATCATTAAAGGGGTACTCCGCTGCTCAGCATTTGGAACAAACTGTTCCGAATGCTGGAGCCGGCGCCGGGAGCTCGTGATGTCATAGCCCCGCACCTCAATGAAAATCTATGGGAGGGGGCGTGACAGCTCAAGAGTTTATAAGGATCTTTTAATGCTCTGTGAGAGCAACTTCTAAGATATATGGATAGGCGCTACTTTTTTTTTTTTCCTCCATCTTAAAGGGGTACTCCACTGCCCTAGTGTCCAGAACATTTAGTTCTGAATGCTGGGTATGGGCTGCGGGGGTCTTGAGGTCACACCATGCCCCCTCAATGCAAGTCTATGGGAGGGGGCGTGACTGACATCATGCCCCCTCCCATAGACTTGCATTGAGGGGGTGTGACGTCACGAGGGGCATCATGACCCCCGCAGCCAGCGTTCTGAACTAAACGTTTCGGAGGCTGGGGCAGTGGAGTTACCTATTTAAGATTGGTAGGGCCAGCTCCAGGTGTATAGAGGTCCTAGGACAATATATATATATTTATAAAACTCAATGTGTGTGTGTATGTATGTATGTGTGTACGTATGTATGTTCCACAAAAACGTTCAAACGGCTAAAGATATTAACATGAAACTTGGCACACATCTTACTTATATGTCAACAAAAAACATAGGATAGGTAATTTAACCCTTACTCACCCCCATTTGCCAGGGGTGGGGTTTAGGTTTAAAGTCCCATGCAAGTCAATGAGAGATATGTGTTACTGCATAACTTCCAAACGGCTGGAGATATTTCGATACTTGGTCACATGTTACTTATATGTCCACTTAAAATATAGGATAGTTAATTTAACCCTTAACTACTTCCATTTGTGAGGGTCTGGGTTTTTGTTTAAAGTCCCATGCAAATCAATGGGAAATGTATGTTCCAATCTAATTTCCATTAGGCTGGAGATATTTCAATAACTGGTACACATATTACGGATCAGTATATAAGGTCAGGATGGGAGGTCGGAATATGACAACAATATATGAGGACTGCATATGAAGTCAAAAACTTCCTCCTTTGTTTGTTTTCCTCCCCAAAAAGGATTAGGAAGGAAAAACCGGGCAACGCCGGGTACTCAGCTAGTAGTCATATAAAACAGAGCCTCCTGTTATAAACTTATCGAACCATGGATGGGGAGTGTTTAGCCTGTTTGCTATGAGTCTTCCAAGCCTAGTGGGCCCTGCCATATGCCCATGTTTGCCCTGTGCTTATACTGACCATGTCTTTAGTGTTTCCCGTCACTTGAAAAATAAAAATAAAATACATTTAACGTGTCACTATTAGGATTCCTGTTTTGTAGTTGTGGGGTGTAGTGTAGTTGGGGAGTTGCTTCGGTATATGAGGGGTTAATTTAACCCCTGTCACTCGTGACGCCAGGGTTAATACGCTGAGGTAAATCTTCGGCCTATCGCCACCCTTCCCAGAAACGATAGGTGCGTGCTTAAATGAATGAAGGTCCACACTAGAGATGAACTTGAACTTGTATAAACTTTACTGAGGTACTTGCGGTACATCCAATTAACAGCAACAGTCTTAGCAATATAGTCTCTATGTAGTACGGCAGTGATTTACAGATGCCGCGGACCATTAGTTTATCCAATAGACAAGTAGAATTAGGATTGGTGCAGAGATCCGTCCGGATTTAGGGGTCTGTTTAGGTCCGGTGATCTTGCAGACTTAACAGGGATTGAGAACTCACAGTTTTGTACTATGGCCGTTGCCGCAAGGCTTGGGCCAAGTCACTTCTGATGACAGCTGCACAGATCCTCCTCTATCAGCAGCCCACGAGGAAAGAGCGAGAATAATGGCCGCCGCTCCCTTATAAGGGCAGGGCCGTTTTGGATTGGTCCGTGTCAGCTGTCACTCACCGTTACAATGCATGGTGGGCGATCACCTGACTTCCTCCAAAGGTCCTTGAACCATAAACCATAGAGTTTTGGAACGCATCACGTGACCCGCAGGTCCTGCGACACTACAAC
Source organism: Hyla sarda (assembly GCF_029499605.1). Taxonomy (NCBI): domain Eukaryota; kingdom Metazoa; phylum Chordata; class Amphibia; order Anura; family Hylidae; genus Hyla; species Hyla sarda. The sequence goes on from NC_079191.1 coordinate 21,690,122, forward strand.
AAGGCAAGTACACTTTATTTACATATTTACACATTTAATTTGAATAATTTTAACTATTAAAGGGGTGACAAGGGGCTAACTATTGAGGAGGACCCCACCGGTAGCTAGGGACTCTGACTTAGGGGACCTCACCACAAGGTAACGGATGCAATCAGGATGCACACAGCGATCTTCGTCCTTTTTGGCCTATGAACTTATAATTGGGCCACTGGATAGGGATTACTGCAAACAGGGGAGTAAATAACTCCATTATGCTGGATCTCCTGATCTGATAGGGTTTCTTGGTGCTTTATTTATTTATTTAGAACATTTTATTTTGGCTGCGCACAACTCAACTAATAAAGCCACTGGGTTCGTAATCCTTTAGGCACAAAGGTGAAGAAATACCGGCTTATGGAAAGTTCTTGATATTGTGCGGATGGATGGTCCTACTTGTGAGTCTTCTAGACCACAATGCAATGTGTGTGGCAGCAGCCGGACATTCCTCACGTCGCACACATTGGATTTTCACCATACTGCTTTTGTCCCCACGGGAGAGGAGCCACCACCAGAGGTAAATGCACAGAGGTGTCTGGCAGAGGTCCATAAATTTTCTATCTCAGTTGCTGCAGCCATTGACATACAGGATAATAGTAACAATATTAAATAACATTAATTTCCCTGGTTGGTATTAGGTAAAATGATCCTTACGACTCCAGATCTACACAGTGAAATGAGATGTCAGGAGATCAAACAACCTCATTTTCCTCTCTTGGTTTTCTGTCTCGGTGAAGTTAAGTTTTTACCGTAATATGAAGCATAAAAAGATAGCGTCAGGAAACGGGGAACTGGGCCGAAATATATTACGGTATATAATTAGTGTCTCTGCTATCTGTCAAGCAGAACTGTGGAATCCTGTTCTGTAAATTGATCTATCAAGTCCTACATTATTTGTTATAATTGCCTCACCGGCCTAATTCTATGCAAGACTGAATACAGATGAGCTCCCTGCACCCGTAATGAAGGTCTGCCTGTTGCTCTAACATGGGTGGTCTAAACGTGATCTAACGTAGGATGGTAGGAGATCAAGAGAAGAGCAACTAGGGATTTCTTGCTAATGCCTGTAAGATTGCATGTCGCCCCACGTATGGGCGAGAACTAAAATAAATTAAATCACTATTTGCACCCTAATATAAGGTTGCATTGTGGCACCTAGTGGGTTGCAATGTGATTCCATACAGTGTGATTGTTCCTATGCAACACTGTGATCTTTGGTCATGTGGGGAAGATTGCTGTGTGGGAAATTGTGGCCTCCTCTTGTTATCCTTTATTCATAGAATAGGGGGGGGGGGGGAGGGAAACAGATCAGTGGGGCTTTGACCACTGGGACCCGAAAATGAGGACAGAATTATCCCCAGGATGAGTGAAGGGGGGGGGGGGCACGCCTACATCTCTCCATTGCTTCTCTATGTTGCTGTTGAATGTTTTTGAACCCCTTAATAAGAGACCATCAACAAATCTGAGTTTTTGGGGGCACAACCATCTATTTTATTACATATACATCCAATACGGCATGGCATCCTCATATAGGGCGACATCATTGGTGGCTGGTTGAGGAGATCTTCAACAGCTTTTTGAAGTGTCAATGCTTTGAAATTCCATCTTAGAGTGATCTAGTAGTGGGTAAAAATATAAGGGTGTACTGGTCTGCTCAGGAAATAGTGTTCAGATGGCTACACTCAGACTCCACAGAACATTAATGTGAAAAGTGTATCTGTGTGTGTGTGTGTGTGTGTGTATATATATATATATATGTGTGTATATATGTATCCTAATGCATGAACACCATTTCTCTCTAAAAATGACCTTCAGCGTCTTATCAGTGTCCATATATTATCAATAAAAACCCATCTGTTCTCTCAGCAGCGCAGTGTGCCAAAAGCCATCCGCGGAGAAGAAGTGTCTGCCTCTGCATCTGCTGAGATTTCTTCCACGTTTCTCTGTTGTTGGGCTTTAACATAGGGTTTCGACTTATGTAATAAAACACATGGAATAAGATGCATGAAGATTTGAAAGCATACTGGGAAATGGTCCAAGACTTTCAAAGAGTCTACTCACTGTAAAAATAGCTCCACGTATTGACATAGCTATATATTTTTTTGGAAAAGGAAAGGGGGGGGGGGGGGGGATTGATGTGGTCTGTTGTGTAGCTGAAAAGAGCAACTTTACTAGATGCAGAATAAGGCAGTCCTGTTTTTGTTTTTGTTTCAGTTTAATATACTGTCTCTACCGTGGAGGCAGGTCAGGTGGCTGGAGTGGGGACATTGAAGAATGGGATTCCAGTACTGGTTGGTTCCATACCCTTTGATACTGGTTGATGTATTTTTCCAGGTGAGGTATTGCGTGGCCTATAGGATGCCACTTCTTTACCAATACCTATCTACTTCTACCAAAAAGGTCGCTTTAAAGTGGTTATCTACTTCAGACACTTGTATCCCCTATTCTGTATATAGGGGATATGTTTCTCTTATCACAGGCATGTCTGACCTCGGAAGATGGGGGCCAGAGCGCTCAAGGGATAAGCAGTAAACTTGAGTTCAGCAAAGAGGGCCAGGCTTTGTTGATTATCCTATAAGGCTCCACATGACATTTTTTGCTCTCCACTGGGAGGAACTTTACCCTTCCATCTTTGGGTGGTGAGAACCTGTGCTCATCTCCCTTCTCTATTAAATGCATTGCTAGCTAACAAGATGTTTGGGAATTGGCTAAAGGATCATCCGAAGAGCCTGAAGAAGGACAAATAACTGACTGTACAGTCTTAGGTGGGAAAACTCGCCATCATAATATTTAAAGTCAGACATACATATGAGAGAAAATTCGGGGTGCTAAGTGTTACCCAATGCAGTGGTTTGTAGATTATGGAAAAGTGGTCATTCACATCTGGAAAGACTTTGGAGTTAATATTAAGTCCACTGCTTTTGCAGTTAGGTTTCTGGGATAGTCCCGCAATGATTTAGGGCTTTAGAGTTGGCAAGTATGCCACAGTGATTTCCCAAGCTCATCCCTTTTGCTCCCTGGTTTACTGGATTATCCCACCAAAATCTGAACTGTTGGCAGGTAAAATACAGAGATTTCCGAGATAGGGATTTGTAGGTATTAAATTAATGAACATTTACATTTCTGAAACACCCACTTTAGAATGGAGTTACGGTGTTTGCCTAAACCTTACCCTTTTTTTCTTTTCTTACTGCCTTACTGGGATGGTCCCACAGAAATTGGGACTTTGCAAATGTATTGCATGGATTCCTGGTTTGCAGATTTTGAAATAACGGGCATTTTATATTGGAGAAGACCTGGAAACCTCCATTTTTGGGTGGATTTTGCAAACTTTGCCTGTTGGCAAGTATTCTAAAGAGATTTCTGGGACAATGGCTTTGACCACAAGACAGACTCACTAAAATTGGCTAAAATTGGCCTCGTTCACATTACCGCTGTTGCGAAAAAATGGGAATTGAGGAGAAAAATTACTGCAGGACTAGTATTTTTCTCCACTTAAAGGGGTACTCCACCCCTAATAAATCTTATCCCCTATCCAAAAGATAGGGGATAAGATGTCTGATTGCTGGGGTCCCGCTCGCAAAGGTGGGTGCAGAATAACAGACTGCCGGGGTCCCCAGCGGCAGTAGCCCCACGATCAGACATCTTATCCCCTATCCTTTGGATAGGGGATAAGATGTATTAGGGCCAGAGTACCCCTTTAACTCCCCTAAAATATCGGACACCCATTGGACCCATTCAGACCTCACAGTTTCATTTGTGCTTTGACCTATTCATGGTCTGTTCAGCAGAAAAAAAACGGAGCTCAGCAGTGAGCTGAACATGGCCTTATCCATAAATCATTGGCTTTCATATCTACACTTGGAAACATTAATGTTTATACAGTTTTCCTAGATTTAGCATTGTGGTATAAACAGTTGTCTAGTGTTGTCATGCAGACTGGGCCCTATAGGCTGTACCATGTTTTAGCCCAATGAACCAAAGAAACAATTTCTATTGTGTAATGTCGATTTGGCGCCAGCTCCGTCATTCAGGCTTGAACTCATTACTTGCCCACCAGTTGCTTAGAAAAATGCCTTGACAGGCGCTGATATCTTAGTGCGGCACGTAGGCTGTGAGGCCGGAACCAGACAGACAATAGGTCAGTTTATCTATTGAGTACAATGGCCACACATTAATCTGCACTGTTTATAATCTGTATCCTCAGCTTTTTCAGAGAGGAAAACATTCTCTTAAGCCTCTTGTGTGAAACGATCCCAGAGCGACACATCGTGATTCTGCTTCATCACCATAGAAGTATGAGATAATCGACTGGAGTAACCGGCTTTGGGAGGATTAGGGGCTTGTCAGACTGGAATCTCTTATGTTATATGCTGGGCTGGGGTTTATTAACTACAGTAATGATGCTATTGATACTCCTTGACTTTATCTAAAGGGTGTTAATACCATGTAAGGAGCACATGTGACTGCTATGGGGCCCAGAAGATAGACAGGCAAGTGCAGCTATGGATGGTGGAGTCCAACTATTTCGGTACGTAGCAAGGTCAACAGATTGAGAGTTAAATTACCCAAGGGTCACTTCCCCCTTTCCTATATGTGATGGCTGAAAAGAAGTGCACACTCCCCACTGGCTCCCAGACACAGCAATTTTTCACTTTTCCTCCTCAAATTCGAATAACTGTAACTTTCAATTTTCAACTTAGACCCGTATAAGGGCTTGTTTTATGCAGGACCTATTGTACACTGCTCAAAAAAATAAAGGGAACACATCCTAGATCTGAATGAATGAACTAATCGTATGAAATACTTTCGTCTTTACATAGTTGAATGTGCTGACAACAAAATCACACAAAAATGATCAATGGAAATCCAATTTATCAACCCATGGAGGTCTGGATATGGAGTCACACTCGAAATCAAAGTGGAAAACCACTCTACAGGATGATCCAACTTTATGTAATGTCCTTAAAACAAGTCACAATGAGGCTCAGTAGCGTGTGTGGCCTCCACATGCCCGTATGACCTCCCTACAACGTCTGGGCATGCTCCTGATGAGGTGGTGGATGGTCTCCTAAGGGATGTCCAAGGGAGCGAGACATGATTTCCAAGATGTGCTCAATCGGATTCAGGTCTGGGGAAGGGGCGGTCCAGTCCATAGCATCAATGCCTTCCTCTTGCAGGAACTGCTGACACACTCCAGCCACATGAGGTCTAGCATTGTCTTGCATTAGGAGGAACCCAGGGCCAACCGCACCAGCATATGGTCTGAGGATCTCATCTCTGTACCTAATGGCAGTCAGGCTACCTCTGGCAAGCACATGGAGGTCTTTGTGTCCTTCCCCAAAGAAATGCCACCCCACACCATTACTGACCCACCGCCAAACCGGTCAAGTTGGAGAATATGGTAGGCAGCAGAACATTCTCCACTGCGTCTCCAGACTCTGTCAAGTCTGTCACATGTGCTCAGTGTGAACCTGCTTTCATCTTTGAAGAGCACAGGGTGCCAGTAGTGAATTTGCCAATCTTGGTGTTCTCTGGCAAATGCCAAACATCCTGCACGGTGTTGGGCTGTAAGCACAACCCCCACCTGTGGACGTCGGGCCCTCATACCACCCTCATGGAGCTGTTTCTGACCGTTTGAGTGGACACATGCACATTTGTGGCCTGCTGGAGGTCATTTTGCAGGGCTCTGGCAGTGCTCCTCCTGCTCCTCACTCCTCCAGCTCCTCCTAGCACAAGGGCGAAGGTAGCAGTCCTGCTGCTGCTGCTCTTCTACGGCCTCCTCCATGTCTCCTGATGTACTGGCCTGTCTTCTGGTAGCGCCTCCATTCTCTGGACACTACGCTGACAGACACAGCAAACCTTCTGGCCACAGCTCGCATTTATGTGCCATCCTGGATGAGCTGCACTAAATAAGCCACTTGTGTGGGTTGTAGACTCTGTCTCATGCTACCACTAGAGTGAAGGCACCAGCAGCATGCAAAAGTGACCAAAACATCAGCCAGGAAGCATAGGAACTGAGAAGTGGTCTGTGGTCACCACCTGCAGAACCACTCCTTTATTGAGGGAGTCTTGCTAATTGCCTATAATTTCCCCCTGTTGTCTGTTCCATTTGCACAACAGCATGTGAAATTGATTGTCCACTCAGGAAGAAACACTGATTGACAGTGTGATTCCACAGAAGTGTGATTTGACTTAGTTACATTGTGTTGTTTGTGTTCCCTTTATTGTTTTAAGCAGTGTACTTTGTAATGACATCACTCATTTTAGCACAAAATCTATGGCGAATCCCACCCCCAAAACATTTGTGGAGCTAAATTGAGAAAGAAGCTCAACTTTGTAAATTTGGATGTTTTTGTTTCTACGCATCGCACTTTACAATTATGACACGTTATCTTTATTCTGTAGGTGCATACGATTGATACCCAATTTATGCAGGTTTTGATTTATTGTACTATTAAAAAAAAAATAATGTTGTAAGAAGGCGAGTATGCTTAAAATTGGCCTATTCTGGCCCCTTAAACTTTTTTTTAAATTTTGTATAAGGATAATTTTTGTGTTTTTGTGATCTGTATTTTTTTATCGACCACATGGGAATGCAAAATGAAGGCTGTTTTTGTGGCCTTTCTTCCAGGTCAAAAACACCCAAAAAGTTGTAGTAAAAGGTAGCCTCACTGTGATATGGGATCAACTATGATCTTTTATATCTTCACGTCTTGTAGTGCCAAAAAAAACCTTTATATAATTACCCTAAATTCAGCCAAAAAGCACTGGAACAAGAGACTTAAATGACTGAGGGGCCACATTGTCAAACCACTACTGCTATGCAGCCTATAAGTATCGGGTGTCCTTTTGATGATGTTGTCCCTTTTGTGGACAATCCCAAGCCCCAAAGGGTTTATTAAAGGTCAAGGAGTAATTCCTTTCTAAAGCCAGCAGACCTATTTTTTGCCCAGTGCCCCCAAGGCCGTGTATAGATCCTCAGCCTGTGAACCTGTTGAGGGGACATTACAATTATCCGGTCGTATTTTTAGTAGACATGAACATCCAGATGGACCATACTTGTATTTCCTCAGCTAATTGGAAGTTGCCTCTTGTTACCAGAAATGACAGCTGATAATTTTCGGCCATTGACCCTAGAAGAGGCCTTTCTGGGATTACAGGGGTCATAGTGTGATGTCACATCAAAGCCCGGAGAGGAAAGTTTACAAATTAAGACTTTGTTTATTTAAAAAAAAAAAACTGGTTTGTATTAGACATTATACAAACTAGAGGACGCGGTTGTAAATTGCATATATCTTTCCATTTTGAAAACCTATTTTTATGCCCTCAGCCGGGGCTACGAAAATAATCTTCTCCAGTCCTGCATAAGGGTCTATTCACACAGCACAATATCTGCTTGCGGAATTCTGCCTCAAATTAAAGCCCATCGACTTCTATGGGATTCTGCACTCCCATTCACACTTCTGAATTTCCGCTTGCGGAATTCCGCAAGCGGAAATTCAGTAGTGTGAATGGGAGCGCGGAATCCCATAGAAGTCGATGGGCTTTAATTTGAGGCGGAATTCCACAAGCAGAAATTCTGCCGTGTGAATAGACCCTAAGGCTTGGTTCACACTACGGAATTTCCGCCTGCAATTCTGCTTGGAAGTTGCAGGCAGAATTTCCTCTTACTAAAATGTACTGTATAGCGAATGGGTTTCTGTTCACAAATTCACACTTCAGAATTTGTGAAGAGGAATTTGTGAATCCGCTTGAAAATTTCTGCCGGAAGAATGGCGTTGTTCATTCTTCAGGGGGAAATACTCGCGGAACACATTGCAGTCTATTGGAGACTGCATTGTCCTTGCGCCGACTGATTCAGTCAGCGCTGGCCGTACTCAGAATCTCCAGGTGGAAATTTTCTGCCCAGAAATTCCTCAGTGTGAACCTAGCCTAAGGCTACTAGCCTAAGGACTGCCATGTCCGAACAGCAGTGTGACGTCTGTCGGGAAGCCGGGTTTTCCCTCCCGCTACTCCCCTCAAAAATGGTGCCTGATGAACGCCATAATAGTAATGTCTGGACCCGTTTCCCGTTGTGCCCCATCAAAAAGAACATCCAGTAAGGCACCAAAAAAAAGTACCTGACAGACTGGGCACAACGTCAGTGTGAAAGGGGCCTTACACAGTCACCTCTCTAATATGTTAAATAGTCTAAGGACTATGGAATCTCTGCCTGGAGATATTCCGGGTGAAGATTCCATCTGGAGCAGGTGTCTGCAAAGCAAGCCAGTGCTAGGACCGCTCGAAAATATGCCATCTCAATAGCCTGCAATGCGTTTCAGAGCAGATTCAGCCAACAGAGTGAACATGTTTTGTTTAGGCGGAGCCTAGGGTGCGGAATTTCCATGGCGGAACGTAGTGTGAATGTGCCCTAATACTTGAGTTACCGGTTACTGAGCTCTAACCTCTACACTTCTTACAGTGTATTTTTGGAATATTCTGATTGGTGAGTGCCGCTGATTTGATCTTATTTCTTGGAGAACAGTTTGAGGTCCCTTTTTCCTACAGATTCAATTCAACTCAAACTCCATTGCAGCAGACTCCCATTGTTTTCAGTGTGATTCTTCTGCACAGTCTTAACATCAGAACAGGAAATTCTGATTCCAACCCCTGCAGAAAGAATTGACCTGTCCGTTGTTTCAAAGGAATCCGCTCGGAAATGCTTTATCATGTATAGAGACGGTACATTTCCAAGTGGTCCGATCGCCGGCAGCCTGCAGGATGTCCGCCCGGAGGCCCCCTGGTTGGGAAACACTGCTCTACTACACAGGTGCAAATTAAACATTTCTCTAGGGAACAAGTGAACTTAAAGGGGTACTCAAATCAACTGGTGCCAGAAAGTTATACAGATTGGTAAATTACTTCTAAATAAAAATCTTAATCCTTCCAGTACTTATCAGCTGCTGTATGCTCCAGAGGAATTTGTGTAGTTCTTTCCTGTCTGACCACAGTGCTCTTTGCTGCCACCTCCGTTGGACAGTACGGACATGGACAAAGGTGTCAGCAGAGAGCACTGGAAAGAACTACACAACTTCCTCTGGAGCATACAATGGCTGATAAGTACTAGAAGGGTTAAGATTTTTAAATGGTAATTTACAAGTTTGTTTAACTTTCTGGCACCGGCGTACCATTTTAACCTCAGCCTGAACACAGGCACAATTTAAACAATTTTCCAATGTAATTAGTAGAACAGTGTTTTCCAACCAGGGTGCCTCCAGCTGTTGTAAAGCTACAAATCCCAGCATACTCGGGTAGCCAAAGGCTGTCTGAGTATGCTGGGTTTTGTAGTATTGCAACAGCTGGAGGCACCCTGGCTTTGAACACTGCTCTACTTATTACATTGGGATAATGTTTTATTTGCCCCTGTGTTCAGGCTGAGGTTACGTTCTTATCCATATTGGAGCCTAAATGTTGAGCATACATAAACACACTGGCAGAACGGCACATGCTGGCAAATACTATGGTATATCCATTCCCAGGACCAATTGCAATATCTCCTATGTTGTCACCTGGACTTTGAAGTTCCACAAGAAACCTATACAGTATATACACTTGGAAATGAACTTAACATAGTCAGTTGTAGACCCAGAATGTAGGCTACTATACAGATCAGGGTTTCCTAACCAGGGTGCCTCCAGCTGTTGCAAAACTACAACTCCCAGCATGCCCGGACAGCTGAAGGCTGTCCAGGCACGCTGGGAGTTGTAGTTTTGCAACAGCTGGAGGCACCCTGGTTGGGAAACACTGGTGTAAACTATATTTAAAAAAAATTGCTCTGATCTATGTACCGTCAGTTGTCGGAATGATAAAATAGCTGCTGAAAGTCGGGAAATACGTGAAAACTAAACAGAGACCTAATCTCACGAATGTAAAGGGAAAATTCTGGAATATCGTACAAATTCACACTACATAAACAAGGTTTATGGGGCACATTTGTGTTTTCAATCAACACTTGAGAATAGTCGCTGAACTCCCTTATCCTTCACATTTTCTTGGATTTCCTCCAGAGACAGGATTTCTATGTGTTGCTTTTTTTTCGTACCATTTTTGATGTATACTGTGGGAATCTGCACCACTGCTAAACTCATCTGTCCCTTATACCAGTATACCTACTGTATTACCTTACGAAAACTTGGTGTGCTCCGGTGTGTTTCCCAACTGGTGTGCCTCCAGCTGTTGCAAAACTACAACTCCCAGCATGCCTATTGTTTTTAGTGGGGTTCAGCTTGCACATCTGCCGTAGAAATTCAGCTCTCAACCTCCACAAATTGACTGACTTGTCAATTATTTCTGCGGAATCTGCTGGAAAATGCATTGCCGTCTACGGAGAGGGCACATTTCCGAGCGGTCTTAGTGACGGCATGTTCTGCCGTTGCCTGCAGAATGTGACATTTCCTCATGTGAATATACCCTTATACTTTAAATTCCTTGCAGAGCCACCGCAGGGGAAGTGAACACTAACCATCCTCTACTACAGTGTTTCTCAACCAGGGCTTCTCCAGCTGTTGCAAAACTTCAGTTTGCAGCAACTGAAGACTGTCCGGGCATGCTGGGAGTTGTAGTTTTGCAATAGCTGGAGGCCCCTTGTTTGGGAAACACTGCTCTACTAGTTACACTGGTTAAATGTTTAATTTGCACCTGTGTTTAGGCTGAGGTTACGTTCACATGTTTTGTTGAGCCTAAATACATGTGAATGTAGCTTCAGCCTGTACACAGGTGCAATTTAAACATTTACCCTATGTAACAGTAGTAGAGCAGTGTTTCTTAGCCAGGGTGCCTCCAGCTGTTGTAAAACTACAACTCCCAGCATGTGGCCCATATAGTGATAGAGATTGAGAGGTCTCTCCCAGTCCAATCAGCCAACATAGTCATTTATACCAGTGTATATAATAGAATACATGTAGCTTCATTTAGTGAACTTACGTTACCTCTAAAATTTTGGAATAACACCATCAGTATGTCAGACAGAAACTACAAAGCCAGCTCGGCGTGCTGAGAAAAGTATGACCTAATGCTTCAGAAGACTACTGGCTGTAGAAGCGGAATTTTCTTGGACAATACTGTTACTGCCTCCCAGGGACTGCGTGGAATAGTCCATGATGACCTGCAACTAATAAAGTAATGGTCCTGTCAGCTGTTCTGGCGGCTCTGTTGACAGCAATTTAGTGTATTATATTTTTCATGAATGTTACAAGAGATTAGAGAACACGCTATAAAAATATTTAAGGTTTGTGTCCTTTAGACAGTCCTTTAAAAGAAGGGTGGCATAACAATTGTAAGAGGTCTCGATCATGGGACCCCCTCAGCTGTAAATTGCTGGGAATTCAGCGATGTTTGACTTTTCTGTAGCTTCATCGCTCGGAATAGTGAACCTTAGTTTACTATTATGCTTGACTGGATAGGTCCTTCAGTATGAGAGATGCCATTTGCCCGCAGGGATGCTCCCTGGAGCCGGTTGCCCGCAGGGATGTTCCCTGGAGCCGGTTGCCCGCCGGGATGTTCCCTGGAGCCGGTTGCCCGCAGGAGTGCTCCCGGGAGCCGGTTGCCCGCAGGGATGCTCCCTGGAGACGGTTGCCCGCAAAGTGGTGGAGGGGGCAGTTGAAGGAGCATAAAGATACAAGGCCAATCTAACTTTGCTCTGTGCTTTATGTTCTCTGAGAAGGAGGCTTCTGGGACACAGGGGGACAATGAGACTATGCTTTACAGGGTACTGCCAAAATAACTAGTGTCTTCATGGTCTACCAGTAGTGTGAATTTGATTGTGGTAGGTGTAGCCAAAAGATATAATGGTACTGTCGCAGAGGCAGTCATAAGACATGGTCTAAAAATCTACTATGACTTAGTTTCTTACTGAGTCGCTCTACAACCACTTACTACACAACCATTATTTGACTGATACATTGTGTATTTAATATAACAATAAGCCTTTCGTGAACCATGTACGCCATGTGCATCCATAATGTATTTTTACATTAGTCCTGCTAACAGTAGATTCGATGGATCCTAAAAGCTGCTCAAATTTTTATGGGAATATTTAGCAAGAAGGATAAAATTTGTTTTTCTGAGGCACTTTTTAGTTGACCCTCAATGGTGGGCTCGTGGTTCTGGCAGAAGACAAGAGGTGACTTTGGAGTCAAACACTTGTACCTAGGATCTTTTTTTCTTATGAAAGGAGTCAAAAATTACCTATTAGACTGTATTGATCTGTATGCTGCAATGTACTGCTAACTTGTGTAACTGCACAGTCTGACCCCCTTGAGAAGGGATGAAGGCACCACAATGCATTTTTCAGAGTGGCTGGGCTGTAGGAATGGTGGTCTTCTGACTGCCAGTTTAGAACAGGACATGCCAGTGCAAACAGAGGCCTGACACTATGTGACCATTGTGACACTATGGCCAGCATTTATCATTGTATTTAGACTGTTGTATTTAGAAGAGGAGCAAAAAAGGCGCAAGCAGGGTTTATTTGCACCTTTTTGGTTTACACATTTCTGCTGATTTTGAGTTGCAATCCACTGATTTTTGGCAATACACATAATATGGAAGGGTTTTATCAACTATGCCTTTTTGTGAAAAGGTGCAAAAAAGGCGCAAAGCCACTGAAAAGTCTCTAAAACCACACGAGCCAAGACTTAGTTGAGCTATTTGGTGTATGTGAAGAAAGAAATTTCCAAAAATGTTTACCTGCACAATATTTATCAAATTCTCTGTGACCATTTTAATAAATTTGTTGTTCCTACACAAAAAAGGTGTAGAAAAATGCTTCACTTACACCTACAATAATAAATGCTTCACTTACACCTACAATAATAAATTCCGACCATTGTGCACTGCTTTTTTTTGGTAGAAGGGAAGTTATTTGGCACCAGGCATTAGAGAGTATACTGTTGAAATGCATTAGGTGCCTAAGACACCTGCTATTGGCATGCAGGAGAAATTAGGCTTTAGCTTTTCTGCCATGGAACAGATTGCGACGATTGGGTGGAGGATGCTTGAAGGGTTGTCTGTAGTTGGGACAGGGCCCAGAGTTTTAGATGTACCAGAGTGAGATGGCATAGCAAGGCAAGAATATGGAGTATGGTTTGGAGGGGGTAGTCGGTGAGCTAGCTGAGAAAAGTGAGCGGTTTGGGTTCGGGGACAATGTAATCTGTAGGATTCCGTGGACTGTTTTGAGACCTGTGGAAAGCCATATTGGAAGGTGGGAAGGAGAGATGTAGCGATTTGAGGTAGAAAGTTAGACAGTCGGTATGGCTTCAAAGAGAATGCCGGCTCCACATGGCGCAGGACTGCGCCATGTGGAGCCGGCATTCTCTTTGAAGCCATACCGACTGTCTACCATTGCCTAGCCAGAGGGCTGCGGATACTGTACCATCTTACACTCTTACCATTGTTGTGTATGCTGATACACAACCATATCTGCTGAGTGGCTTTTATGCCTTTGTTTTTATATTTTGAGAATCTCTTTTACACCACGGCGCACTCTTCTCTCCTCTTTACAGATGGGGTAGAAAGTTAGGAGACATGCACATTTGGATATTTGCTACCAAGAGTGCTTGGGGGCAATTCTTTAGAAGGTAGCAAATTGGTGACCACAGGAACCTGCAGAAATACTTATCAGATCAAGTGTGTCTAATGCAACCCAGCAAAATTGCCTAGGCATGGAAGGCTACAGCTGGAGGTAGGCTCAGACACCAATTGTAGCCCATAAAGGGATGAAAGTTCTGCAGCATTTAAGTATTTTGTACCACCAGGTGATTTCTGCAACTAATGAGCTTACTGTGCCACTATGTTTCCAACCATATTTGTGCTTCATTGCAATGAAGATAGAGGTTTGTTAACCCCTCCTACATGCTCTTGTGTTTCTACCTTTTTAAAGTAGTATTCCTGCAAAATGGCAAACTAGGTGAAACATACCTTGCACCCAGTCACCATGGGTAAAGATGCCTGCAAAGGATGGCATAATGAGATTCATAGGGCCGCAGCTTGTACTCCTGTTCCTGAATCCTGGGGAAATTTTGATCGTATATTAGTATCTTCAGTAATGTCCAGGCAGCTGCAGAGGTCGGAGTACCGTATTTATCAGCATATAACACGCACCCTTATTTTAACAGGAAAATTTGAGTAAAATATATGTAAAATATGATGCTCTGAAATAAATGCCACCACATCCCCCCAACTTTGATTCCCCCCCTTCTGCTGCCACATTCCCCCTCCTCCTCAGTTTGGTCCCCCCTCCCTGTGCCACATCATTCCTCCCCCTTTATCAGCCCCTGTGCCACATTTACCCCGCCACCTCTGATCCCCTGTGTGCCTCATTATTTTCCCTTTGTGCCTCATTTCCACTGTAACCCCCCCCTGACTCTCCATTCTCCCCCTTGACTCTCCATTCTCCCCCTTGACTCTCCATTCTCCCCCTTGACTCTCCATTCTCCCCCTTGACTCTCCATTCTCCCCCTTGACTCTCCATTCTCCCCCTTGACTCTCCATTCTCCCCCTTGACTCTCCATTCTCCCCCTTGACTCTCCATTCTCCCCCTTGACTCTCCATTCTCCCCCCCCCCCTTGACTCTTCATTCTCCCCCCCCCCCTTGACTCTCCATTCTCCCCCCCCTTGACTCTCCATTCTCCCCCCCCTTGACTCTCCATTCTCCCCGCCCCCCTTGACTGTCCATTCTCCCCCCCCCTTGACTGTCCATTCTCCCCCCCCCTTGACTGTCCATTCTCCCCCCCCCTTGACTGTCCATTCTCCCCCCCCCTTGACTGTCCATTCTCCCCCCCCCTTGACTGTCCATTCTCCCCCCCCCTTGACTGTCCATTCTCCCCCCCCCTGACTGTCCATTCTCCCCCCCCCTTGACTCTCCATTCTCCCCCCCCTTGACTCTCCATTCTTTACCCCTCACCCCTTGACTCTCCATTCTTTACCCCGCACCCCTTGACTCTCCATTCTTTCCCCCCACCATTCTTTCCCCCCCACCGCTTGACTTTGGAACAGTGACCAGCAGCGGCTGCAGGGACTGACGAGTGACATCCCTGATGCCGTGCAGGGGATGTCACTTGTCATGCTTCACTGACTGTACAGCCCTGCAAGACCCGTCACCTGATCTGAGCCTGGCGGAGCATGGCCAGGTAATGAAAAATAAAAAGCAGGGGAGAAGTGTTGCGTCCGGGCCCGCAGACGTCAGTGGCCACTGTTTTAACAAGCAGCTGGCGCTGCAGCCACTTTAATCAGTGGCAAGCACATTTATTGGCATTTAACATGAAGGTAGGGTTTTTGCTTTAAATTTAAGTTTTAAAGGTGCGTTATGGCATCTTATCATCGGATCAGTAATTTGGTTACAGGATAAACTTTTGCAGAACTAGAAGGTGCCTTATCTGCTATGAAAGTATCACTTTTCTGCTAGTAAACAAATCCTGAATCTCCTAGGCAGCATAGAGATCTCATAACTGAGCACTCGGCCTGAGAAGATACAGACACATCTATCTGAACATTAAATGATTAATTGTTAACCAGGGAAATAATGGTCGATCGCCTACCGCATGATACTGTCAACAAGAGCCGAAGAAATCCCGTCTGGAGCATTACTGCTAATAGGAATAAGCTGGCGGGGCCACATAGGTCATAAATCTCACTATGAAAGTTCTAAATAAGTAGCGTATTGCAGATGCCTAAAGAGAACAAGGGCTGAAGAACAAGACTCCTTGGTCTGAATTTAAAGTGAACCTGTCGTTTCAAAAGTTTTTTTTTTTCTTCTGAATTTTGTTAATTACCCCTTCAGAGTGGTGACAAGGTGATTTTAGTGCTCTCACCTTTTATTGAGTCCCCTGTATTGTGCACATCTATTTCTCACTGTCAATATTTCAGAAGATAGTGCCAGAGCTGAGCTGTTGACCAGCAGTGCTCACACAGAATTTCCTCCCTTGCTTGTCTAGCCAATCACAGCGCATTGCTCACTCTTTACTCTTATGCCATGACACAGTCCTGGGGGGATTTAAACAGTACAGTTCTAAAGATGGCATGTGGGGGGAAAGGGGTTACTGATGCACTGGGTTTGCAAGGTGTTATTTGAACGGAAATGCAAGAAACAGCAGTAGCAGTGAAGAAGTTACATTGAGCTGTTGCTGCTGCTGACGACAAGCTAAATGAAGGGGGGGGGGGGAGATTTCACTGCAGCACTGTGGATATAAAGCAGTATGTACACTAGTTATGACACAAAAAGTACATTTGATCTTTATATGGATGAAAGCGATGAGGGAAAGAAGCCTTGATTTAATTTTTGTGGCTTGTATTCAGGGGCGGACTGACCGGCCGGTCCGATCGGACGTTGTACGAGGGCCCGGCCGGGTACAGGGCCCGGCACTGCCGCCATTACTGAGGAGACAGGACACTTGTCCAGGATTCCCAGCAGACAGCACTGCCTTCTCCACATACAGGAGAAGGCGTCCCTTCTGTGCGAGCCGCGTCTGCGCCTACACAGAGGAGATGTGCCCTCCGCCCCTGCTGTGCAGTGCAGGCGCTGATGGTGTCACTCATCAGCGCCTGCACTGTGGAGGAAGAAAGACACGGGCCTTGCTGTGCTCTGGAGAAGATTGCTACGTGGGACATCAGGTGAGCATACATTTATTTATTTTTTACCGGGGGGGTGGGGGTTAACCCTGCTGCCGACACCTACTGTGGGGGTACTCTGCTGCCTACGCCTACTGAGGGGGGACCCCGCTGCTTACACCTACTGAGGGGGAACTCTGCTGCCTAAACCTACTGTGGGGAAACTCTGCTACCTACACCTAATGTGAGGGACTATCTACTATGTTCCTGCCTAGCTAATATGGGGACAAACTACCAAACTAATAGAGGGTTTTCATACAGGGGCAGCTATCTTGGGGATTTACCTACAGGGGGCATAGCTACCTACCTGAGGGACATTAACTACCTGGGAGCATGATCTACTAGGGGCCACTACCTCCTGGGGACATTACTTACCTGTAACTTCTGTAAGAAACACCTTATTTCCTGTCCGCTAAAACAAAATACTCTGATAGTGCCCCTCCCGAGACTAGACTCTGGATCTGCCACTGGGTGGAGGGGGGTGCTAGCTATATACTTGACTACCTGGCTACCTAACTTTATACCTGGATGCCTAACTGCTTACCTACATATCTTACTACCTACCTACATACCTGGCTACCTAACTATGTACATATCTGACTGCCGAAGTAGCATGCTAACCACCTACCTACATATCTGGCGTTCTGATCTACCTACCTAGTTTCTTACCTACCTGGCTACCTACCTATCTGCCCTTTTACTGTGCAGTACACCAAGGAGGGCATTATTACAGTTTGTGGGCCTATAGATGGGGAGATTGTGTAGAGGAGGGCACTGAAAAAATGCAGCGTCTAACATGTTTGTCCTGCAGATGAGATCGACATGGTGGTCTGATCCAGACGGAGAAGAAAAGGAAAGAGGATGCAGCTGATCAGAAAAGGCGTAATTGTGAGACCCTTTATGTAACTGTAATCACTTCTATGGTGTACAGATCCTGTGTACTGCTGGTATATACCACCATATGGTCCTGTATATAATCACTTACATAGTATACAGACACTATATAGTATACTGGTCTGTGTATAGTAGTTTTATTTAGTAAAGTTTGGCAGTATTATCCAATTATTGTGTGGTGGTATATATTTACTCATTGTATACTGGTATTATTGGTCATGGAAAATTATTTTACCTACGTTAGTGCTTCTTATATATAAAATTCAGTTTATTTTGTGTGTAGGGGTGGTGGAGGCATTTGGGGTGGAATAGGGGCAGAAGTGTGACCAGCAGCGGAGCATCGCAGCGGGCCCTGAGTGTTGTCAGTCCACCCCTGCTTGTCTTTAGCAGGCGGACTGCAGGTGCACAGCCCAATCTCTGTTTGGGAATCCTTTT
Organism: Hyla sarda; assembly: GCF_029499605.1. Taxonomy (NCBI): domain Eukaryota; kingdom Metazoa; phylum Chordata; class Amphibia; order Anura; family Hylidae; genus Hyla; species Hyla sarda. The sequence continues at coordinate 21,708,131 of NC_079191.1, forward strand.
AATAAGCAAATATGTTAAAACTAAGGCCTTTTATTTTATAGTTTTGCTCTAAGGCAGTGTTTCCAAACCAAGGTGCCTCCAGCTGTTGCAAAACTACAACTCCCTGGGAGTTGTAGTTTTGCAACAGCTGGAGGCACCCTGGTTGGGAAACACTGCTCTAAGGGGTGCACAAATGTAGATCCCTAGCCAGAGAGACACTTTACCTACATAGCCATAGGATGGAATTGGCCATCCGATTATCTGAGGATCTGATATGCTTAAAGGGGTACTCCGGTGGAAAACATTTTTTTTTTTTTTATCAACTGGTGCCAGAAAATTAAACAGATTTGTAAATTACTTCTATTTAAAAATCCTAATCCTTCCAGTACTTATCAGCTGCTTTATGCTCCACAGGAAGTTCTTTTCTTTTTTAATTTATTTTCTCTTCTATATTACCACAGTGCTCTCTACTGACACCTTTGTCCATGTCAGGAACTTTCCAGAGTAGTAGAGGTTTGCTATGGGGATTTGCTCCTGCTCTGGACAGTTCCTGACATGGACAGAGGTGTCAACAAAGAGCTCTGTGGTCAGACAGGAAATAAATTCCTGTGGAGCATAAAGCAGCTAAGTACTGGAAGGATTAAGATTTTTAAAAAGAAGTAATTTACAAATCTATGTAGAAGATGTTCGGCACTGCTAACTGTGATGGACACTAAGTCACTGTTGCGGGGAGAGGATTCAGTGGTGCTCAGACTCGCGTAGAATATGACATCAGTGCATAAGAAGAAAAATGAAAGGTCGGCACTCACCGTATTTCCAATTCAGCAGGTTTTATTGCACAATACTCACAGCCATAGTACAGTTCTAGGGGAGACGAGGGATGGTAACAAAGGGATGTACCTCTGTAGTACCCCCTTTGTTACCATCCGTCGTCTCCCCTAGAACTGTACAATGGCTGTGAGTATTGTGCAATAAAACCTGCTGAATTGGAAATCCGGTGAGTGCCGACCTTTCATTTTTCTTCTTATGCACTAATTTACAAATCTGTTTAACATTTTGGCACCAGTTGATTTAAAACAAAATGTACCCCTTTAAGTAATGGAATGGGGTTGTGCTTACCTGGAGTCTTTCTTTAGCACTGGTTCCTTATGGTACCAAGTTGACTTTGAAGCCAAGCTCTTACCCTTGGAGTTTATTTAATTATTTTAGATTAGTTGATTCACAAATATCGTTTAAGACCTCATAGATGTTGCAATTGTGGGATATGTCTGGGACTGCCCAGGTCATCAAATTATAGTTGTTGTTGTAAATAATTGCGTGTGTGTGTGTGTGTGTATGTATGTATGTATGTATGTATGTATATATGTGTGTGTGTGTATATATATATATATATATATATATATATATATATAATATAATATATATTGTGTGTGTTTATCTGTTTAGCGCGATTTTGTACACTTGCAGTGGTTTGGGAGTTTGTACAGTATAATGCAACTGAACAATTTCAGTATGGAAGTTGGTTCTTTAAAGGGGTACTCCACCCCTAGACATCTTATCCCCTATCCAAAGGATAGGGCATAAGATGTCTGATCGCGGGGGTCCCGCCGCTGGGGACCCCTGAATATATAGCATGCGGCACCCACATGTTTCTGCTCCGGAAGCGCTGGAGGGTCTGGGTCCCGACCACGGGAACCGAAGTTCGTGACGTCACGACTCCGCCCCCGTGTGACGTCACGCCCCGTCCCCTCAATGCAAGTCTATGGGAGGGGGCGTCACGCTCCCTCCCATAGACTTGCATTGAGGGGGCTTTGGATAGGGGATAAGATGTCTAGGGGCGGAGTACCCCTTTAAGGTTGTCGTGCTGCTGAACCCTGACAGACCAAGAGGCGATTCCTGCTTAGCTTTGACTGACTGATTGTGTCCCCCCCCCCCCTCCAGATACAGGAGATTAGGGCTACAAATGGCCGCCAAGAGCCTCCAGTCCCCTCGATATGCCTCAGTGTATCACAAATCTGTTTGTGGTGTTTTATGTGTAACAAACTTCTGTAAGGTGGATGATTTAGGACATTGCCCCTGTGCTCACCCTGAGAAGTGACGGTTTCTTCTTATTGATAAGCGTTTGAGGAAACTTACATGAAATTCTCTTACAGTCCTGTATCGCCATCCGGAAAGTTAATCATGAACGCGGGGGCAGTAAAGGGTTCTTTTGTAGCTAATCGTTCCTCTGTGACAATGAATAACACATTTAACTCGATCAGCTTCAATATTGACACAGTTCTGCCTTCCATTCATAGGACATGTCGGCACCCTATTTGGCTCTCTCTTTTCCCTTTTGCAGTTTCCGCTACTGTTTTGATCTTTTTTATATAGCTATCTCTGTGTAAACATGAAATGCCGATTCACACCCTTTTTTTACACATATTACGAGCACGCCATTCATACTATTGTATGTGTAGGAGATGTGACTATAGAAAAGCATCATCTCTGCTGACTGTCAGGACATTATAGAGGGTCCAGGGGGACCTTCTCCATGAGCCACTATCATAGATGGCTATTGGTTTTGGAGCATCAGATCTGTCATTCACTTAAATGGATGCACCTGACAGCTGACATTTTGGCCATACATACTAGACTTTTGAGTTCCTCAAATGGCCACCATAGCAAATGCTGTTTTCTAGGAGATAAGTTTTTTTTCTAGAAGTTCCTCCGTGGCTTCTACAACTAGGTAATTTCCATCTTTGAAGATTACATCATTCAAGCCACCATCCACATTTCCTACTTCTATCCATTGCGTTGGAAAGTCTGTCATCCTGCCCCGCACCCCCAGCATTATTTCACTCAACAGTATTTGTTCCTGTGCTATAGTTAGTTGGTGTATGGTATGTAGGGTCATATATTTTATGAATGGAAAGTGGAAAAGGTTACAGATAAACCTCTTCCTATGTTACATTGTTGAAGAGACAGAATATGTCCATCCAATGTATGGAAGGACTGGCCAACCATAGGACCCTTCAATGGATCCAAGCTCTTGTATGCTAGTGGGCTTTAATGGTTCAGCAGAAGACCACTCTATTTGGATTTGACTTAAGCACATAACACTTATTCACAGGACAGAGGATGTGTCTGGCCGCCATATATTTGCGATCTGGGGAATGGTGTTGAGTCTCATGTTAGAATGGATCAGTGGTCACATGCGTGCAGGGCCACGCTATCCATTGTCTATGGAATTGCCAGAGAAAGCAGAACAATATACTTGGCTAGATTTTGTTTTCTTAAAGCACACTTGTCATTTGAAGGAAAAAAAAAACTCTTGACGTTAAGTTTTTAAGGGTCTGGGTCTCAGTGCGAAGACCCCCACTTATCAGGAAAACAAGCTAGGTTAAGCAAGTGATTCCCACCTCTGTGATCTTTGTCTCACTGCTTCATTATAAGTGTACGGGGCAGTGAGACAAAGATCAAGCTTTTCCCTGCTCTCCTGATTGGTAGGGGTCTCTGCACTCAGACCCCAATCAATTAAAAAAATTAAAACAAAACTCGATGTGTCCCTGTGCTTTTCAATACAAAGGGATCCCCAAAAAAGACTTTACGTTACTATCTAGTCAAGAATTTTCAGTATTTTTAAGAGCACTGCACATTGTCAAAAGGACAAACTAATAGAAACCTGGTGGGCCACATTATAAGTGGAGGGGGTCCATCAGGATTTGTTGGGATTAAACTGAGAACAGGTCTTTTAATACTTGTCATGGCTCCGTTGTGAAGACACCACAACGCAGAGCCTTACAGAAATGTTCTATTTTGCATATCTTTTTATGGTCTTTTTAATTTATTCAGTATAGTAAGAAGTGTGTACTCTGGAGAATAGTGACTGCCGCCATAATTAAAGAAACAAGAAGGAAATCTGAGGAGTTTTCCATAGGCACAAGTACAGAGAAGTGCAGGAGATGAAGAGTGATTGCTAAATAATGAAAGAGAGGAAAAGGAAAATTATTTCCAAATGTCGACGCGGCTCAGAACGGAGAGGGATTCTAAAAAAAAAAGTGCTTAAAAAGCTTTCTGTGATGTGCTGCATTATTTAGTATTTTCCTCTCGTCCTTTGCTCACATTATAACGTTACGGTGATGGGTAATGATATTGCCACGTTGCAGAGGGGTCTGTTTTGTGTTAGAACAGAGATTTGTTCAACTTGAGATGACTTCTCCAGCAAGGTCCGTTACGAACTGGTGCACAACCTGTCAGGACTTCTCTTTGATGTAAAGTCAGGACCAGCTCCCAGTCAGAACCCTCCTGTTACTATCATTGCATGGTGTCTCTTTTGGTCAAGTTTTTAGGTCAGGGCTAAAGGTGAGCAAATCTTTCAAATCCCATCTGAGGAAAATGTATTTGGATTCGGCAGATGTTTTAGATTCTTACAGGACCAGGGACTCCTGTCAAGAGGACCCCTTTCTCTTAGTTACAGCAGGTGATTGGCTGAGGGGGCTGTCACTGCTGTTCAGCACAAGTGCGTCTCAGAAGGAGAGAAATGGCGGACTCAGGAGTTCAGTGGACCCTGTTTAGGATATCCCTCTTAGGGGATAAAAAAATGTTCTAAAGTTGATAACTCCTTTAATATTCACTGGGGCTGGATACAGAGTGCCCAGCCCATTGAATGTGGCGAGTATAATCAGTAAATAATACAGAATCACCGCTTACCTATGGGCAGCTTAGCACATCTGCCTTGCCATTGTATGGCTCCCCACTCACAGGATAAATGACCTATCAAATGTCGGGAGTCCCTGCTCCTGTACACTGATTGGTGAGGTATACACTGGCCTGACCAATTGGATATGTTGAGTTTGCCATTGGTAAGCTGTGATGCTCTGTTTTACAGATTCCGCTCACCACGTTACATGGGCTGGGCTATCTGTATCCAGCCCCAGTGAATGTTAACTGAGCAGCAAGACAGTGTATTCCTAAGGCATCCTCTCTTGACTGGAGTCCTGCTTCTGTACACTGTACAGAAGGTGAGGCATACAATGTACTATACGCCACACAGTGTGGGGAACTAGCTGTAGATTAGCCTGAATGAATTGTCTTACACTCAAAACATTTGCGCACCAGCCTAGTAAATGTGTACAGAAGCAGGGCTTCCTGGCTTTGACTGGAGTCCCTGCTCTGATGCATACTTTCTGTGGTACACTATGCTATTAGCATACAGCACCATGAAAAGTACATGAAGGAGCAGGGACTTCTTTCAAATGGCACAAGACCTTGCTCCTGTACACTATGTACTTTCCATGGCACCATATGTTGATAGCGAAGGACACCACAGTATATACCACAGCAGGGACTCCTGTCGAGTCCTTGCACCTGTACACTTGTATACACTAATCTGGGTGCTTGAATGTTGTAAGTAACAATGCATCCAGCATCCCCCTTTGTCATTGGATGCCACACCGCTCAGTGTAAAGGAGCAGGGACTCCTGTCTCTAATGGGGAGTCCCTGCTCTGTCTCTTGGTGATTTGTACCAATCCAAATTATTTAAAAAATTCGTAGTGAATGCGATAAGTAACCAAATCTCTCCTCTTGCCAAAACCTAGAGGTAAGACCAACGTTTGTGGTTGGGCCATTAAAACTTGCGTGACCGTAACCCGTAATGTCATGCTTTCTCTTGTATTTCAATGAGAGCTCAAAACTGCTGAGACTCCTTGCTATCTGGAGTTGACTATTCCCGTATTTAGAGAATGCTCACCCCTACTGGATTACTAGTAGATTACATGGTCCTTGACCACTGAAACTCTTTGTGTAACATGGTTGGAAAATATGGGGCGGCCTTTCAACATTCATTAATATACTGTCACAATACACTTTCATCTTCGCAACTGGATAAACATCCAGTATTCCACAGAGTGCGCAGAGAGAACAAACCAAAACTATTTGCTGAAAGCCCAGAATAATAGGTATATTTTTGTTTCTATATTACCATGGCAAACATGGCTCGAATGTCAATCTGTGTCATGGGAGCCAGACGAGTCTTTCAGTTCTTCACATATTGGGTGCAGCGCGAGCGGCGAGCTGTCAGGATAGGTATGTCAGCTCTGATAAAGAAGCAATGTTTGTCTTGGCTTGTGCTGACACGGAAGGTGAAGAGCTAAAATGTGTTCAGCAGACTCCATAGGTTCCGTCACTGGTAAACTTTATTTAAGAGCAATATTTGTCTTTTTTTGTGTTGCTCGTGTTTTTTTTTTTATTTTTATTTTTTTACAGGTTTCGCTTTATTGAACATAGAAGAGTCAGCAGGAATAATTTTGAAAAAATATTTGGCCATTCCCATTTTGCTTTTGATGTTTTATCCGGTCAAGCCCTATAGAGGCCGCAAGCTGTTATGTTTTATAATCTAAAAAAAACAATTAATCACTTCCAATAATGGGGGATCGGCTCATGAAAAAGAGGTCAGTCTGTGTCAACAATTGGTTTAGGGAGCATTATAATGTAATGCACGTAATTTTGCAAAACTACAACCCCAGGCATGCCAAGACAGCCAAAAGCTTGCTTATGATATAGAGGAGAATTCAGCAAGTAGACAACAGCAACCACCGGCACCACCCCTCATGCCCCGACACAGGTTAGTGTGCACAGGAGTATTTAACAGGCTAAATAAATAATACAATCCATTAGCACAAATCCATAAAAAATACGATAGCACTCACGGTTATGTAGTAGTTTCTTTTATCTACCTGACAGGTACAGATGCAATACTTGGCCAACGGGCCGTTTCATGCTACTCGCACTTCCTCATGACCTCTTGACGCGTGAAGAGCGTGAAACGGCCCGTTGGCCAAGTATTGCATCTGTACCTGTCTGGAGGAAGCACGAGGTCATGAGGAAGCACAAGTAGCGTAAAATGGCAAAGTATTTCATATGTTCCTGTTGTGTGGCTTAAAAGAAACTACTGCATAACCGTTTGCGCCATTGTATTTATTTCTATGGATTTGAGGTATTATATAGAGGCATGTGACACTGGTTGGATCTATTATGGAGGCCTACCGTGAGAGGGACACTTTGACTAGCATTGTTGGACATCTAATAAATGTTCTACATAAACACATTGCATCACATATACTGCTCCCCATGGACACGTATGAAGGAACTTGTCCTTGTCCCTTTTTATGGTCCGTGTTGTGCTTGTTGTAGAACATTTCCTAGCCTCCTGTTGAAGGGGGAGCAAGCTAGAGTTCTGCAGGTCCTGGTCCTTTTAAAAGTTGGGATGTAGTTGAGACAATAAAAGATATGCAAGATGGCAGTTTCACGCTACTCGCACTTCCTTATGACCTCTAGGTCATGAGGAAGGGCGAGTAGCGTGAAACGGCCCGTTGGCCAAGTATTTCATCTGTACCTGTCATATGGATTGAAATAAACTACTGTATAACCATGAGTGCAATTTGTATTTTTTTCTATGGATTTGTGTTATTATATAGAGGCATGTGACACTGGCTCTATTATGGCGACCAGCCGTAAGAGGGACACTTTGGCTAGCATTGTTGGACAGCTGATAAATGTTCTAAATCATTAACATTGCAACACTTATTTTGTTCCCTGTGGACAAGGATGAAGGAACTTGTCCTTGTCCATTTTTATGGTCAGAGATGGAGAACATTGCCTAGCCCCATATTGAAGGGGGAGAATTCTGCAGGTTCTGGTCCTTTAAATTGGCAATATTATTAAAACAAATTCTTGCTATTGCTCTCCTTTTGTTAAATAAAAAATCTTTCTAATGTACTTAAAATCAAAATAAAATAAAAATAAAAATGTGTTTAAAAAAAAGCCACTAGGTGTCTTCCTACTTGTCCAGAACACATTTCCCCCTATCTCTTGCACAGACCATGGACTCCTGCTGGTCTGGCAGAAGTCCAAAATCAGGAAATGCAGTCTGGAGTGCTGAGGAGGGGGGGGGAGGGTGCAGCCTTAGCCAATCATAGCTCATCTCAAACTGAACTGCTCTGGGCTGTGTGTAGCTGAGTGAGGGAGGAAGTTCTCCCCTGTATGGCTTCAGATGATGTCACGCCTGCTTCCCAGTCTGTGAATCTGAGCAGAAAATACAGAGCAATATTTAGGTAGAAAACTAAAAAATAATAAAAAAAAATTAAGGCAGGGGGTGGTTTATTATGATGGGGGCAGTGAACTGGGTGGATTATAAAATTTAACAAGATCATGAGGTACTCTTTAATGAGATGGGATGTAGTTGAGACAATTCAAGATATGCAGGAGCACGTGCATGTTGGACTTCGAAGGTTTGGATCATCAATTCCTATAGGATGGGGGGTGGGGGTCACGCACCATGGTGGGTCACATTTTACTAAAAGGTGTTCTCCACGGAAATTATTTAGTCTACAAAGTCAAGTTTCAGAACTTCGAGTGAAGTTTTGTGAGTCCTTGCTGACTTTTCCTTCTTGTTTCATGATATTGAATCCCTGTCTACCACGTAAAATACTCTTGTAGTGTGTATAAAGTGCAGCGCCATGTTATTCTGGGCTAATTAACCCTTATATATTTAAACATTTGTCAGCACATTGATCCGTGTCACAAAGCCCCATATTGTCTGCATGTGGTCTCTATTCCATCTGGCGGCCAGACATTGGTAAATATCATTAGCCGGCTTCATATGACTCCAATCAGACCTGACCCCGACTGCAGCGCCCTGCTCTGTACCCAGTGCTGGAAAGAACAACACCCGCGCATAATAAGGCACCAAGATCCAGAGCCCCTGCCTCTTTATATGTGAGCCCCTTGGTGAAAGTTACCTTTGTGTAGCTGGTCCTACAATGTGTGAGCATCTTGTCAGATCTTCAATGTCCTATTCAGTGCCTCTTTTTCTATAATATTAGTAGGACTAACCAGCATTATGGGAGAGGAAAAGCAACAATGATTAAGTAACACAATATTAGGAGAGTGCTGTGAGCCCTGCAGGAATTACAGCACTCCCCCAATATTAAGTTACTCATACATCATTGTTGCTTTTCCTTCCCCCGCAATGCTGGGTAGCTTTCCCAGTCCCCTAGAAAAAAAATGGTCTTGTAAAGCAGCCATATTGAAGCTCTTTGGCAAAGCTGGGTGTGCATAGTGTGTTCCCAGTCTCCTGAAGTCCCAGCCGTGATAGGCTTGTCCTCACTGCAGCGATTTCTCTCACTCCATCTCAGCCTGCAAGAAATCTTCTCCCCCCCCCCCGCCACAACTATGGCCCTGCCCCTTCTCTCTGCCCCCGCAATATCTATTCTCTGCTTGATGGACATTCATATCATACTTTACTATGACGTTGGTCCAGCATCGGGATTTTTAAAACTCCCGGTCAATCTCTGCAGCCCAAGAATAAAACTGTCAGGGGATCTTCTGGAAGTCTGAATGTTGCTCCACCCTATCCTGCCTGTCCTACCCCCCACACAAGCTATAGCGTCTGTTAAGTATATGACCTAATAAAACAAGTCTGAATTAGCAGCTATCCGGTGAGTGTTCGGTCTATTGTCTACTTTGCATAAGATTATGTTCTGGAAGTCTCTCACCCTCTCAAGAAATCGATGTAAAAAAACTAATATTCTACCTAATTTGTTCAATAAGCTTCAAAATGGACAACAAGTTTACTGACACAGTTGTCACCCTTCTTTACCGTACAAGACCTTTACTGTACAAGACGGCCGTCACGCCCCCTCCCATAGACTTGCATAATGGGGGCGGGGGGTGATGTCACATGGGGGTGGAGTCGTGACATCACGATACTCCGGCCCCCTGGTCGCCATCCGGTTGTTTGCGAGCTGGCACCGAGGCGTGCAGCTCAAACAGGTGGGTGGTGAATACAAGATTGCGGGAGTCCCCAGCGGCAGGACCCCCGCGGTGAGACATCTTATCCTCTATCCTTTGGATAGGGGATAAGATGTCTCCGGGCTGGAGTACCCCTTTAAAGGAAATGTGTCACCTGCACTAACCTGTCAGTACCGACACTGCAGGTGACACGGATGACAACGGTACTTACCTTGTCCCGTTTCGTGCAGGGGATTTCCGGTAATCTCCTCTGCTAACTTCAGGCTTGGGGCACAGACAGAGCTTAGTGATGTCACTGCTGCTGTTTTCTAGCAGCGGGACCCAGCAGAAGTGATGTCACTAAGCTCCGCCCATGCCCCAGGCCAGAGCTGAAGTTAACGGAGGAGATTACCAGAGATCCCCTGAACAGAACTGGACAAGGTAAGTATCGTTGTCATCAGTGTCACCTGCACTACCTGTTGGTACTGACAGGTTAGTGCAGGTGAAACTGGTGACAGATTTCCTTTAACTGTTTTTAGAGGCTCCTGGGGAAAAAAAAAAAAACCTTGCTGCAATAGGTAGTTAGGTGGGATGGGAGCCGCTATCTATAGGAAAGGAATATTGGGAACATAAAATGGTATTTGGCCAAATGTACTTTTTGCAATGTCTTTACCATATCACCGAGGAATGTTGCCTGCATCATTAATGGTAATATCAGCTGTGACTGAAACGCGTCTTTAAGGTTGAAAATTAAAATAAATCTGCGACTAGAAGAACTGCACTTGGCTGATCTAGACTTCGAGGAGTAAATTGACCCCGGTTATTCGGTCCCTGTAATAGGTTTTGAGGATGTTCACATTCCAGGTCCAGTTCTCTTTGTGTCCTCGCCAGACAACAGATGGTTCCAACCTCTCGGCCTTAGTTTGCTCCTCTCTGTCTTCACTTTCTGGGAATAATCATTATAATCAGAAGTTCACATTTATTGGAAACATACCCGCCGGCTTGTTAAAGAGATCATTGACTGGACCGAGTTGCTGCAACGTCATTGGCTTTGTTAGGATGGATTCCTATTTTTAGTGTGAAGAGCCTTCTATTACTTTGTTCTTATTAATACCATCTGATGTTCCTAACCCTAAATGTAAAAGAGCGAAAAGTACACACGGATTCGGTAAACACTGGCTCTGCTACATGTTATGGCTCAGGGGTGCGGACTATTATCTTGCCGCACCGGGGTCCTAAGCCTGAATCTGACCAGGGGACAACATCTTTTATAGTTTAGATGTTCTCCCACAGGTACCTGAATGTTTTTTGAAATGTGGAAAGAAATTAAAGTCAAATAGTATCCTATGGAATATATTGTTGTAAGACCTGTAATGGTCTGTGTTGCATACATGTAGGCATTCTGTATGGTAGAGGTGGATAACGTGATAATTCTGCATGCGAACTGTATTCAAGGGAACCAAGCCCTAGATTTTACCATATATAACTCTTGGCAATGCATTCTATACAGTAAAATCTTTATCCTCCCCATCCCCGGGGGCTGTTTTTGCCCCTAGATATGGTGAGAATATGAAGTTATAAAATCTCCCCAGCTGCCCAGTAACTAGTCCCCCTTAGCTGGTCCCATCGCTCCACCATAGTCACTCCCCCTCGAGTTGATTGACTGCCAGAGTCACCACTGTGTTCTCTAAGCAGATGGAGCAGAGCGATGACATGGAACGTCAATCAAGCCGAGGGGGGATCACTACGGCCGGAGGGACTGACCTGGTAAGTATAGCTCCCCGCCCCAGGGACTACTTCGGGGGGTTGAGTGCCGGAAGATTTAATAACTTTAATATCCTCACCATATCTAGGGAAAAAACATGCCCGGGGATAGTGTGGTAGTGAGGATGAAGATTTTACCATAGATAACACATTGTCAAGCATAATATATGGTAAAATCTAGTGCTTGGTTCCCTTTAAATTAAAAACCTAAAGCTATGTAGGCTCAGCCGCGATATAGAAAACAAGGAGTGCTACCTAGTGTGCCAAAAAAATATGCATTAAATACCAGAAAGAAAAGTAGCAAACAATGAGGCCGCACACCTCATTGTTTACAAAACAAAATTTAACAATCTTTATTTTCCATAACAATTACAAAAAGCTAAACAAAGCTCTAAAAACATTTAACAAGGTTCAAACTGAACCTGCACCACAACTTTATCCCTTTTAAATTGAAAGCATATAGAGGTATAGGGGGAGATTTAGCAAATCCTGTGTAAAGGAAAAGTTGCCCAGTTGCCCATAGCAACCAATCAGATCGCTGCTTTCATTTTGCAGAGGCTTTGTTAAAAATAAAGGAAGCGATCTGATTGGTTGCTAGGGGCAACTGGGCAACTTCCCCTGCACAGGTTTTGATAAATCTCCTTCATAATATGGGCCCTTTAGAATTGAGTGTTGTATTATGGATTTGAGATGAGCGAACTTACAGTAAATTCGATTCGTCACGAACTTCTCGACTCGGCAGTTGATGACTTTTCCTGCATAAATTAGTTCAGCCTTCAGGTGCTCCGGTGGGCTGGAAAAGGTGGATACAGTCCTAGGAGACTCTTTCCTAGGACTGTATCCACCTTTTCCAGCCCACCGGAGCACCGGAAAGCTGAACTAATATACGCAGGAAAAGTCATCAACTGCCGAGCCGAGAAGTTTGCGACAAATCGAATTTACTGTAAGTTCGCTCATCTCTATTATGGATCCATACAATGTGGATCTGTAAAAATAGAGGTTAGCATAAGCCTTTACAATGCATATATATATATATAATATATATATATTCTCACACACACAGTGAAATAAGTATTGTACACGTCACCATTTTTCTCCCTAAATATATTTTTGAAGGAGTCATTGACCTGTTACCAACATTGGGTGAAAATTGCAAGTAATCCATATATATATATATATATATATATATATATATATATATATATATATATATATATATATATAAAGAAACCAAAGCAAATAAGCTCAGAAGTTATGTTTGTAATAATGTGACACAACACAAGGACAAGTTTTAAACACATGAAGAAAGGGAGGCTCAAAAAGGCCTGGAAAACCAAGACAACAGCTGAAATCTAGCAGTAACTTAAAAGCAATCCAGTCTCTTGTCAGTGCGCATTAATCAGCAGGGACTGGGTGTGAGTTGAATATATATATAATTTAAATTTTTATTTTTATTTTTGGCGGGGAGTTAACAATACTGATTGCAAAATGTAGACCGTTTCTTTACTGTAAAGTACATCAGAATTTGTGCAAGTTACAACACATTTAATCACAAGTATATAATTAAATTTGAGGTCCTGGCTGACTTTTTTTTTTTTTTGGCAAGGAGGGCACTGAAGTATGTGTAATTTCTCACGAGTTATGATTCAACCCCCTTAAAATGTATTACGGGACCCCAGTCTTTATGGTTTTCGTTATATAGCAGACCTGCTCGAGTCCATTTCCTGTTATGAAATATTTTACACTTCATTTTCCGTATAAAACCTCCGTTCCCTGTACTGTCATTGGTCGAACCGCTCTTACTCATAATACATTTGTCTGGACACAAATCATTCACAACCACAAAATCCATTCTCGAAAAGGGGAAAAAAACGGAGTTCATATCATTTACAAAACAGAGACTGAAAAATATGAACCCTGTAACCAAGAGAAGAAAGTTCTGGTTGATGTACATTTTATGTTTTTACATTTCCCGGCAATATAAATTTTAATATAAGAAATTGTATAAGAGAATTTCCTAAAAAAAAAAAAAAAAAAAAAAAAAAAAAAAAAAAAAAAAAAAAAATAAAATATAAAAATAATTAAAATAATTAATATAAATAAATAAATTAAATTACGGTAAATAAATATTATTTTTTTTTTAAAGAATGTCAGCAGTGTTACCCACACTAGCCTTTTGGTACTAGTGTTGCTCGCAAATATATTCGCAATGCGAATTTTATTCGCGAATATCGCATATTCGCGAATTCTCGAATATTCACGAATATAGCACTATATATTTGCAATTACGAATATTCATTATTTTTTTTTCACAGTACACATCACAGTGATTATCCATCTCTGCTTCCGGCTTGTGTGGTGTAAAGAAGGCTCTAATACTACTGTGTGAGACTGGCGTACGAATTTTCGCATATGCGAAAATGTGCATATGCAAATTTTTGCTTATGCAAATTTTTGCACATGCTAATTTTCACATATGCGAATTTCCTTTTATGTTAAATTTCGCATATGCGAAAATAAAACGTGAATATTATGAATATGCGAATATATGACGAATATTCGTCCATATATTCGCGAAATATCGCGACTTTGAATATGGCCTATGCCGCTCAACACTATTTGGTACCACTGCTGGTTTTTTTGCTGTTCCCCACTGCGAGCAGGCCTTGGGAAACTCCAGCGGTGACGTCATGAGACCTGTGCCCCAAGCAGACTCTAGAATGGAAGATACGGAGGAAGAAAACGGGACCTTGGAACAGGATCAGGTAAGTATGGTTTTCATTAGTGAAAATAATAGAAGAAATGGAGTCCAGCAACTCACCGCAAAATGTACATCAGCAACGTGAAGCCGCCATGGATGACCGGGATGGTGCGGGGAGCTCAGAGGCTACCGTAGGTAGCCTCTGAGCTCCCCGCACCATCCCGGTCATCCATGGCGGCTTCACGTTGCTGAAGTACATTTTGCGGTGAGTTGCTGGACTCCATTTCTTCTATTATTTTCAATTTTGTCTCTACGGATTTCCTGGCGCCACCTACATATTCAGCTTTACTATTTAACCGTTACTTACCATGGACATTCATTTTCTCTTTTTAACTAGATCCCAGGTGTGTTAGGTGCCTCCATTTTCTATTTTCTCACGTTACCTACATGGTTGTCATTAGTGTTGAGCACGAATATTCGTAATGCTATTTTTTATCGTGAATATTGCCACTTTGCGGTTTAGCGAATATTTAGATTATAGTGCTATATATTCATAATGACGAATATTTTTTTTTTCACATGCAAATTTTTATGCGAAAAAAAGGTGAATGAACATAGCGAATATGCGATTTTTGCGAACATAGGACGAATAGTTGACAATATATTCGCAAAATATCGCAAATTCGAATATGGCCTCTGCCGCTTATCACTAGTTGTCATGAGTGTTGCCCACACTACACACCTGTACCAACAGGTTAGTTTGGGTAACACGTCAATATTATGAATATGCGAATTTAGCGAATATATGACGAATATTCATCCATATATTCGCGAAATATCGCGACTTTGAATATGGCCTATGCCGCTCAACACTATTTGGTACCACTGCTGTTTTTTTTTGCTGTTCCCCACTGCGAGCAGGCCTGGGGAAACTCCAGCCGTGACGTCATGAGACCTTTGCTCCAAGCAGACTCTAGAATGGAAGATACGAAGGAAGAAAACGGGACCTGGGAACAGGATCAGGTAAGTATGGTTTTCATTAGTGAAAATAATAGAAGAAATGGAGTCCAGCAACTCACCGCAAAATGTACATCAGCAATGTGAAGCCGCCATGGATGACCGAGATGGTGCGGGGAGCTCAGAGGCTACCGTAGGTAGCCTCTGAGCTCCCCGCACCATCCCGGTCATCCATGGCGGCTTCCCGTTGCTGAAGTACATTTTGCGGGGAGTTGCTGGACTTCATTTCTTCTATTTTCAATTTTGTCTCTACGGATTTCCTGGCGCCACCTACATATTCAGCTTTACTATTTAACCGTTACTTACCATGGACATTCATTTTCTCGTGTTAACTAGATCCCAGGTGTTAGTCAGGTGCCTCCATTTTCTATTTTCTCACGTTACCTACATGGTTGTCATTAGTGTTGAGCACGAATATTCGTAATGCTATTTTTTATCGTGAATATTGCCACTTTGCGGTTTAGCGAATATTTAGATTATAGTGCTATATATTCATAATGACGAATATTTTTTTTTTTACATGCAAATTTTTATGCGAAAAAAAGTGAATGAACATAGCGAATATGCAAATTTTACGAACATAGGACGAATAGTCGACAATATATTTGCAAAATATCGCAAATTCAAATATGGCCTCTGCCGCTTATCACTAGTTGTCATAAGTGTCGCCCACACTACACACCTGTACCAACAGGTTAGTTTGGGTAACACTAATGACAGTATTCCTTTGATTTAAAGTTTTTTTAGCTGGCAATAACCCGGTATTAATTGGGTACTCCTGCCATAAGATGCCTGATAAAGGGGGGCGGTGGTTCAGAATGTATGGCTTTGATCAATTCTAGTTGTGATGCCAGCATAACCTCTCTCATGGCTCTATTCACTGGCACCTAAAACAATATATAAAGTTTTGATAGTAACAATAATTTTTGGTTTTGACTTCACATGGAAGGCCATATTGCTTCCTTCCTAGCAGGCAGGCATCTAAGCATGATGCGATTCTCGGTGTTCTTCCGCTCACTGGTTTTAAGTCACTTTTCTGGCTTCCTCCTGGACAATTTATTGCTTCTAGAATTAAAACTTGTTAACGCTTCAAAACCCCAGAGATCAGTGAAGGAGCATGTGACATTTATGTTGGAGCCATATGTGCAGAAAATCATTCTGTGCCAAATCTAGGTATGTGCAGCAGGGTGCGGCGCTCTATATGGGATTACGCTGGTTGGCCAGATCTCCAGGAGAAGAAACTTTAGGACACGTTGACCCAAGGTTCACAAACTGTTAGGTTTGTTTTGTACATAAAGGGGTACTCCACCCCTAGACATCTTATCCCCTATCCAAAGGATAAGGGGATAAGATGTCTGATCGCGGGGATCCCACCACTGGGGACCCCCGCGATCTCTGTGCTGCACCCAGCGTTCGTCTAGAGCATAAAGTTTAGTGCCGAAGGCTTGTGACGTCCTGGCTGCGCCCCGCTCTTGATGTCATGGCCACGCCCCCTCAATGCAAATCTATGGGAGGGGCGTGATGGCAGTCACGCCCCCCCCCCCCCCCCACAGACTTGCATTGAGGGGGCGTGGCCGTGAAGTCACGAGCCTCTGCCCTGCATCGCCAGTCATCTGGCACAGAGCGAAGTTCGCTCCGTACACCGAACTTCTGGGGTGCCGCAGCAGAGATTGCGGGGGTCCCCAGCGGTGGGACCCCCCTGATCAGACATCTTGTCCCCTATCCTTTGGATAGGGGATAAGATGTCTAGGGGTGGTGTACCCCTTTAATAGTTATGTGGGGAGAAAAAGAAGCGCATACAGTGGTCCCTCAATATACGATGGTAATCCGTTCCAAATGAACCATCGTTTGTTGAAACCATCGTATGTTGAGGGATCCGTGCAATGGAAAGAATAGGAAGTTATACTCGCCTGTCCCCGCTGCTCTGGACCGTCACTGCTCGTCACCGCTGCCCTGGATGTCGCCAACCATCGCTGTCGCCGCGTCCCCGGGGTGTCCCCGACGCTCCGGACATCTGTTTCCCCGGGATCCTAGCTCTCAGTCGCCGCCATCACGTCACTACGCACGCCACTCCTATTGGATGACGGGACGGCGTGTGCGGCGACGTGATAACTGAGCGTGCCGGCAATGCAGGGGATCCCGAAGAGGACGCTCCGGAGCCCCAAGGACAGGTAAGAGACCATCAACGGAGCACACGGGGCACCGTGAACGGGTATCCGGCGGCAGCTGAAGCAGTCTGCACTGCTGGATAGCCGTTTATGCGATTGCCCCGACATACAAAAGCATGGTATGTTGATGCTGCCTTCAACCTGCGATGGCCTCTTGAGATGCCATTGCATGTTGAAATTATCGTATGTCGGGGCCATCGTAGGTTGGGGGGGTCACAGTAGTTGAATGAAGGTATTCTACTGTCTTGTATTTCTATTTGGTATACAGACCTATGTGTCCCTATGGTTACAGACTACATGAAAACCCTGTGTAGTCTGAACCTCTACTTGTTTTAATCTGTCCCTTACTACTTATAATTCTTTCTTTCTTTTTTCTCTAACCTACATTCAATAGAATAGTAAGTGGTAAGGGACAGATTGAGAGGAGTAGGACTAGATCAGACTACACAGTTTTTATGTAGTCTGTAACCATGGAGACACACAGGTCTGTATAGCAATTGGAAATGCAAGACTGTAGAATTCCTTTTAATCTGATCCCATAGTTTTTCCTCTTTCAATCTTTATTCTACCTTATGACCAACATTCATTAGAATAGTAACTATGGGATCAGATCACTTACAGGGGAATTTATTGTCACCAGTGCTATCGCCGAGTGACAAAATTGTGCAAATTTTGAACCATAAATTCACCTGTTAGAGATTGACATCTGTAACCATGGAGACACATAGAATTCAATAGGATACTGCAATGGAAACTATTTTTGCATGTTACTTTTCCCACCAGACGAGCAGGATCTTCAAAAGAAGAATGTATATCCTTTTGAAAGCCACAAAATACCTAAAAGAAGTTTTAACCATGAAAATAAATATTAAATCATCTATCCTACCTTTTAGCCAAGACCCAGTATAGCATCTGTTATCCTTTGCTATTGCTTGGGCCCGGTATGGATTGGTAGACTAATGCACAGGGAGGTTTAGTCGAGGAGTATTTTGGTTGGCTCAATGTCTACCTGTAGGTGATACTTGGCCTCTTGACCAAAGCCTTGGAGGTAAGAAAAGGTGCATCCAATGTGGGTGATCTTGAGCTTGTTGAGGTTGGGATCCCACTCAGATGGTATATTTCATGCATTTCTCAATCACGCTTTTATGTGCACTCTCCTTTTATTGCCCAGTCCTTCTGGCCAAGCAGTGTCAGATATTTTTTTTAGAATACTGGCTTGGTGTCTCGACAATTTTTTCCAGTCATTTTCCACATTTGACACCAAATTTTACTATGGTGCAATATTGGGAAGTTACTCCTGGAGCTCCTACAGGATATGTTTTCTCCTCACAGCCATGGAAGGCAGGAGCAAGATGGGATTTTAAAAATATAAAAATAGCTTAAAGGGGTACTCAGTTTGAAACTTTGTATCCCATATCCAAAGGATAGGGGATAAGATGTTAGATCATGGGGGTCCCCAACAGCGGGACCCCCACGATCTAACTTTCTCCGGGACGGCAGCGGCGGCATCTGGAACACTGAAGCTTGCAGCTTCCGCGTTCGTGACACCACGCCCCCTACATTTAGGTCTATGGAAGGGGGTGTGACTACTAGTACAAAGCTGTCACACCCCTCCCATAGAAGTGAATGGAGAGGGCGTGGCATCTTGCATCACCAGTCATCAGGCACGGAGCAGAGTTCGCTCTGTGCACCGAATGACAGGGGTGCCAGTCTGGAGATTGTGGGTGTCCCCAGCGGCGGGACCCCTGCGATCGAACATCTTATCCCCTGTCCTTTGTATACGGAAAAAGATGTTTCCAAAGGAGTACCCCTTTAAATAAATAACATTTACTAGATTGGGAGTCTGAAGGACCCTGTGGCACCTTACCACATGTACAAAAATTATTAGCCTCATAGTTTGGAATAAAGTAGTAGACTACATTCCCATCTGGAGGTCCATTCAAACTACTTCATACCAGAGTAGCAACGAACTAAAGACCCCTGGTGTGGAGACCCCAATTGTCAAACATCACCTATTCTCTGGTCATAAAAGTATGTGTGCAAAAACTATTATAAAAACTTTAGCACTGTAATACAACCCAACAGTGGAGTGAAGGCCTCACCACCTCTTATAGCGATAATGTGAATACTCAGGCTATATAATGTAAATAACTTCTATGGTCTTTCCTGTCTGACTTCCTTCTCATCTCGTTGATACATCCGTCGTTTCTTCCTCTACAGGTAAAAATGTCATCCTACAGAAATGACATGTCAGCCTTTCACCTTCATATCTCCCTGAGGCTAATGGTGTCTGTCTAGATGAGACCGGAATAGATAGCTACGTGTTAACTCTTTAGGAACACATAGGATTGCTCTCAATCATATTGCCCTTATTTTATCTTGGACAGTCTGGGCGTCAATGAAGAAGAGGATGAACACACCTCTACTTCCCCACCTCCCCATATTTTTTTTGATCTGCCCCTCCCTACCCCTCCCCGATCGTAGACTTTCATGTATTGTTTTGCAACTTTGTTTCCTTTATAACGAGTGATGGAGTGGAAGGTTAGTGTAGCATGTGGTATAGTGTACAGCTTAGGAATCCTGTGCTGTATATTATACTGACATGCTTTGTATGATTGTAATTTATTGTATGACCTGTAATGATATTTTTTTTTTTTTTTTTTTTTTTAGTCAAAGCAATGCTTTATTAAGAAAAACATAGATAGACAAGCCACGGTAATTCAGACAATAATAGCGGTATAAAAGCGTGGAATTTAAGTCAACACCTTCGCTCCTACAACAATTTGTCATCGGAATAGGGATGTCGCGGCTAATTAGGTGAATCTGAGCAGTGAGTCACAACATTGCATCAATAGTAGTGAAACCAGGTAATAACTGGAGGAAGAACACGTAAGTATAAAAGTAGGGGAAGGGGGGGAAAAGGTGGGGAATATTAGAAGTAGGAGTAAAAGAGAAAAGAAAAAAAAAGAAAGAACAGGGTCAGCTTCAGCATAGCTGTGGTCGGTGTGAGGAGGACACCTCAAGGTTGCAAACGTAGCACTTACTTGAGGTCGGAGTCACGGTCACCGCCGGGGTCCCCAATCTCGGAATATCCCCATAGCTCTGCGGCACGACAGCCAATTCCAGGGGAGAGGTCACTCTAATTAAGAGGGGATGGGGGGGGGGGGGGGGGGGGGGAGGGGTGTAGTCTAGTTCACTAGTCCTCTCTATAGAGTCGGGAATTAAGGAAGTGTAACCATGGGCCCCATATCGCTGTGTACCTAGCGGAGCGGTCCCTCGAGTCGGCTAGGAGTTCCTCCATGCGGCTCACAAATAGAATCTCTGTGTACCAGTCAGTTATCGTTGGGGGGGCACAGTTTTTCCATTTCTTGGGTATCACTGACCTGGCAGCCATGAGCATCATGTTGGCTAAGAGTCTAGCAGGCGATTTCCTGGAGGTGGGTATAATAGATAGGAGGAGTCCCTTCGGGTCGTTGGGGTATGTCACCCCTGTCACTAGGGCGATTCGGTCGATTACTGTAGACCAAAAGGTCGTGAGGGAGGGGCAGGACCACCAGATATGGGACATGGTCCCCGTCTCTGTGCCGCAGCGCCAACACAGGTCAGACACTGTAGGGTAGAATTTGTGTAGCAAGACCGGAACCCTATACCACCTAGCTAAAATCTTGTAGTTAGTTTCTTGCGCCCTACATGATATAGACATCTTGTGGCACATTACATAGGCTGTCAGCCAGTCGGAACGAGCGATGGTGGTGTGTAGTTCCTCCTCCCAGGCCGTTTCGAATTTGGGGGGTTCACAAGCCGCTTCTTCCATGAGAAGGCTGTACATTTGGGAAACTGCTTTATAAACCGGGGAGACAGAAACACACAGCTCTTCAAAGGGTAGGAGGGGTCGGGCAAGCCTTAGGGAGCGTCCCGTAGTGGTAACAAAGTGGCTCAGCTGAAAGTACTGCATCTGACTTAGAGGCGTCCTGAGGTGTGGCGGTACCAGTTCCGTGTATGGTTTCAGCTGAGTACCGCTGAGGAAACATCTGATGGGTAGAGGCGAGTGATGACCTAGGAAGGATTCAGTCATCATACCCGGTGGGAAGCTAGGGTTGCCTAGGATCGGGGTCAGAGGGCCATCGGCCGCCATGATCTGGGACCTCTTCAAGTATCTGTCCAGGGAAACGATCAGTTCCCTGGACACCCAGGGGAGGGACTCTAGCACCCGAGGAGAGAATGTGTTCGATGGTAGCCAAGGGTACAGGGCTATATCTGTAGCAGTCCCGTATTCTTCCAGCGCCACCCATTGTTTAGAACCCCGACCGTGTATGAAATCCAGGAGTCGGGTCAAGGTAGCTGCTACATAATAAGCCTGACAGTCCGGTACCGCCAGGCCACCTGCCCGCTTCCTCCTGACCAGAACCCTGCTAGATATCCTAGACGGTCGTCCCGCCCATATGAAGGAGCGTATCATTTGGTCTAGCTTTTTGAAGTAGGAGCGCGGGAGCGCCAGTGGGATCGCTTGGAATAGGTATAGCAGTCGGGGTAGGAAGTTCATTTTAATTATATTAGCTCGCCCCAGCCATGAGAAGGTGCCAGTTGTCCATTTACGCAGATCCCTGTCTAGTGTCGCTGACAGAGTCTGGAAGTTAAGGGCAAAGGTAGCTCCCGGGTTTAAGGGAATGTGTACGCCCAAGTACTTGAAGGACTCAGTTGTCCAATGAAAAAGGTGTTCCCTCTTAAGACCCTCTATGGTGGCTATCGGGAGTGCTATTGGAAGGGCCACACTTTTGGACATGTTGATCCTATGGTTGCTATAGTGGGAGTACTGCCGTATGACCGACAATGCTGCCGGAAGGGAGGTGCATGGAGAGGCTAGGTAGAGTAGGAGGTCATCCGCGAAGGCAGAGCAGAGGTGCCCGCTCCCCCCCAGGGTGAATCCCTGAACGCCCGGATCAGATCTCAGGGCAGTCAGTAAATGCTCCATGCATAAGATGTAGAGGAGGGGGGAAAGCGGGCACCCCTGGCGCGTTCCGTTTCGGATGGGAAATGGGGAAGACAGGGACCCGTTGACTCTCACCCGTGCCTGGGGGTCTCGATACAGGGCCATTACGCGTCCCATCATAGCAGGACCCAGGCCTATCTGCTCCAGCGTTGCTCTAAGGAATCCCCAGTCCACCCTGTCGAACGCCTTCTCGGCGTCAAGAGAGAGGAGCAGTAATGGCTTTTTGAGTGTAGTAGCTCTATTAATTACCGAGAAGGCTCGAACAGTGTTATCTCTCGCCTCTCGGGAGCGCATGAACCCGGACTGGTCAGGGTGGACTAGGGGGCCGAGGACCAACGCTAGACGGTCCGCCAGCAATTTGGCGAACAGTTTAAGGTCTACATTCAGAAGAGATATGGGTCGGTAGCTGGAGCAAAGACCCGGGTCGCGGCCCTCTTTGGGAATTACTGTAATATAGGCACTGAGCGATGCAGTGGGAAAACCCAGGTTCGGGGCAATGCTATTGAATGTCTTGCAAAGAATGGGAAGTAGGCTATCCTTTAGGGTTTTGAAGAACCTGGCCGTGTACCCGTCTGGTCCCGGGCTTTTACCAGTAGGTAGGTGTGATATTGCCTGGGCGATCTCCTCTTCCGAGAACGGGGACTCAAGGGCCTCTATATCCTCCTCAGATAGACGAGGGAGGGATGTATTCTGAATGTAGTCATGCAGGGATAATGGGGGAAGAGGAGAATGAGGGGGTATTGACGGGGTGGGGATATTGTAAAGGTCATGGTAGTATTTCTCAAAAGCCTTAAGTATGTTGGCCGTGATGAACGATTTGCTACCTGACGATGTGTTTATGGATGGGATGAATAGCGCTGACCTCTTCTCACGGAGAGCTCTTGCCAATTGTCTGCCCGGCTTGTTACCCCATTCGTAAAATGTCGAGGCGCATTTCTGACTATACTGTCTCAGGGAGGTGTCTAGGAGGGAGCGGATCTCATGGCGAGTTTTGGTGAGTTCCCTCAGCGTGGACTCAAGTAAGGTCTGTTTGTGCAAGGCTTCCAAACTATGGAGCGTCTCAAGGAGGCGCTTCAGCTTGGCCGCCTTCTCCCTCTTAAGCCGGGAGCCGTGGCTGATCAGAATTCCCCTCAGTACACTCTTGAGAGCCTCCCATTGGATCGGCTGAGATGTCTGATCGTTTGCATGATCAGACTGAAAGTGTGTGATTGCAGTCTTCAAGTCTGACAGGCAAAGGGTGTCCAGTAGGAGGGACTCGTTAAGCCGCCACGAAAACCGCGGGGTGGTCAAGGAAGGAATCGTCACAGTGCAGTACACCGGAGCGTGGTCGGATAAGTACATGTGGCCAACTTGTGAGGAGGATAATCTAGGGAGGTGGAAGTGTGAAAGAAAGACGTAATCTAGCCTGCTATATGAGTTATGAGGGGAAGAAAAGTGCGTATAGTCCCGGTCACTCGGATGCTGGAGGCGCCACACGTCGCACAGCTGAAGAGAGTGCAATTGCTTCTTAAGTCTACTCAATTGGCGGTAGGAGATAGCCGATCGACGTGTGGACGCATCAAGCAGTGGGTGTAGCGGGATATTGAAATCCCCCCCCAGCAGTATCATACCTTGGGCAAAATGAGAGAGTTCTTCCAGAGTCGCTATTAAAAAGGGCACTTGTCCACTATTTGGGGCATAAACCGTCGCTACCGTCACCACCTGGTCCAGCAAGGCTCCACGGATAAAAAGATAGCAAGCGTTTGGATCTACCCGGACAGCCTGTACACTGAATGGAAGCGAACGGTGTATACCAATGGACACTCCCTTCGAGCGGGAGTCCGGGTTGGAGCTATGGAACCAGGTGGTGAAGTATCTGCCCAATCTATCCGGGATATGGCCTGATTTAAAGTGGGTCTCCTGCAAGCATAAAAGTCTGACCTTATTTTTGTGCATATGGTAGAGTATTTGTGACCTCTTCTCCGGAATGTTGAATCCCTGAACGTTCAGGGTGGCCATCTTCACCTCTGCCATGGAGTGTTCTGACTGCCTGCCGCAGAACGTAGAATAATAGGACACCGTGGAGGGACCCCGATGGGAGGCGAGTCACACCAGAGAATCTGAAAAGAAGAAAGAGAAAAGGAAAGGGACAAGGAATAGGATCAGTAAAACAAAACACTCAAAAATAAAATAAAGAGGGAACAACCAACCAAAAAAGCAAGCTCAAGTGCCTGCAAGGTAAAACTAGTGGCAGAAAAAATCGTCTGCCAAATGGGTGTAGAGTACCTACACCAACCCTATGTGGGGTAGTGCTAAGCCAGCAGTGGGAGGGCTCTCAGCTCGGCTACTCTGAGGTGTGTCAAAATTAAAGTATGTGGAAAGCATCCGTCCACGGCCATGGTGGGACGATGAAAGCGACCCTCTAGAGGGCCACTGTAGGCATTAGATAGGGGGAAGTGTGTAAATAGGGTCACCAGAGGTCTGGGTATAGAGCAGAGAAGGAGGAGTAAGCGTGGATGGTCCCCTGACGGGAATGTCCAGGAGGGTTGGAGGACAGGGGGGGGAGGGGGGGGGGGGAGAGGGGCGAGCATGTGAAGGAGAGGGTGAGGGAGAGGGAATGTGATCGAGGTGGGCGGGGAAAGAAAGGGAAAAAGGGGGGGGAAAGAGGGGGGGGATAAGAAATCAGGACCTGGAGAGGAGGATTGGGTGGGGGGGGGGGGGGGGACTCTGTAAGATCATTAATGGGGAGGGCGATTAGTATCCCGGTGGACGAGGAAGGGGGGGGTGGGAGGGAGCACGGGCAGGGCAATTGGGGCAAAGGTACAGAGGGGGGTGTCGGTTGGCAGTGGGAGTGGTGGGAAGGTCTGGGGGGGTATAGGGGGGAGGGAGAAGGGCGAGGAGAAGAAGGGAGGGACATGTGGTAAGGGGGGGGTATATAGGGGTGGGGAGGTGGACAGCCAGGTACTTCACATTACTCCGCTTGCTAATCCAGATGAGCAGGTCATAGACCAACAAAAAACAAGTAAGCTAGTCAATCAGTCCTCAGGGGTGGGCCCTAAGGAAGAACGTCTGGATCTCCTCTGTCGCTGTGGCTGCGGCCAGCCTGGGTTGGGACGTCTCGCTGGGGGTCTCAGGGAGGGTCTGGAAACTGGAGGCACAGCATACGGATCTCTCAGGAAATTGACCCAATCCGGCAAGGTCAAGGGCGGTAAGCCCAACGAGGAAAGGAAGAGTGGTAAGTCCCCAGGTTCCCGCAGGGAGGCCGACACCTCCCCGGCTGTAACGTGTAGGGCAAAAGGGAAGCCCCATCTGTAGGGTAGATTTCGATTCTGAAGTTCTCGCAGAAGTGGTCGTAGAATTGCTCTCTGACGCAGGGTGCGTCTGGACAGGTCAGGGTACAGCTGTAAGGTTGCTCCGTCAAAGTCCACATCTCCTCGCTGTCTTACTTTTGTCATGATCTGTTCTTTCAGGGCATATTCGTGGACTCTGCATATTACATCTCGTGGGCGCGTGGGGTCTGTACTTGGCGCCCGGAGTGCTCTGTGCACTCTGTCGAGTTCAATGTGGGTATCTGGGGGGCGCCCCAGTAGTAAGTTGAAGATCCCAGTTACAGTGGGGAATAATTCTTGGTTTCTCGTAGCCTCGGGGAGGCCCCGGATACGAACATTGTTCCGGCGACTTCTATTCTCAACGTCGTCGAGATGATCTGCCATCGCCAGCTGTGTAGAAGATTGAGTAGATAGGGAGGACTGCAAGCCTCTTATAGTGTCCAACGCCGTAGCCTGGAAGGTCTCTAGGGCTGCCACCCTTTCCTGTAGGTCAGAGACATCTTGCTGGACAGGGTGTAGGTCTTGGCGCCAGGCGTGTTTCAGGTCGAGTGCCAAGGCTGACAGGTCACTTTTGGTAGGCAGGAGGGCCAGGAGCGCTTGCAGTTCGGGGTGCCCCTTTAACAAGGCGACCGCTTGGGCCGGGGGTGGCAGTGTAGAGGAAAGTGGGTCCCCAAGGTTTTGTAGTGGGGCGAGGCAATGCTGGAGCTGTGGGTGAACTGCAGGAGGCCCAGTTGGTGGAAGGCCCACAGTCGTCCCAGAATGCACCTCATGGTGTCCTGGGGTGCCTGGTGCATGGTTGTGGGCCAGTTTCGGGCCAGCAAGGTTCCAAGCAGTCCCAGGAGTAGACCCCGAAGGGTATGGGCCGTCAGTCAAGGTAGCGGGGCGCAGAGCTTCACCCTCATCAGCATCTGAGCGGGACAACTGGGAGCACAGGGAGTCTCTAGGGCTTCGAAGAATGGAGGGGATGCTTTGGGAAGGGGAAGCAGCCGCCTCCTCTGGAGGACCAGGGGGACGTGGAGGGGAGCAGTAGGGGGAAGATGTGGGAACAGACTCTCCCTCTGGTCCTACCTCGTCTTCAGCGGCCATGGAGGAGCCAAGTCTCTGTCCTCTAAGTTCACCTCCCAAGCCGGGGAGCAAGGAGGACCGCCGGAGACTCTCTGGGGTCGGGTTCCTAGTGTCGGCAGGCGGACCCGCTTCTGGTTGCTGGGGCTCACCCCCAGGAGGACGGGAGCTGTGGTCCATCCATCCCTCGTGGTGGTCTGAGAGGGAGGACCGTGATGAGGTGCGCTGAGGGCCCGAGCGTGAGGGGAGTCTCGAGGCGTCTCCCTCAAGTCCGGCACAGGTCGCAGGCTGCGGCCTACCGCGTCCGGTCGGGGCACCCGTGCAGTGGCGCTCGACCGCGGGAACCTTGTCTTGCACAGTCGGGGTCCTCGTCGGTAAGTCGAGTAACGCCTTCAGTTGCCCACCTCGTGTAGCTGCTCCGGCCGCGCTTCTGCGAGTGACGGGTGGGGAATGCAGCAGCGCGGTCTTAGGAGAAGGGGTCGGCGCCATCTTGGAAAGCACCGTCATCTGGTTCCCGGGTTCTCGAAGACTCCGGAGCGGGCCGAAGAAGTTGGAAATCGGGATCGGTGGTTGCAGGGTAGGTCCCCCTGACCTCTGGTTCTGTCCAGACCTCTTTTGGCGCATGTGGAGCGATTATTACCCCCGTTGTTTGGGCCGTGGAGACGGAGCTCAGCGAGCTAGTGACCTTCTCCGTGCATGGCTAGCCACGCCCCCCCTGTAATGATATTTTTGCTTAATGGACAAACTAGGATTTAAAGGGGTACTCCACCCCTAGACATCTTATCTCTTATCCAAAGGATACCCCGCAATCTCTTTGCAGCACCTGGCGTTTGTTTAGAATGCTGGGTGTGGGGGTTGTGATGTCACTCTTGCCCCTCGTGATGTCACACCATGCCACCTCAATGAAAGTCTATGGGAGGGGGTGTGACGGCTCTCACGCCCCCTTCCATAGACTTGCATTGAGGGGGGCGTGACGTCGCAACCCCACCTCCCGCTCCAAGCGTTCAGAATAAAATGTTCTGAGCGCTGGGCAGCAGATTACCCCTTAAAGATCCATTTTTAATTTAAAAAAATTATTTTATATGTAATTTCAATTCACCATTCTTTGGTCCACTGGGGCTAGTAGTTGTGTGCACAAGACAGTCAGGAAGTCCCATCTCGTTCGGATTATGACACAATGGTCCATTATCCCCTTTGGACAGTCTCTTTACTCAAGAGTCTCAAAAAATCAGCTGATCAGAGTTATCCGCAATGGCCCATTTTATTTTCCCACAGCACCACCACGAGAGAAATGAGGCCGTTCCAATCAAAATCATTGCACAATTTGTAGTATTGAGTGCTCAAGAGTAGTGGTCTCCAAACTGTGGCCCTCCATATGTTGCAAAATACCAACCCCCAGCATGCCCGGACAGCCAAAGGCTGCAGGGGTCACAGTTTGGAGATCACTACTCTAGAGCAGTTGTCCCTAATCCAGTCTTCAAGGCGCACAAACATCATGGGTTCTTTCAGTTACTCTACTGGAATAGAACAGGAAGAAATTTAAAATCCTGGACTTTTAGTGGATCTGGAGGACTCTGTTGGAGACCTCTGCTCTATAGGGCGTTTATTTTTTATTTTTTATCTGCCTATAAAGACATACTTGCCTATCCATTGCCTTGCCTATTGTTTAACATTTTTATTTCATAGATTTTTCGTTTTTTGTTAGTTTTTTGTTTTTGTTTTTAGGGGTCTGTGTTTTTGAATGTTTTTTTGTTTTTCAATAGGAAAGGAATATGTCCAGCACTCGGGATATGCAGGTAAATTAAATTCTTGCTTTATTAATAAATCTTCGTACAGGAGTCACAACAGAGAAGATGACTGACGCGTTTCGCACCTAGGTGCTTAATCGTAGACTACGATCTGTCTAAGATTAAGCACCTAGGTGCGAAAGGCGTCAGACATCTTCTCTGTTGTGACTCCTGTCCGAAGGTTTATGAGTAAAGCAAGAATTTTTTTTTTTACCTGCATATCTCGAGTGCTGGACGAATTCCTTTCCTATTGTTTGTGTACCTAGCCGAAGGCCGGACCGGCGAGTCCCTGCACAGGTGATGCAGTGATTTACGGAAGTGGTGAGCGGTGCACACGTCTACATTTGCAGTTTTTGTTTTTCATTGAGTGTTTTTATTTTATTTTATTTTTTCTTTGTTTTTGTTTTTTTGAGTAATAATACCATGCAAATTAGCAATCTAGAGATGACTGGCAGGATGACTAATTTACTTACCAAAGCATAAAACAAACAAGGAGCACAGGACGGTACTACTGCAGCCACTGCCTGGTAAAGCTAGAGTTCTACCCAGGCTTCCAATCTGACTGTGACTTATATACCGGTCCCGCACACAGGGCTGTCTGATCTGATTGTTACTGGCGTGGGTAATAAAACATGGTTACATTCACTTTGTGCTCTCACTCAGCCCTCGGGCACTAGGAGCGTGGCTGCTTTTTGTTTCTTGGATTCAAGAGAACGTGTTGTGTGTTTTACTTTTATTTTTTGCAAAGTTATATATTATTTATTATGCACATAGTGTGTAAGGTATTTAGTTCTAGTAAAAGAAAATGTAATTCATCTACTGGTCTTAATCTCTGTTTAAGTCAGATTTTCCATTATGTTAATAGTACAGACCCACATTATTGTCTGTAGAGATTTGTATTAGGCTAAGTTTCTACTTGGTTTTTTTGTCCTGCGTTTTTTGGGTTGGAAAAAAATGCCTGAAAAAACACCAGTGCAATTTCCTGCGTCTGGCGTTTTTTCTGCAGTTTTTCTTTCATTTTTAATTTGTGTGTAAATTGCACCTTGGCAGTTTTTTTTTTTTGTACCCAAAATTTGTTGGGTACCATAAAAAAAAAAAAGATGCAGTAGTGATGGAAAAAAAATTATTTAACGAAATGTATATATTTTATAACAAAATAAAAAAAATTTTAAGTGTGTGTGTGTCACTTTAAAAAAATTTTTTTTAGGTAGTACTAATACTCCCAGCATGGAACAGACTGTTCCATGATGGGATTAGTAGTACCTGTACTAATAGACATATCGCCGCCGATGTCATTCTGACACCCGATGCAATCGCCCATAATATAGCAGAGATGCGGAGCGGCTCTATACAGCGCTCACATCTCTGCACTGTACTCATTCACATCATTCATGTTTTCCGCCCAGAGTGGTGATTGGCCGGATGGTTGCAGCCAATCACAGCTCTGAGGGAAATATGAATGAGTGAGTGGCCGGCCGGGGTATAGTGCAGAGATGAGAGCGCAGGAGAAAGCCACTCCATCTCTGCAATAGACAGGATGATCACAGCGGGTGTCAGTAGTGCGATCTGTCTATTAATGCAGGTACTACAGCTCCCAGCATTGAGCAGAGTGTGCTCTATGTTGGGAGTAGTAGTATTTACAGTTAAGGAAATATCACAGCAGATGTCACTCCTGACACCTGCTTTGATCCTCCTGTATAATGTATAGATGCGGGCGGCCGCTCTTCTATGGTCCTCTGCACTGACATATATATACACATATTCCTATTTCCCACAGAGAGCTGTGATTGGCTTGAACCATCTGGCCAATCACAGCTCTATGCAGGAAATATGAATAGGTATATATAGGTCAGTGCAGGGGACCATAGAAGAGCGGCTGACCGCATCTATAAATGATACAGGAGGATTGCAATGGGCGATCTGTCTATTAGTACAGGTACTACTACTTCCATCATGGAACAGTGTTCCATGCTGGGAGTAGTAGTACTACCTAAAGAAATGTAAAAAATAAAGTGAAAAACACACACATTCTTATTATTGTCAGCTACATTTTTTAGGTTCCCGCTAGAGATGAGCGAACTTACAGTAAATTCGATTTGTCACGAACTTCTCGGCTCGGCAGTTGATGACTTTTCCTGCATAAATTAGTTCAGCTTTCTGGTGCTCCAGTGGGCTGGAAAACGTGGATACAGTCCTAGGAAAGAGTCTCCTAGGACTGTATCCATCTTTTCCAGGCCACGGGAGCACCTGAAAGCTGAACTAATTTATGCAGGAAAAGTCATCAACTGCCGAGCCGAGAAGTTCGTGACGAATCTAATTTACTGTAAGTTCGCTCATCTCTAGTTCCCGCCGGCCCACATAAATTGATCCCTGTTTAAAAATTAATAGAAATTTTGTAATACAAAAGATACATTTTGTTAGATACAATGTTTTTTCCTTCACTACTGTATATTTTTTTATTTTTTAATGGTACCCTACGAAATTTTATTAAAAAAAGGTATCTCCATCACTTTTTTGGATCACTTAAGTCCAAAAAAAGAATAAAAACCACCTGCAAAAACGCCAAAGTTAAAACCCACATCGTTTTTCTTGGCGTTTTTTCACTCCCATAGAGTTCTATGGGGAAAAAAACGCCACGATTTTGACCAAAAAATCGCCAGTGGCTCAACATGCAACATTTTCAACATTTTCTTGGCGTTTTTCCAAAACAAAAAAGTAGAAACTTAGCCCTATAGTAGTTATATTCTTGTATATAGGAGCAGTATTATAGTAGTTATATTCTTGTATATAGTAGGCAGTATTATAGTAGTTATATTCTTGTATATAGGAGCAGTATTATAGTAGGTATATTCTTGTATATAGGAGCAGTATTATAGTAGGTATATTCTTGTGTATAGGAGCAGTATTATAGTAGTTACATTCTTGTATATAGGAGCAGTATTATAGTAGTTATATTCTTGTACATAGGAGCAGTGTTATAGTAGTTATATTCTTGTATATAGGAGCAGTGTTATAGTAGTTATATTCTTGTATATAGAGGCAGTATTATAGTAGTTATATTCTTGTACATAGGAGCAGTATTATAGTAGTTTTATTCTTGTATATAGGAGCAGTATTATAGTAGTTATATTCTTGTATATAGGAGCAGTATTATAGTAGTTATATTCTTGTATATAGGAGCAGTATTATAGTAGCTATATTCTTGTATATAGGAGCAGTATTATAGTAGTTATATTCTTGTATATAGGAGCAGTATTATAGTAGTTATATACTTGTACATAGGAGCAGCATTATAGTAGTTATATTCTTGTATATAGGGGCAGTATTATAGTAGTTATATTCTTGTATATAGGAGCAGTATTATAGTAGTGATATTATTGTATATAGGAGCAGTATTATAGTAGTTATATTCTTGTATATAGAAGCAGTATTATAGTAGTTATATTCTTGTATATAGGAGCAGTATTATAGTAGTTATATTCTTGTATATAGGAGCAGTATTATAGTAGTTATATTCTTGTACATAGATAGCAGTATTATAGTAGTTATATTCTTGTACATAGGAGGAAGTATTATAGTAGTTATATTCTTGTACATATGGGCAGTGTTTTACTAGTTATTGTTGTACATAGGAGGCAGTGTTGGTAGTTATAAACTTGTAGATAAGAACAGTATTATAGTAGTTATATTCTTGTATATAGGAGCAGTATTATAGTAGTTATATTCTTGTATATAGCTGGCAGTATAATAGTAGTTATATTCTTGTATATAGGAGCAGTATTATAGTAGTTATATTCTTGTACATAGGAGGAAGTATTATAGTAGTTATATTCTTGTACATATGGGCAGTGTTTTACTAGTTATTGTTGTACATAGGAGGCAGTGTTGGTAGTTATAAACTTGTAGATAAGAACAGTATTATAGTAGTTATATTCTTGTATATAGGAGCAGTATTATAGTAGTTATATTCTTGTATATAGGAGCAGTATTATAGTAGTTATATTCTTGTATATAGGAGCAGTATTATAGTGGTTATATTCTTGTATATAGGAGCAGTATTATAGTAGTTATTTTCTTGTACATAGGAACAGTATTATAGTAGTTATATTTTTGTACATAGGAGCAGTATTATAGTATTTATATATTTTGTATATAGGAGCAGTATTATAGTAGTTATAGTCTTGTATATAGGAGGCAGTATTATAGTAGTTATATTCTTGTATATAGGAGGCAGTAATATAGTAGTTATATTCTTGTATATAGGAGCAGTATTAGTAGTTATATTCTTGTATATAGGAGCAGTATTAGTAGTTAAATTCTTGTATATAGGAGCAGTATTATAGTAGTTATATTCTTGTATATAGGAGGCAGTATTATAGTAGTTATATTCTTGTATATAGGAGGCAGTATTATAGTAGTTATATTCTTGTATATAGGAGGCAGTATTATAGTAGTTATAATCTTGTACAAAGGAGGCAGTATTATAGTAGTTATATTCTTGTATATAGGAGCAGTATTATAGTAGTTATATTCTTGTATATAGTAGGCAGTATTATAGTAATTATATTCCTGTACAAAGCAGGCAGTAATATAGTAGTTATATTCTTGTACATAGGAGACAGTATTATAGTAGTTATATTCTTGTACATAGGAGCAGTATTATAGTAGTTATATTCTTGTACATAGGAGCAGTATTATAGTAGTTATATTCTTGTATATAGGGGCAGTATTATAGTAGTTATATTCTTGTATATAGGAGGCAGTATTATAGTAGTTATATTCTTGTATATATGAGCAGTATTATAGTAGTTATATTCTTGTATATAGGAGCAGCATCATAGTAATTATATTCCTGTACAAAGGAGGCAGTAATATAGCAGTTATTCTTGTATGTAGAAGCAGTATTATAGTAGATAGAGAAGGCAGTATTATAGCTTTGTTCCATTTTGAGATGACAGGAGAAAAATACAAAGCAAACAAAAGGCCTATGCACAATACATTACACTGTGAAGTCTCTTTACTGTCTACCTCAGGAATGTTCACTGTTTCATCTCTATAAATGTCAGCTGTGATTGACGCCTCCTTAAAGGCCATCAGATCTGATAGACAAGCGGAGGGAGTGTGTGGATGTTGCACATTCAGTCATGTAATCTCTTAAAACTATATTTTCATACTGTTGTAGAATATAGAACTTCCAGGCTTTAAAGGGGTTATCCAGGAAAAACCTTTTTATTTTTTATTTTTATACATATATCAACTGGTTCCAGAAAGTTAAACAGAATTGTAAATTACTTCTATTAAAAAATCTTAATCCTTTCAGTACTTATGAGCTTCTGAAGTTGAGTTGTTCTTTTCTGTCTAAGTGCTCTCTGATGACACCTGTCTCGGGAACCGCACAGTTTAGAAGCAAATCCCCATAGCAAACCTCTTCTACTCTGTGCAGTTCCCGAGACAAGCAGAGATGTCAGCAGAGAGCACTGTTGCCAGACAGAAAAGAACAACTCAACTTCAGCAGCTGATAATTATTGGAAGGATTAAGATGTTTTAATAGAAGTAATTTACAAATCTGTTTCTTTCTCAAGCCAGTTGATATAAAAAAAGCTTTTTTCCTGGAATACCCTTTTAATGTATTTCTAAGGTAAATTGTAACTTAAAATTTTCTTAAAATTTAGTTTAATTTCATTGTTTTTATGGCTGCTAGATCTTCAAATCATCCGCAGGCAGCCAATAATGTAATAAAATAGCCAGTTCAGCTCCATCACTGGGTCTGTTCGGTGCCACAAAACTGAGCCAATGTGGCCCTTTGCATAATAAACACAAACTGGTCCAGATGGATCCCAATGACTTGAATCGGGTCCCTCTGGTATTTCATTTGGTGTCTGTTGCTTTCGAGGAGTTAAAGGGGTACTCTGGTGGGATTTTAATTTTTTTTAATTTTTTTTTTATCAACTGGTGCCAGAAAGTTCTACAGATTTGTAAATTACTTCTATATAAAAATCTTAATCCTCTCACCTGCGAGCGAGGTAAGCTGACCCTCCCTTCTATGGTCCCTACAGTATTTCTGTCTTCATATTCTCTCCTTCCTCTTACATCTTCTCCTCTTTCTTTTCTTCTTCTCTAAGACGCCCCTCTCAGGGGTCAAGTCCTCGGGGAAAAAAAAGTGTGGGAACTCACTCAAGATTTCCACTTAAAGGGGTACTCCGCCCCTAGACATCTTATCCCATATCCAAAGGATAGGGGCTAAGATGTCAGATTGCCAGGGTCCCGCTGCTGGGGACCCCTGGGATCTATCATGCAGCATCCACCTTAAGCGGCTTCCGAAACTGCTGGAGGTCCTCAGGCTGAGTCCATCTTGACCACGAGGACGGAGCATAGTGACGTCACTGCTCCGCCCCCCGTGTGACTTCACACTCCGCCCCCTCAATGCAAGTCTATGGGAGGGGGCGTGGCATCTGTCACGCCCCCTCCCATAGGCTTGCATTGAGGGGGCAGAGCGTGACGTCACACGTGGGCGGAGCCGTGACGTCGCTATGCTCCATCCCCGTGATCGGCAGTAATCAGACACGGAGCGAACACGCTCCGGGGACTGATTCTAACGGGGTGCCGCGTGCAAGATCATTGGCGGGACCCCCGCTATCAGGCATCTTATCCCCTATCCTTTGGATAGGGGATAAGATGTCTTAGCACCGGAGTACCCCTTTAAGGGCTGGTCCTGCACAACTCCTGCTAATGGGAACAGGGTTCCTGCTGTGGAAAAAGTGCAGGAACTCCGTTCCCTTGCATTCCTGCAGGACTTGAGCCCTGGCCCCTCTCCCCTTCCCCCCCCCCCCTTCCTTCCCTTCCCTATAGGCCATAGCAGTAGGTCCCGGGACCGGAGGAGAGGTGGTCGGAGCACTGAAGATGACGTGCTGCTGGTAACTTACCATGCGAGCGTCCTCCTCCTAGCTGCTCCGCTCTGCTCTCTCTATGGGCACACGCACGGGACGTCAGTGACTGCGCTACCTCCCGGCGGCCCCTGCATTTCTAAAGGATTTCAGGATGTCCCGAATGTAACAGGGGAAATTACACTGGGGGGGGGGGGGGGGGGGGGGGAATTGCCCTGTTGCTCTCCCCCCCACCTTGATCCGCCACTGATCTGGAGGTCCACAGTTTCTAGGAGTTGTAAATTGAAGACCTCCCAGTTGCAAAACAAGAACTTCTAGGTCAGTGGTCTCCAAACTGTTGACCTCCAGGTTTTGCAAACTACAATTCTTAGGTCTGTGGTCTCCAAAACTAAAACTTCTAGTTCAATAGTCTCCAAACCGTGGACCTCCTAGATGTTGCAAACTACAACTCTTAGGTCAGTGGTCTCCAAATTGTGGACCTCCAGATGTTGCAAGATTGGACACCACTGACCTAGGAGTTGTAGTCTTGCAACATCTGGAGGTCCACAGTTTGAATACCACCGATCTAGAAGTTGTAAACTGAGAAGCTCCAGATATTACAAAACCTCAACTCCTAGGTCAGTGGTCTCCTTACTGTGAACCTCCAGATGTTGCAAAACTACAACTCCTAGGTCAGTGGTCTCCATACTGTGGACCTCCGGATGTTGCTAAACTACAACTCCTAGGTCAGTGGTCTCCATACTGTGGACCTCCAGATATTGCAAACTACAACTCCTAGGTCAGTGGTCTCCTTACTGTGGACCTCCAGATATTGCAAACTACAACTCCTAGGTCAGTGGTCTCCTTACTGTGAACCTCCAGATGTTACAAACTACAACTCCTAGGTCAGTGGTCTCCTTACTGTGGACCTCCAGATATTGCAAACTACAACTCCTAGGTCAGTGGTCTCCTTACTGTGAACCTCCAGATGTTACAAACTACAACTCCTAGGTCAGTGGTCTCCTTACTGTGGACCTCCAGATATTGCAAACTTACAACTCCTAGGTCAGTGGTCTCCTTACTGTGAACCTCCAGATGTTGCTAAACTACAACTCCTAGGTCAGTGGTCTCCTTACTGTGGACCTCCAGATATTGCAAACTACAACTCCTAGGTCAGTGGTCTCCTTACTGTGAACCTCCAGATATTGCAAACTACAACTCTTAGGTCAGTAGTCTCCAAATTGTGGACCTCCTAGATGTTGCAAGAATGGACACCCCTCATCTTAAGAGTTGTAGTCTTGTGGAGGTCCACAGTTTGGAGATCACTTATCTAGGAGTTGTAAAATGAGGACCTCCCAGTTGCAAAACTAGAACTTTTATGTCTGTGGTCTCTTTACTGTGGACCTCCGGACGTTGCAAAACTACAACTCCAAGCATGCCCGGACAGCCAACGGCTGTCCGGGCATGCTTGGAATTGTAGTTTTGCAACAGCCGGAGGTCGACGGTTTGGAGACCATTGACCTAGGAGTTGTAGTTTTGCAACATCTGGAGGTCCACAGTAAGGAGACCGCTGCATTAAAGTAACAATTTTTACAACATGCATTTGCTACTTTTGCAGCAAACCTGGCTTATTGTTTGCTACACAATTTGGCAACTAGGAATTTGAGAGTGAAGCCAGAGCCAGGGCTGAGAGGGGAGTGTTCAGTATCTGAGAGCAAATCTCTGCTGCCAGTGAGTGATAACAGACAGACCTGTACTGGTCCCTGGGTCTGGTCTACACCCTCATCTGGAGAGGGGGAGGAGGAGGAGGAGGAGGTGGAGGTGGCGGCGGCGCTGGTAGGGAAGGGAGGAGAATCAAAAAGAAAAAGTATTGTGAAGAGGTTGGAGGAAATGAGACCAGTCTCAGACTCCAGGCTTTCTAGTGAATGTTGCCCTGTGTGGGTGTCTGGGAGATCTTTGGTGTCCCCAATCTGTCCTACTCGTCCACTTTAATTCGAGCTGCTTCCCATTCATTCTACAAACCCTTGGATGACTCTGTTCACACTGCATGGGACTGGCGGACCTGGGATTGTGTGTTACCTGTGCAGCAGTATGCCGGTCTATGGATAAGGCTTCACCCATGGGAGACTAGGGGGTGGTGGTGGCGGTGGCGGTGGGGGGACAGCTACTATTTGATCTACTACTTTGCAAAGTTTGGAAACCCTACAGGATCCTGCAAAAGGTAGGATACAGTTACTACTATGTAAAGGGAGGGGGGGGGGGGAGAGTCTACTATAGATGTAGCAGAGATGAAAGTGTTAAGGATATGTTAGGGGTTGCATTGCTTGTGTCTATGTGCTGTCCCGTATGTTCTTGAAGAAAAGGATGGAATTTCCGAAAAGTGTTCATAAAAGTGAACATGTATCTCCTGTTCTTCCCATCAAAATGAAGGATTCTTACAGTGGGATCCGTGGGGTTTGGTCGTGGTCAATGAGGTCCTTCTGCAATGGTTGTTGTGTTATCATGGGATGGACCTGGCAGCCCAGCATCTATGAGGAGACAGAACATGATGGCGTGAGTGTGAACCAAGCCTAATGGATCTGTTCTAGAACCCTTTGGGGTTCTTCATGGGTTTCATATGTTATATAATATATTTTTATTTCATATATATATATATATATATATATATATATATATATATATATATATATATATGATTTTAGATATACTTTATAGAAAGAAAAAAATAATATATATATATATATATATAATGATGTATACAGTATGGATATGTGTGTATACACACACAGTCAGTCATGGCCATAAATGTTGGCACCCCTGACATTTTTCTAGAAAAGTATTTCTCACAGAAAAGGATTGCAGTAACACATGTTTTGCTATACACATGTTTATTCCCTTTGTGTGTATTGGAACTAAAGCAAAAAAGGGAGGAAAAAAAGCAAATTGGACATAATGTCACCAAACTCCAAAAATGGGCTGGACAAAATGATTGGCACCTTTCAAAATTGTGGAAAAATAAGATTGTTTCAAGCATGTGATGTTCCTTTATACTCACCTGGGGCAAGTAACAGGTGTGGGCAATATAAAAATCACACCTGAAAGCAGATAAAAAGGAGAGAAGTTCTCTTAGTCTTTACATTGTGTCTCTGGGTGTGCCACACTGAGCATGGACAACAGAAAAAGAAGAGAACTGTCTGAGGACTTGAGAACCAAAATTGTGGAAAAATATCAACAATCTCAAGGTTACAAGTCCATCTCCAGAGATCTAGATTTGCCTTTGTACACAGTGCGCAACATTATCAAGAAGTTTGCAACCCATGGCACTGTAGATAATCTCCCTGGGCGTGGACGGAAGAGAAAATTGATAGGTGTCAACGCAGGATAGTCCAGATGGTGGATAAGCAGCCCCAAACAAGTTCCAAAGATAGTTCATGCTGACACTGATGCTCTCTGAGCCTGCAGGACAGCTTGAATATCTGTCGACGTTTAAATGAAATCAAACACTATGGAGGAGACCCAGGAGGACCCCACTATGGAGGAGACCCAGGAGGACCCCACTATGGAGGAGACCCAGGAGGACCCCACTATGGAGGAGACCCAGGAGGACCCCACTGCTGACACAGAGACATAAAAAAGCAAGACTACATTTTGCCAAAATGAACTTGAGTAACCAAAATCCTTCTGGGAAAATGTATTTTGGACAGATGAGACCAAGATAGAGCTTTTTGGTAAAGCAGATAATTCTACTGTTTACAGAAAATGGAATGAGGACTACAAAGAAAAGAACACAGTACCTACAGTGAAATATGGTGGAGGTCAGTGATGTTTTGGGTTGTTTTGCTGCCTCTGGCACTGGGGGCCTTGAATGTGTACAAGGCATCATGAAATCTGAGGATTACCAACAGATTTTGGGTCACACTGTACAGCTCAGTGTCAGAAAGCTGGGTTTGTGTCCGAGATCTTGGGTCTTCCAGCAGGACAATGACCCCAAACATACGTCAAAAAGCCCCCAGAAATTGATGGCAACAAAGCGCTGGAGAGTTCTGAAGGGGCAGCAATGAGTCAAGATCTAAATCCCATTGATCACCTGTGGAGAGATCTTATAATTACTGTTGGGAAAAGGCGCCTTCCAATAAGAGACCTGGAGCAGTTTGTAAAGGAAGAGTGGTCCAACATTCCGGCTGAGAGGTGTAAGAAGCTTATTGATGGTTATAGGAAGCCACTGATTTTAGTTATTTTTTCCAAAGGGTGTGTAACCAAATATTAAGTTAAGGGGCCAATAATTTTGTCCAGACCATTTTTGGAGTTTGGTGACATTATGTACAATTTGCTTTTTTTTCTCTCCCTTTTTTGGTTTAGTTCCAATACACACAAAGGGAATAAACATGTGTATAGCAAAACCTGTGTTACTGCAATCCTTTTCTGTGAGAAATACTTCACTTTATAGAAAAATTTCAGGGGTGCCAACATTTACGGTGTGTGTGTGTGTGTGTGTGTGTGTGTGCTGTCTTCCTCCTTGGACATATATATAATATATGTATATATATATATATATATATATATATATATATATATATATATATATATATACATATATTATATATATGTCCAAGGAGGAAGACAGCACTAGTCCCTGCTCTTATGCCCGTGACCATCCGGATTACCAGTCCAGATATAGAACATCCAATTGGTATAGGTCACAGCAAAAAGTATGCAGACTCCCAATTTCAAAAAGGCTGTGGTCTTTATTTAGGTCATCAGCAATGCAACGTTTCGGCTATAGTGTAGCCTTTGTCAAGCTTGACAAAGGCTACACTATAGCCGAAACGTTGCATTGCTGATGACCTAAATAAAGACCACAGCCTATATATATATATATATATATATATATATATATATATATATATATATATATATATATATATATATATATATATATATATATATATAATATATAATATATATAATATAATATATATATATAATATATATATATATATATATATATATATATATTCTCTCTCTCTCTCTCTCTCTCTCTCTCTCTCTCTCTCTCTCTCTCTCTCTCTCTCTCTCTCTATAAACATATATATAATTTTTTTTTTTTTGCTGCAGTCTGAAAGGAACTTTTCTAGACCCCATTGATGCTAGTGTGGGGGGTCATCCATGAAACAGAGCTGCTTCTGTCCACAAACAGCACCACTCTTGTCTCCTCAGGTTGTGTGTGGTATTGCAGTTCAGTTCCGTTGAAGTGAATGGAGCAAAGTTGTAATACCACACACAGCCTGAGGACAGAGGTGGCGCTGTTTTTATGAAGAAATCAAGTTCTGCAAATCCTGGATAAGCCCTTTTTTTGTTAAAATCTACAGCTAAAAAAAATTCTCATTGGATGCTCAGCGCTTCTTTTTCTATATGTGCC
Organism: Hyla sarda; assembly: GCF_029499605.1. Lineage (NCBI taxonomy): Eukaryota > Metazoa > Chordata > Amphibia > Anura > Hylidae > Hyla > Hyla sarda. The sequence goes on from NC_079191.1 coordinate 21,748,961, forward strand.
CTCTGATACAAAGTTGCAAGAGGGTAAGATGGGGTTGTGCAAGCCCTACAGAAACTCTGTTAAGACCCTATTGTGTTTCCCAACCAGGGTGCCTCCAGCTGTTGCAAAACTACAACTCCCAGCATGCCCGGACAGCCGAAGGCTGTCCGGGCATGCTGGGAGTTGTAGTTTTGCAACAGCTGGAGGGACACTGGTTGGGAAACTCTGATATATGCGATCAATATGTTCAATTTGCCTTATACTTTACCCCCATTCAGGCTAGTAGTTTAATGAATTTTAGTGTATGTGAGTTCCAGTAGATTTACCAATGATGTCTCTTTAAGTTAATCATTTGTGCTTCAGTTTTTAATAGGATAATTTGGGAAAATGTCCCTCACTTTTGGAGCTGGTGACCATTCATTCATTCATTCATTACCTTATTTTAAATAGCACCAACATAGAAGAGCAGTGCACTTAAACTTTATTTGTATCGTTCCCTGCCCCCACAGAGGGCTCACGCAGGTTGTCATAGGGGAAGACATTTGTTTTGAGTGTTAAGAGGAAATAGGGGTAACCCTGGGAAAACCCAAAAGAAGGTGTGATCAACTGGATGGAGAAATGTCCTTGGTGACCAGTGTTTGAATAGATTTATTTAAATCGCTGTGGAATCTGTTGGCACTATGGAAATAAATTAATTTAAAAAAAAAATGTATTATTATTTTTTATTAAATTTTATATTTATTAATTTTATAATTATAATTTTATATATTTAATAATTATTTTATTATTATTATTTTATTATTTATTATTAGAGTTGAGAAAACTTACAGTAAATTGGCTCGTAGCGAACCTCGCAGCTCGGCTGTTGAATAAATAAAATAAATAATAAGTATAATAAATAATTATAATATAATAATAATGAATAATAGTAATTAATAATAATTAAATAAAATATAATTAGAGTTGAGTGAACTTCGCAGCTCTGCTGTTGATTACTTTAGTCTGCATTAATTAATTCAGCTTTCCAAGGGCTCTGGTTTCCTGGAAAAGTCCAAAATAAGTCTTAGGTCTCCTAGGTCTGTATCCACCTTTTCCAGGCGACTGGAGCCCTTGGAAAGCTGAACTAATTTATGCAGACTAAAGCTGCGAAGTTCGCTCAACTCTAATTATATTTTATTTAATTATTATTAATTACTATTATTCATCATTATTATTATTATTATTATTTATTTATTATTATTATTTATTTATTATTATTTATTTATTTTATTTATTTATTTGTGTCCTCTTCCCACCTTTATCCTGTAGTCACTTTGATTGTTGCAATATTTTTTCGTTTGTATTTATAATTGTTTACTAACACAGTGAAATTTATTTTGAAAGGTAGAATGGGGTTGTCAAATGTTGCCATTGTATATATTATTTTTATTGCAAGTGGACATTCAGCTGGTGGAACACTGCTAGCTAAATGTCCGCACTATGAATGACCCTTAGAGGTTATCCAGAATTATAAATGCATAGCTACAGCGCCACACCTGTCCTCAGGCTGTGTTTGGTATTACAGCTCTACTTGCATCAATGAAACGGAGCTGCAATACCATACACAAACTGAGGACAACATTGGTGCTGTTTTGTAAAGAAAGCTGCTGGTTTTCTACTTCTGGGTAACCCCTTTAATCTTTTAGGCAGCTTGAACTGTACCGCACTGCCCCAAATACTGTACTTGAGAAATAATTGTGCTATAACTACAGTTGCCCCAAAAAGAAGTGTCACACAGACAGCAAGCCTGAAAACAATAGCATCTTAAAATGAATAATGCCTTCTTATGTACCCTGCACAGGAATATTTCCCCCTGCACGGTAAAAGTCATTTTTCTGTTCCTCCTTTTTATTTTTTTATTTTTTTGTCAATGGGTAGCAAAATCAGCAGCAGAAAATATGCAGCAGGACCTAATACATGTGAATGCACCCTAAAAAGGTTATTCAAGATTTGAAAAAAAAAAAAAAAACAGTGCCACACCCGTCTTCAGGTGGTGTGTGGTATTACAACTTGGCTCCATTCCCTTCAATGGGCTTCAATTAGCTGCAGTACCACACACAACCTGAGGACAGGTGTGGCGCTGTCTCCATAAGAAAACAGCTAGGTTTTTCTAATCTTGGACAATCACTTTAAAGGGTTACTCCACTCTCCAGCATCCGGAACATTGAGTTCCAAACACTGTGTGCGGGCTTCAGTATTCACGCCCGCCCCCTCGTGACGTCACCGCCTGCCCCCCTCAATGAAAGTCTATGGGAAGGGGGCACGGTGGCCATCACGCCCCCTCCCATAGACTTGCATTGAGGGGGTGGGACGTGTGATGTCACATGACGGGGCGTGACGTCACGAGGTGGCGGGCGTGAACGCGGAAGCCCGCACACAGCATTCAAAACTCAATGTTCCGGATGCTGGGTAGCAGAGTAACCCTTTAATGTGTCCCAAGCGTTAAAGGAGTTGTCTTTTCCAAAACACAGCACTACTCTCATCCACAGGTCGTGTGTAGTACTGCAGCTCAGTCCCATTTAATTCAATAGAGCCGAGGTGCAATACTAGATACCTGTGGACAGGGATTGGGACTGTTTTTGCAAGAAAACAAATCCCTTTCAATAATGCCATTTGTTCAGCCCCTTACAAAGTATTTAGAGATGTATAGATATGCAAAGTATATAGCACTTGATATACAGGAAACTATCACTAGTCTCACTCCTAAGATATCCCTGCCTACGTTATGATATCCCTACAGTAACCATCCCTATCCCTACAGTAACCATCAAAATTTGTTGTAAAAAAATTCATTTAAATTTACAAGTTTAAAATCCCAACATGTTTCACCCTCCCTGAGATACATGGGGTTCATCGGGGGATCAGAGAAAAATCTAATATCTGATATAAAATAAATAAATTTAAATTTAAATTTCTCTACCAGGCTAAGATTTCCCCAGGCTTTGATGACCCCACTTATAGATGCCTCCAGGCCAAAGGTCGGGGGTATGTGTCTAGAGATAGTTATGCCCCTTTTTAGTTTGTAGGAACCTTTCCTGAACAGCATAATACTTTACAAAAATAGAAGAACATTGCTTTAGAATGAAATCAAAGCTTTTAGTCTTTGGCAGGGTTTCCTAACCGGTGTGCCTTTTTGCTGCTGCAAAACTACAACTCCCGGCATGCCCAGACAGCCTTCGGCTGTCCGGACATGCCGGGAGTTGTAGTTTTGCAACAACTGGAGGGCTGCCGGTTGGACGCTCTTCCATGTATGATGTGAGCTTTGCAACTTTAAACCTTGTAAATAGAGATGAGCGAACTTACAGTAAATTCGATTCGTCACAAACTTCTCGGCCCGGCAGTTGATGACTTATCCTGCATAAATTAGTTCAGCTTTCCGGTGCTCCGGTGGGCTGGAAAAGGTGGATACAGTCCTGGGAGACTCTTTCCTAGGAATGTATCCACCTTTTCCAGCCCACCGGAGCACCTGAAGGCTGAACCAATTTACGCAGGATAAGTCATCAACTGCCGAGCCGAGAAGTTCGTGACGAATCGAATTTACTGTAAGTTCGCTCATCTCTACTTGTAAATATAATGCACCAAAAAAAAATAAAAAAAATAATAATAATTCTGCATAACTTTGTTTTACAAGCAAAACAAAAAACTTGCCGTGGTGGTGGTTGTTGTTTTTTCACATTGTCCTTTATTGTGATGTTCTTTCCCCTGAGTATTCGTGAAATTCTCAGTGTTTCACAAGTCCTTGCCCTCGTGCTGTGTGGTGTAGTCTCGTGTCTTTGATTTGTTTGTCTTAGTGGGCAGGCAGGAATATGAATTACTTTTTGTTCTATACCACGTGTGTGTGTTTCCAGAGACTTAATAACCTTCAGAAGCTGGGAGAGAAACTCGCCGGGGAACTTGGGACTTTACAGAATCTTGAATCCACTCCCTCATTCCTTTAGGTGTTCACACATACAGGTTTTTTTTTTTTTGTTAGTATTTTATTTTTTTTAATTTTTTTACTGTTTAGTTTCTTCAGGTTTATTTTTTTTATATTTTACTTGGGGAGGTCAGATAGTGAGTGGACTTAGGCAATCTAAATTTTTAACTCAGAAAAACAAATTGGTTGAGGGACCCAGAAGAGAACTCCTACCCGATTGCCCCGACTGATGTAAAGTTTACTTGTACCCTGTTTAGTCACTGACAGTCTCTCTTCTATGTTGAAACCAGGACTGGTGCTAGGATTTTTGCCACCCTAGGCAAAAGCGAATATTGCTGCCCCTTTGATGCCGCCATTGACGTCCCACTGTCACAAATCCCTCCCCATGTGATCTCCTTACTTTTAAAGGGGTTATCCAGGAAAAAAACTTTTTTTTATTTTATTTTTTTATATATCAACTGGCTCCAGAAATTTAAACAGATTTGTAAATGACTTCTATTAAAAAATCTTAATCCTTTCAGTACTTATGAGCTGCTGAAGTTGAGTTGTTCTTTTCTGTCTCTGATGACACGTGAACTGCCCAGTTTAGAAGCAAATCCCCATAGCTAACCTCTTCTACTCTGTGCAGTTCTCGAGACAAGCAGAGATGTCAGCAGAGAGCACTGTTGCCAGACAGAAAACAACAACCCAACTATAGCAGCTGATAATTATTGAAAGGATTAAGATTTTTTAAATAGAAGTAATTTACAAATCTGTTTAACTTTATGGAGCCAGTTAATATAATTTTTTTTTTCCTGGAATACCCCTTTAAGGTGACAAACTGTAACAAACCTCCTCCTCATGTAATCACCCTACTCTTGGGGTGACACACTGTAACAAACCTCCTCCATGTAATATCTCCATGCTATTAAGGTGACACACTGGGGAGGGGTGGAAGAGATGGATGTCATGAGACTCGAGCACTGTCAGGATGCTGGACTGACCTCCGAGAGGAGAGCTGCATGCAGTGGTGCTGCACTCTTCTTGCAGACTGAAGAATGCTAATTATTATGGTACCGGGGGGTGGTATTGGGTGCATGCTGTCAGGATGTTGATTCGGTTGGAGTGGTGCTGGCTGTGGGCGGGTTGTTCAGATACCGGCTGACTAAGTTTCTGGCAGCGGGCACAGCAGCGCCCCCCCCCCCCCCCTCAAGAGGGCGCCCTGGTTGAAACCCATACTCTTTTTGTTATGGAAATAGCAAAAAGTTTCTTGGGGGGGGGGGGGGGGGGGGGGGGGGTTACGGGGTTGGTGATATCCTCTTTAAAAGCATTGATGGTGGTCCAAGCACCGCACCATTTCAAAATCCACATCTTGATACCAGTAGATATCCACCTATTGGCAGGGCTTAGGTCCTGCAGAAACCCATGGGAACGAAGTTGCTGCACTTTTTTCACAGCAGTAACACTGTTCCCAATAGGAGTCCTGCAGGACCAGCCCTTGAGTGAAAATCTTAGGTTAGGGAGGATGAGGGGTAACGTACCACAAATACACCTTTAACATTACACCAATATGGCTTTTAAAAGGAGAAGGTAATTATAAAGGGTTTGTTTCTCTTAGGTCACAGACACGTCAGTCAAGTTCAACCAAGGAAATGCCTTGAAATATTTTATTCCTGTTCAGTATATTACACAATGTACATTATTTTTGCATGACGTAAGCCCCTCATGGTGTACATATATATCAAGGCTTTACTTTTGGCGCACACCCTGATATATAGACGTGATGGGGTAGGTTTGCTTGCAGTCCCATATGCTGGGCCCTCTACTATTAGAAGTATCAAAAAGTTTATTTTCCTAAAAATAGACTTATTCAAAAAGACAGTGTTTATTTCTTTAATGGGTCCTCCTGGGCATTGGAGTATTTATGGTGAATGCATACGTTCTGAGAAGCTTGCTCTACTGGAATGTTTACAAACCTTAGGACATTGGGCTCTTGTAGTAATCTTATGTAATGTAAACCGAGATTTGTTGGCTCTCCTGGAAGGGTTGTGGGATTTCTGCAGTAAATTAGGCTGCGTTGTGATTACTCCAATCTGCCTGTCAGGAGGCCCATGTGTTTCCCGTCTCTCCCCCTCCTCTCGGCCCCAGCACACCTCTCCCGATCAGGTTACATCTAGGAATAGTTGGGAATTCCCTGCTCTGTTAATGTTCATCTCTATCTCCTGCAGACATTTCTTCCTCTTGCTGCCACGGTTGTCAAGATAAAGAAAACTTCCTGTGTAGAACATGGTCTTTCTGGCTCTATGGATCAAGGCAGGTCTACCTGTAGATAAGACATAGTCTAGTGACTGTTGTACACAGATCCTTTGTATACCGTGGCCTTCGGGGTTGCAGAGGTCTTCCTGAGGGGCTCCAAAAAAGTCCCTCTGCCCTATTCGAGAAGACAACTATTACAAATGATGTGTGAAAGTTGGCAGGCCCTCTAACAGATTTTCCATCAGGGCGCAAGAGAATCAACGTACGCCCCTCTTGGCCACTGTAGACCATTACATGTATACACGTGGACTGGACTTTTTGCTAAAGGGGTACTCCGCCCCTAGGCATCTTATCCCCTATTCAAAGGATAGAGAATAAAATGTCTGGTCACTGGGCTCCTGCCAATGGGAACCCCCCGATCTTCCTGCTGCACCCGGCATTCGTTTAGAGCAGTCACACCCCCTCCCATAGACTTGCATTGAGGGGGCATGGCCGTGACGTTTCGAGCCTCCGCCTGGCATCGCCAGTCATCTGGCATGGAGCTAAGTTTGCTCTGTGCACCGGATGTCTGGGGTGCTGCAGCAGAGATCTCAGGAGTCCCCAGCTAGGGGATAAGATTTCTAGGGGCGGAGTACCCCTTTAAGGAATTTTTTGAAAACCGTATCGGTATGCTAAAGCTGAAGGACATACATACTAGTTTTTATGGAGGAAGGCGTGGAAGAGGATTTAGATGGAACATAAAAAATCCAAACAATCCTTGGCCCAATGTGAACATGATGTAAATTAATGGCCTCATACCCAGCCAAGCAAGATTGGATCCACCAAAGTCAATATAATGGCTGTATATTAAGCTATAACAATATGTATAATATTATACACAATTTACACGTGTACAAAAGTGGTGGTGTTTTTTTTTTTTTTTGCTCTGTCATGTTGTCTCCTCTAGATCAGAGTTCCTCGAGGCCCATCAGTAGTCCCGGATTAGAATGTTTTCACCTGTTCTCTTCTAATGGAGTAACAAAAAAAATACCTTGAATGTTGGTGGGCCTATCCTTCTGATAGGGAATATGTTTTAGATTGCGGGGTGTCCGAACGCTACCCCCCCCCCCCCCCCCGCGATCTCCTGTTCAGAGCCCCGGCTCTCCTTCAGAGCGGCGCATCATGCCCCCTACATATAGCTCTATAGGAGAGCCATTCAGCAATCTTTGGCTCTCCGAAAGAACTATATAGAGGGGGCTTGGTGGCCCCCGCTTCAGGCTGGGTCGTGATGCACGGCTGTGAAGGAGAGTCGGGGCTCTAAACAGGAGACCCTGGGATAAATTCATACCCCTGAATATATGCCTACCCCATAACCCAAATCCCCCCCCCCCGGTGTGACCCTTCGGATGAGGGATAAGTTTATTTATTTTTTTATTTTTTTTCATGATACTTGTCTTTTAAACACAAGCACAGGACATATATTGGTTGTATATCTGGACAGTGCATTTTGGCACCAAAGTGTTGCGCCTTCAGGTCCACCAGAATTACTGATGCAGCGATCTTGTAAGGAACTTGTGCTGCCGAGGTCTCTCACAAGTTTCTTACAAGGATCGCTGGTGGACCTGAGGAAGGCACACGTTGGTGCCGAAACAGGTTGAGCATTGAGCAGCGCCTCGAAGACCCTTTTTGCTTTTTCATCCTCTATCTCTGTGTTGTCTATCCACTCCTTAAAGGGGTAGGATCGGATCAGAGTGCAGCCGCTTAGGCATAGGCCAACTTTCTATACCGTCGATAGAGTTGTGCCTATTCACAGCACAACTACAAAAGGTCAGTATATCATTGTAGTGTAGTGGTGGGATACACGGCTGCCGATATACTAACACAAGGGAGCACGCCCTTTTTGGGTTTTTTTCTCTCCCCCCAAAATACCTTCCCATGTAAATCGGACTCCTGGTTTCCTTCTGGAGAAGAGCTACTTTGCAAACAGCCACCTTACCTTTGTTAGCTACTTTGCATTGATAATTGTCTGGTTTATATGGGTTAATGACTATTGGATAGATAATGGCTACGTAGAATATTTGAATTTGTGTTACATTGTGCTTAACACCAATATTTATTCTTGATTTTACGTTGATGAAAACGTAGAAGTGACGGGAGATTATTCGTAGGCAGTCCATGTTTGAGGCAATTTCTAGAAGCCGCCGTACATACCAAACCCTCCCTCCTTTATGTACCGAAAAACACATGAATTTCCTTTTCCAGTGGTGTGTGACGGCACATGCGGGGGCAAGCAGTGTAATGGTCTTCACTCAGCACATTACTGACACACCGGCTGCAAGTCGCTCATTTTGGTTTATGTTGCGCTTGTGTCTGCTTCCACTTTCTATTTAAAAGACCAGCCCCTCCCCCCCAAACCTTAAATTGCTTGCATTGACTTGTAGTTCCATAATAGGCAACAAGCCACAGGATTCCTTAAGGGTAAATGTAAACCTAGAAAGACTATTATTGATTAATGCTAAGTGATTCATTGGAAGACGTTCTTCTGTGGGAAACAAGATGTGGCTTTTACATCCCTTTATGGCCATGGTGGGCGATAACTGGCCAATGTGCTGATGTATCTTCTAAAGTGATACCATGTCTTGGCATCCAAACTCCTGTGGGCAAAATTCTAACAATAATCAATGGGGTATTCTTAGGAGAACCTCCTGTTTTCTTAAAAAATTTTTTATAGAAAAGGGCTTCCACTCTCTTAACCCATGCAGGGCTAATGTGGACCTCCATGAATCTTGTGGCCCTCCATTTGTATAAATGTTTCAACGTCATCCACATTTTCTGTCCTTGAAAAGGGGACAAACTGTTTGGACCTTCAAATCAATGGCCCTTATACTAGGATGTTACATCCCTTACCCTTCTATTTTCAAAAAATGGTGTTGGTTGAGGATAAGACTTAAGCAATTGGATCAGGAGATTTTTTTGGGATGGGTTTTCCCTTTTTGGGCCATTTTCATAAAATGTTATCTACCCTCTGCAAAAGAGAAGATAATCTGTGATCACAAGTGATGTAGTAAGGTTCCCTGCTTCCTTAGGCTGATGGTGGTGTAGGGAGGGAGGGGGGGGGGGGGGCTGGTGGTGCGGAGTGCTTGTCCGTGGGGGTGTGGCCTCGGGTGCGCGGTATTGAGGGCATGATTTGAGTGTCAATCTGGTTTTGTGATGAGTGCCAGTCCATTGGGGGTGTTGGGCTGTTCTTTTTACCATGGCTGTGTGCAGACAGGACCAGGGGCCTGGTGACTTTAGGCTGCTGCCTCCTCTTCTGGAGGCTTCTCCTGTTCCTGGGCCACCGTAGCAGCCTCCTCCCTTTTTTTTTCCTCCCTCATAACATGGTTGGGGACTGGTGGAATGCGGGCATTCTGCCAGAAATAGTGGGGAGTGTCAGCTGTGGAGATGGCCGGTAGTTGGATTAGTTTTTGAGCACCCTCTGCTAACTCTGAAGCTGTTTACACTGCTCCCTCTGAGCAGCAGTGCAGGCAGTGGGGTATTGGGGCTGCATTTCTGCCTGCCTCGGCCTTGTTGATCTAGTGGTAAATGCGCCACTACCGATCGGGAGTAGGGCACCCATTAGGGTTACCTTTAACCAATACAGTACTCCACTGAGAGAGTCCATCACCATGAAAAAGACTGGTTCCAGCACTCCCAAAGTAACATTGCGTTCTTTACTGGTAGAATTCTATTGTTGTCTGTCACTAGATGGCTCTGATGCCAATTTCCGAATAGTCTTTGTGACAGTAATAACTGTGCTGGCTGTTTAGCAGCGATATCCTTAGGCACACGGGCCGAGCTGCTAGAGAAGTTCGGGAATTGGGCAACGAAGCGGTGTCTTCTGAGCCTGAGGCGTCTTACGTGCTACATGAAGATTGACCTCTATATTTAACCATAAATATTACGCTCTGATTGTCGACCATGACCAATTATTATACCCCACAATGAGCAGCTCCGCGGTAATTAGGACAAACTCATTTAACCTTTTAGGAGCCTTTAATTATTACTGTGGGTAACATGTTATTATGGAGCCGAGTAATATCATGGTCTGTGAATACGGACTCAGTACAAAAAGATCAAAGAGAAATACAACTGAGCACAAAGTTTACTTGTGATAATTAGTTATGTTTTAGGAAGGGTCCGGAGACCTGCTTTAAATACTTAATCCTCCGAAAGGCATCTAGTGTAGTATAAAGTATTACATTGTCTTACTGAACATACAATCTGACCTGCCAGCAGCTGGGTATAATGAAGGAGCTGAGCAAATTTATATATAGTTGTGTGGGAAAACACTTGGTACAACTTTGTATTGATTTGAAATTTCTGCTCATTCAGGTCTTAAGAGTCTAGTAGGCGGTCCTAATCTGAGACTGACTTCTACTTTAGTAGGCATGTTAATAAAAGGAAGGCTGTCAGCCATTGAATTGGACTACCCAATGGACTCCTAATCTCGGGATGAGCAGACATTTTCCATCAGTCTTCTCTTTATTAACATGCATACAGAAGGAGCGGTCAGACACTGTCTAGGACCTCCCACTGGACTCCTGGGAGCTACTGCTGTATGCATGGTAATAAAGGGATAACGTATTCAATTGTCGGCTCATTCCAGGCTTAGGAGTCAATCGAGCAGTCCTACCCAATGATTGGAGATAAAAACTTTACTCCCAAGATGCAACGCGCTTCAATGCCTGAAGAAGCTGCGCAATCGCAGTAAAACACGTTGAATCTTGGGCATAACGTTTTTATCTCCTACCCTGTTGCCTATCTGAGCCGGCAAACATCTTGAAGCTACACCGATTTTACACCTATTGAGCCGGCGGGCAGCAGACACCTATTTTACGTGCATTACCATTGTTGTGTAAGGGGCTGCACAACATTTCGGGGTGAGCAGTTTTGATATTCTTCCTTCCACCCTTAAGTCCCTGTTTTAATTGCACCATGGAGCGCTCACCTTCATTTTTAGACTACCCAATGATTGACAGCCTTCTCTTTATTCACATGCCTACTGAAGTAGCTGTCAGTAACTGATTAGGACCACCCACTGGACTCCTAAGCCTGAATAAGCTGAAGTTTTAGCTCAATAAATGACAAGTTCTACTTAATCTTTTCCCATAAAACTTTATATCAATCGGAGGTTCAGCTCCTCCTGCTCTATATTACCTGCAGATTGTACTGTATTGTATATATCATCTGTTCATCTCCTCCTGCTCTAAAACATGATACCTGCAGATTATACTGTATTGTATAGATCATCCACTCAGCTCCTCCTGCTCTATAACCTGTTACCTGCAGATTGTACTGTATTGTGTATATATAATCTGCTCAGCTCCTCCTGCTCTATAACATGATACCTGCAGATTGTACTGTATTGTATATATCATCCACTCAGCTCCTCCTGCTCTGTAACATACATGCAGATTGTACTGTTGTATATATCATCTACTCAGCTCCTCCTGCTCTATAACCTGATATCTGCAGATTGTACTGTATTGTACATATCATCTGCTCAGCTCCTCCTGCTCTATAACATTATATATACAATACAGTACAATCTGCAGATATCATGTTATAGAGCAGGAGGAGCTGAGCAGATGATATGTACAATACAGTACAATCTGCAGATATCAGGTTATAGAGCAGGAGGAGCTGAGCAGAGGATATGTACAATACAGTACAATCTGCAGATATCATCTGTTCAGCTCCTCCTGCTCTATAACCTGATACCTGTAGATTTTACTATATTGTATAAATCATCTGCTCAGCTCCTCCTGCTCTAGAACCTGATACCAGTAAATAAAACCAGCATTTTGTTAGTGACCGGTTCCCTTTAAACATCATGTTTTTCCCTCATTGACATGTCTGGTTCTTGATAAAAAATAAATAAATAAAAAAGTCCTTGTCCCGACTGTTAATCATGTATAATCGTATTTCCTTACTTTGTCAGAGAGTTAATTTTGATAATTTTGGTTCTTGATGTCGTTGCAAATCTATTTAGCGTCCTACAAAGAAATGAGCTGGATGTAAAATAAGATAACTCTATTAAAGCATTTCTTTTCTGCCGCGATGCCGGTCTGGGTGAAATCTGGCTCAGCAGCTGTGCCCTGGAGCAGAGAGACCTTGGCACCGCGCCATTGCCTTTCCTTTTAATGAAAAACTCCACTTGAGTATTTTTTTTTTTTCCTTCATTATTTCTTGATTTACATTTTCTATTAAGGTTTTTCTGATATTTCTCCTCTTAGAAAGTGAAATTTTGATAAACTGAAGGAGTTCCCCCTTAAATAGAAAAGGAGAACCTGGATGAAACCTATAGTCTAAGATCTAGTACAATGTTTCCCATCCAGGGTGCCTCCAGCTGTTTCACAACTACAACTCCCAGCATGCCCGGACAGCCAAAGGCTGTCCTGGCATGCCGGAAGTTGTAGTTTTGCAACAGCTGGAGGCACCCAGCTTTCTCGAACTCGAACTAGAGATGTCGATAAGGGAAGAACAAGAGTGTTTAAAGAGAACCTGTCACTAACAAAATGCTGGGTTGTCCGGGCACGCTGGGAGTTGTAGTTTTGCAACAGCTGGAGGCACCCTTGTTGGGAAACGTTGCTCTAGTTAATCATAAAACATTGTTGATCACTAAGCCACCATGCAAGACCTCTCCCCTTGACTAGATCAACCAATGTGCCTCCAGCTGTTGCAAAGTTACAACTCCCAGCATGCCTGGACAGCCACCTATATTAACCACAACCCCTCCACACAAGGAACCTAAATGTTTATAATTCAGGACTAACAGTGCTCTCTGCTGACACCTCTGTCCATGTCAGGAACTGTCCAGAGCAGGAGGAAATCTCCCATAGCAAACCTCTCCTGCTCTGGACAGTTCCTGACATGGACAGAAGTGGCAGCAGAGAGCACTGTGGTCAGACTGGAAAGAACTTCACAACTACCTCTGGAGCATACAGCAGCTGATAAGTACTGGAAGCATTAAGATTTTTATATAGAAGTAATTTACAAATCTGTTTAACTTTATGGCACCAGTTGATTAAAAAAAAATAATAATAATAATAATAAGAAAATTATAAAAATATTATATATATGTGTGTGTGTGTGTATAGTACCCCTTTTAATCTTTTATTTTTTTTCATTTTTTTTTTTTTTTTTTTTTTTTTTTTTGGGCTAGATAAGCCACCACCACCAGAGGTTTTTTCATTTTCTCATTGACAACACATGCTTGCTTTGATGACCAGGATTGGAGATAGCGGTCAGTAGAGTGAGCATTTGTCCAACAAATCTCTCTGTCCTCCACCATCTACATTAGTGTTTCGCCACCAGAGTGCCTCCAGCTGTTGCAAAACTACAACTCCCAGCATGCCCGGACAGCCTCCGGCTGTCCGGGCATGCTGGGGGTTGTAGTTTTGCAACAGCTGGAGGCACTCTGGTGGCGAAACACTCATCAGCATGAAGCTGTATGAGTAATTTTTGGGCTTCCAAATAGGATTTAGAGCCTATTTACTTGTAATACTTATAGATCTCCAGCTCCTCGTCTAAAGCAGTGAAGAGGTTGGTAACATGACTAGAACCGGTCCTAATGAGTCGTTGGCTCTTCTTGTAGCCCATTGCCCGGTGATGTTGACACAGAAGTGTTTGCTTAAGATCCTGAGAGAAGTCTGACCGCGGTCACAATGACAACAGAGGCGGCACCAGGGGCATTATCACAGAATGTATTCAGCACAATATGGCAGTGTATACTGATGTACAAGACTGGGATTCTCCAAAGCGTTCCCCATAGACGCTGCTTTATCAACGAGCCACTGCGGGTTCCTTAAAGGGGTTCTCCGGTGCTTAAACATCTTATCCCCTATCCAAAGGATAGGGGATAAGATGCCTGATCGCGGGAGTCCTGCCGCTGGGGACGCCCGTTATCTTGCACGCGGCACCCAGTTTGTAATGAGTCCCCGGAGCGTGTTCGCTCCGGGTCTGATTACGGGCGACCACAGGGCAGGCGGCGTGTGATGTCACGCCTGCGCCCCGTGTGACTTCACGCTCCGCCCCACAAAGCAAGCCTACAGGAGGGGGCGTGATAGCTGTCACGCCCCCTCCCATAGGCTTGCATTGAGGGGCGGAGCGTGATGTCACACGGGGGCGGAGGCGTGACGTCACACGCCGCCGTCCGTGTGGTCGCCGGTAATCGGACCCGGAGCGAACACACTCCGGGGACTGATTACAAATGGGGTGCCGCGTGTAAGATCACGGGGGTCACCAGCGTCGGGACTCCCGCGATCAGGCATCTTATCCCCTATCCTTTGGATAGAGGATAGAATGTGTAAGCACCGGAGTACCCCTTTAAAGGAGTACTCCAGAGGGGACAAAAAAATGTTTTCAAATCGACTGGTGCCAGAAAGTGTAACGGATTTGTAAATTACTTCTCTATAAAAATCTTAATCCTTCCAGTACTTATCAGCTGCTGTATGCTCCACAGGAAGTTGTGTAGTTCTTTCCATTCTGACCACAGTGCTCTCTGCTGACACCTCTGTCCGTGTCACGAACTGTCCAGAGCAGGATAGGTTTGCTATGGGGATTTGCTCCTACTCTGGACAGTTCCTGACAATCAATGTCTGAGATGGAACTTGGATCTCTTCCGTGAGTCAGTACCTTCTCAGAGTTTGAGATTTATTTCAGGCAAAGCACCATGGGAAAGAACATGCAAATGTTCTCTCCTCAAAGGAGGCTTTCCTATTAGGCGAGTAAGGCGGCTACTAAGGCCTCGTGCTTCAGGGCATCTTGCAGCTGCCTAACTAAACGAGTGGCAATGTGTACAAAGTATTCATCACCACTCTGCAGTGATGGGTCCGGGACACATTTAAAGGGGTATTTTGTCTTTATCCTTCCAGTACTTATTAGCAGCTCTGTGCTACAGAGGAAATTCTTTGCTTTTTGAATTTCTTTTTTGGTCTTTGACAGAGGTGTCAGCAGAGAGCACTGTGGACATGTCAGGAACTGTCCAGAGCAGCATAGGTTTGCTATGAGTATTTTCTCCTGCTCTGGACTGTTCCTGATACGGGCATCAGGTATCAGCAGAGAGCACTGTGGAGAAGACAAAAAAGAAATTCAAAAAGAAAAGAATTTCCGCTGCTGAAAGGTACTGGAAGGATAAAGATTTTTTTAATGGAAGTAATTTACAAATCTGTTTAACTTTATGGCACTAGTTAATTTAAAAACATTTTTTTTTTCCACCGGAGTACACCTTTAACTAGAAGTCGCTCAGCTGATTGACACAGGGAAGAGCCATTGGCACCTCACCCTGTCGGTCACTCCTGTTGCCACCAGCAATATGCAGGCAGCCACAAGAGAGATCCTTCTTCTGTGCTCCAGCGCATGAGATGTCTTTTTTGTGTCTGAGAACAGACTGGAGGAGACAAGCGGAAGAGAAGACACACTACGTGGCAGCCTGTTGAGTATTTTTTTTTTTTTGTTTTACAGTGGGGGCCACCACTACAGCTACCTAATGGGGTCTGTCACTACCACCTGAAGGCGGTCACTAAGAGGGACTGCTATTACCACCTAAAGGGGGTCACTAAAAGGGTCTGCCACTTCTACCTAAAAGCGGTCACTAAGAGGGACTGCTATTACCACCTAAAGGGGGTCACTAAAGGGGTCTGCCACTGCTACCTAAAGGCGGTCACTAAGAGGGACTGCTATTACCACCTAAAGGGGGTCACTAAAGGGGTCTGCCACTTCTACTTAAAAGCGGTCACTAAGAGGGACTGCTATTACCACCTAAAGGGGGTCACTAAAGGGGTCTGCCACTGCTACCTAAAGGCGGTCACTAAGAGGGACTGCTATTAACACCTAAAGGGGGTCACTAAAGGGGTCTGCAACTGCTACCTAAAGGCGGTCACTAAGAGGGACTGCTATTACCACATAAAGGGGTCACTAAAGGGGACTACTATTACTACCTAAAGGGGGTTATTAAAGGGGACTGCTATTACCACCTAAAGGGGGTCACTAAAGGGGACTACTATTACTACCTAAAGGGGGTTATTAAAGGGACCTGCTATTACCACCTAAAGGGGGTCACTAAAGGGGACTACTATTACTACCTAAAGGGGGTTATTAAAGGGGACTGCTATTACTGAGTTCTGGCTGAAAGAAATTGTCATGACGTTCTGGGTTGGATGAACAAGAATAAGGAAAGTGACCGACTCCAATTAGAGAAGACGTCCTGTGATATAGCTGTATGTAATCAGTTATATGGTATGTAGAGTCTTGTCACCACTATCTGTGTGTACAGTGGTTTTTATTCCATGTCACTATGGTGGTATCCAGTCACTATATGATGGCATATATAGACTCAATTGTGTATGTACAGTGTGTGTGTATGTTACAGCATCACTTCCAAACGGATTAAGATATTTCGATAAAACTTGGTCACATGTTACTTATATGTCAACAACAAACAAACATAGGATAGGTAATTTAACCCTTACCCACCCCCATTTGCAAGAGTTGGGGTTTTTGTTTAAAGTTCTATACAAGTCCATGGGAAATATAGGTTACAGCTGGAGATATTTCGATAATACTTGGTCACATGTTACTTATGCCCACTAAAAATAGGGGATAGTTAATTTAACCCTAACCTACCCTCATTTGCGGAGGTCGGGGTTTTTGTTTAAAGTCCCATGCAAATCTATGGGAAATGAATGTTCCAGTATAACTTCTGTACGGCTGGAGATATTTTGATGATAATACTTGGTCATGTAACTTATATGTCAAATAAAAATATGTAATTGTTAAATTAAACCTAACTTACCCTCATATGTGAAGGATGGGGTTTTTGTTTCAAGTCCCATGCAAGTATATAGGACTTCTGGTACCATACTCCACAAGCTCCGCTCTGCATCTCCTGGTGAATGTGTCAGTCCGGCTGATATGAGGTCTGGACATGGGGTTGCAGGACATGGGGTCGGGAGATGAGGACAAAACCTTTCTCATTTTGTTGCTTTTCCTTCCCCACAAGGGTTAGGTAGGAAAAACCGGGCAGCACGGGTACTCGGCTAGTAACATTCTAAGGCTAGGATTCCACTTTTTTTTTTTTCAGGCATTTTTGGAAAACTACCACTGCAGTTTTGGAGCCGAAGTCAGAAGTGGATCCATAAGGGAGGAGAAGTGTAAGTCCTTCCTTAATACGTACTATTCCTTTTGAATACACTTCTGGCTTTGGCTCAAAAACTGCTTTTGAGCCAAACCAGAAGTGTATTCAAAAGGAATAGGACGTATAAAGGAAGGACTTACACTTCTCCTCCCTTATGGATCCACTTCTGACTTCGGCTCCAAAACTGCAGTGGTAGTTTTCCAAAAACTGCCTGAAAAAAAAAAGTGGAATCCTAGCCTAATGGTATAAGTCACTGCAGTGGTAATATGTCATCCTGGTGTGGTGGTGTTTTTATATTTTTAAACCTCAACCCTTAAACTCCCGCGTGCTCCATAGATTGGCGTTGATGTATACACTGTATGCACCACCATTCTCTTAGATTCACAGGAGAGTGGAGTGGAATGGGGGGGGGGGGGTCAGCAACGAATTTCGCCTAAGGCCTCAAAGTCTAGAGCCTCTGTCTCTCCTTAAGCATTGTCCAAAGAATTTAATAGTATGAAGTTAATTTTCAATGCGAGTTGTAGTTTTGCAACATCTGGAGGTCGACACAATTTGGAGACCACCGATATATAACAATAAACCATCGTGTTGTAACACAGAAGATTAAACTTTCCCTCAGGAGGACTCTTATGAGACAGGATCTTTTTTACTTATTCACATAGTAACTTAGGACTTATCACCTCTGGTATTTGGTGGAGATGTAGTGTGTGTTTATTGGGTTCTGGATCCCTCGTGCGGTATCCATTTTTATCTTTCATGCATCTCATTTAACCCCCCAAAGGTTTTCGATGGTTCCTCCACCTTCCTGATCATGAAACTTTATACACCCAGTAATGTGTAATTTGTTTTCTCAATGTTACACGAGAATCGTGCTTTTAGATTTATTGCAATATGATTTGTGGGCCAGCAAAACTTTCCTGTAACCCCCCCCCCTCCTCCTCCTTACATTGTTGTAAATCATACGATGGCCTTGAAGGCATCATCAGCATACGATGCTTTTATATGTCAGGGCCATCGCATAAACTATCTGGCAGCTCAGACTGCTTCAGCTGCCGCCTGATACTCCGTGTGCTCTGGTCAGTGTCACTCACCTGTCCCCGATGTTCCGGACCGTCCTCTTCATGCTCCGCTGCATGGCCATCAATCTCCTTCGTCGTCATCACATCGCTGCGCAACCCGTCCAGTCATCCAATAGAAGCGACATGATGACGGCGATGGAGAGCAATGATCCAGGGCAGCGGTGACGGTCCGGAGCGGCGGGGACACGTGAGCATAACTTTCCATATTATTATTGCACGGATCCCTCAACATATACGATGGATTCAAGTAACGATGGTTCATTTAGAATGAATTACCATCGTATGTTTGAGGGATCACTATATATTGCTGGGGGCAGAGCGGCGCCCCGATCAAGAGTGCGCTCCAGGTGGCTGCCTATGTTGCCTATAGGCAGAGCTGACCCTGCACGCAAGGCTAAGGCGCCTGCATGAAAATATTCCCCTCCTCCCAGCTATTACTGGATGTACACGTTATTTATTCTGTATATAGTGTTTAAGTAAGGCTACAATACAGTGCTAAACTGGGGCTATAGAGTGCCTAAGTAAATTACATTTCTATACAGGTACTGTTATTATTGAATGCTAGAGGCACCCTGGCTGGTAAACACTGGCCTAAATACTGCTAAGAGAGTGCCCAAATAGTACCATATAATACTTTTTCACACAACTGTACGGTCTCTTCACCTGGGGTATCCATTTGAATTCTGAGTCTCCCCTTGCTACCCCCCCCCCCCCAATCGTCTCGAAGAGGGTTAAAATAGTTTCTTCCAAGTAATATATAGCGTTCCCAATAATGAAACTCTATACCGCCAGTTACCGTGTAGATGTGTTTGCGAATGTAGATTTATTGCAGAGTGATTTTTGACCAGATGGAGTTTTTTTTCGAGAAGCCACAGACTACAGCTAAATCCAGTCTCCAAGGTGACGGCGATGTGGTGGGGTATGACAAGATGGGAACTTTAACTAAGGGCTCCTACTATTTCAGTAGAGCATTTACCCCTACAATAGAAACAAGAGATACCAGAAAATTTAGGGAACATCTAGAGAAAGTAGTTTTTGCTGCCTAGGGATGGCTCTAGGTGTCTTTGAATCACCATGAGCCCCTTGCCAACACCTAGATTGCCATAGGGTCCACCCAAGCCAAGTGGATCTTGGTACCTTACCACAGAGGTCCCCAACCTAGTCATCCCGACCCACCATCAGCCAAGAATTTTACATTTTCCCTGCTCTTTTCCGTAACTGGAAAAAACTCAATGTTGTTGGGCGTTGAGGACCACCACCTTACCAGATTTGCTTGATGTTGACAACCTTGGTACCATGGAACCCTAAAGCCAGAATTGATGTTTGCCATGGGATTTTTTAGGAAAGAGAAAGAACATCTGGACCTA
The DNA here is from genome assembly GCF_029499605.1 of Hyla sarda. NCBI lineage: Eukaryota > Metazoa > Chordata > Amphibia > Anura > Hylidae > Hyla > Hyla sarda. The sequence goes on from NC_079191.1 coordinate 21,768,731, forward strand.
ATGAAGGGTAAAATATTTTGGTTCATGATCAGCTGCTGTAGGGTTTCCTGTGGAAGGCCCTGAGGGCATTTGGAGTGATTAATTGGGACAGTGCAGTTATTATACATTCACAGTAAGGCCATATAAGAGCTTAATTGGGAGCATATATGGAGGTTTTATCTGGCTAGAGGGACAAGATGGGGGTCTTCTCTCCCCCCGTTTGCGTTAGTGATCGAATTGTTGGCAGTGTGGATCACGCTGGAAACTCTGATCGCAATGTTTGGGGCTGGGGACATTTGGGAGGGATAAGATCTCTCTATGCTGATGCTCTGCTTCTGTTCCTGGAAGATCCCAGGTTTTCATTGGTTAGGGTGATGGAGGTTCATAATAAATATGGGGTCTTTTTTGGATTGGCCATTAACTGGGGGCAATCTATTTTGATACCTCTGAGTAGATATCTGTAATTTACTCTCCCAGAATTTAAGTTTTTTAGGCTGGGAAAAGTTTTCAGTATTTGGGAATTTGCCACAAACAACCTCGAAAGATTTCCACAAGCTCAATTTTAAAACTTTAAATTGTGAATTAAATTAGAAAACTATCATTTCATCTAGAAATGTACTTACTACTTGTTCCCATGTAAAGCGAGTCCAAGGCACTGGGTTATATATTATCGTCTTTATTACAAACTCCCCTTGAAAAAAAGAGGGCAACGTTTCTGTGTAAACATTTCCTAATCTTTTTTACGATTAATTTGTAATAAAAGATGTAAATATTCTTCAACACTTCTGGTTCCTTGGACTCTGTAGATCGTAGAAGACCACTCCGAGCTCAGCATGGAGGACCACAAGCTATACAAGAGACAACCCCTTTCCTTTGGAACCATTTGACTTTTTTGTTCCACACTAAAATATTTACTGTGCTTACCATGAGGTAACGGTGCTGCGGCTGTTTACGAGCATTGATCCTGTAACATAAGGTTATCCGTAGATTATTATTTAATGGTCTCTAATGTGTTTGTGCTTTGAGAGGTGTCCTAAATGGTTAGTGCGGGAACTCGTAAGGGACCATATAAAGTATTTATTCTTGTATTCAAATTGGTCTATGAGAACACTGAAATGTAAATGACTCCAGTAATTATTGTCCAGCTAGTCAGTCAAGCTGGGTCCACTCTTTAAATAAATAAATAAATAAATAAATAAATAAATAAATTAAATAAATTAAATAAAAAACATTTTCCAAACGACCTGAAAATTTACCTTTTATTGACCGAACAAAGTGAGGTTTTCTATTCTGTAGACCTGTGCGCATGTTCTGTAATAACTTGAAAACCCTTTTGATTGGTCTTAAATTTTACACCATAACACATTAGGGGTAGATGCCCAACTGTATTAAATTTGGCTAAAATGAGTCAAGCAGAAGGGGAGGATCTCATATGTTTTAGATATAAGCTTATGTGCTGCTGTGTTGGATCACTCCATTATTGTATATAGTAACTGAGTTAGTTTGCTCCACACATAGCTAAGAGACAGCTGGGACAGTTCATTGGATCACTCTATTATTGTAGGTAGCTAACTGTGGACCAAACCAATGCCCAGTCACTACCTTCAATAATGGACTGATCCAGTGATTTCTCCCAGCTGTCTCTTTTTAGTTTTTCGTGCTGCGAGCTGAGGTTTTTGATACCATTTTGGCTTTTTGTCTAATTTTTGTTTTTTTGGTATGTGATCCAATATCTGCAGTTCTACGTATTTAGTGTCTTCCATTTGCCCATGAATTTGGCGATCACTTGTTAGTGCATGTCATAGGTTGCTAAAGCCCTGGCTTTAATGTCCATACCATGTGAATAGCCCAGGTTAGCTTCTATAGAACCTGACGGCACAAGACAGCTCAGTTTTCTCTTTATATTGTGAATTTCAACTGGACATGCTGGTACCTGTAGTTGAGCTGACACTTGGGAAGAAGATCAAAGTCCGACTCACTTCCCCTGCCCTGTCATTCTTCTCATAGTCTGGTTGACATTCCTGAAGCTTTTGTTAATTCGCTCATTTGTCCCTGGTACATTTTCAGGTTACAGATTCCTGTCTGTCAACTACGTCAGCGACTCCTGCGTCTGCCTCATTGTTGTCTCCCACACAAACTGGGCTCGTTCTTTTGTTGTGTTCATTCTCCTCAGTAAAGCAGAACTCTGGGGGAAAAGCAAAGTTTGTTAGATCTACAGATCTACATGTCAACACAGCTTTCCCCACTGTTAAGTGTTTCCTTGTAGGAGTCTAGTTAATGGATACCCCTCTACTAGAAGAAAAAGCAGCTGAGTCAGTTCAGAAGGTTGGACTTTCTTTGGTCTCCATTGTTTGTACTTTCACTCGTGGTCTTTAGTAATGTTTTTTGAGGGTTGAAAGGTTGGGGTGGTCAAACACTGTTCAAGGGTCTAAGAATTCTCCCACCTCTCCACAATATGATTTTGCCACAGGAGTACAGACATTCCCTTTTAGAGCTTTACTGTGTAGACTGAGATAGGATGGGCAGAGCCATGTGAATATCATTAAAGGGGAGTTCTTTCTAAAGCATGATGGAAACACTATACTAGTCACACAGACAAGCACTGTGTATCTCTCCCACTATTCCATAATTTGACATAAAGCTCCACCCAAGTCCATCCTGTGGACTGTATTAGTCTGTGGACACTTTTCTGGCCATTCACTACCATTCATTGCAACCCCATAAAGCACATACCTCATGCTACGCTGTAAATACTGATAAAACAGAAAGGAAACCTATGCTGCCAGAATGGAAATCTCCAGGGAAGACCTCCTCCGCTTACTTGTCTGGCCCATAGTAGGAATACCACAAAATCTTAAGAATTCAGCATTGTTTTTGTTAACTCCCCATAATGTTCAGACTAAACTGTTACAACTCCAATTATAAAGCAAGAGCGGAAACCCCATAACCCAAATAAAATCTAGAAGCGCCGCACTGTTTTATATTCCAGCTATAAAGTTTCTTCAGAATATACAAAGACAAACCATGGACGCTCCACATAGTGTGATTTGCTTTATGCTGGCCAAAGTCTGCTCCTTCTTCCAAATATTCAATCTGACATTGACGCTCCAAAAAACGTCTCAAATATTTATTTTAAGGAATTGATCATAAGCTATAGAATAGAAGTGGATCTTATTATTTTACGTTTCACCATTTTATGTTGAAGCCGTACTTTATATGTTCAGTGGTGAAAGATATCCTGATTGACTGGCCATACATGTAGCCTACAGAAGGCACTTAAAATTTATGGTTATATTCCAGTATAACCATACAGTATAATATGGGGATGGGCTGCAACTAATTATCTTATTCATGGGATCCAAGGCAAATGACCCTCTATCTATTAAGTCTATATGGAAATCCAACCCAAATCTGACCATTTTTGCCTATGCTTAGAGAGAGTCCCTTTTGGCAGCTGTAGAGTCCCAGCTTAGGTTGGCCCCGCTCTTACTTTCACACGCGAGGTGTCACACTCAATCTTCAAAACATTATCAAAAAGTATGTTTCATGAGCCTCTGTCCCCCACAGGATTAGAAGAAATGAGTGCAAATAAGTGCTGAAATGAGAAGCGTAATGCTATCAATCTGCAGGAGGTGGAAGTAGAAATACCTGGCTACCCCCTCATATCCTTCTTAGTTTGTGTCTAGTTCAATAAAGAACTCTCCAAAAATGTTTACTAATACAGAACAGTACTGTCCATGGTGTGTTTTATGATACTGTTACACGCCATATTTTGGTTGGAAATAGATATGCTTGTATACACAAGTACCTCATTAACCACTTAGGGACCAAGGACGTGCAGGTACGCCTTCGCTCCCTGGTACTTAAGGACCAAGGGCTTACCTGTACGCTCGTGGGAACCAGACCAGGATGACTGCTATCATCTATCAGCAGGCATCCCGTGCCAATGCCCAGGGGGGTCCTGAGACCCCCCCCCCCTGTCAGCAATCGCTGCAAATCGCCGGTGAATTCACATGATTTGCGGCGATTCCGGTAATACGGAGTTAGATGATCGGCGGTGTAGTATGCACTGCCAATCACCTCCTGTAGCTAGGGGGAGGTGGCGAGCCCGTAGGTAAAAAAAATTCCCCCCTGACCACCTATTAGGGATTCAGGGCGCTGCATTTGGCCCCCCATTTATTTTTATTTTTTTGGCCGCAGCATTTCCCTCCCCCGCCTGGAGGAGGCATACGCTCGACTTGCCTCCTACTCTGAATCTGCCAGTGAGGATGAGGAAGATCCTACTTTTGTGTTCTTCCTCGTCCTCCTCATCATCTAGCACTGATGAGGAGTCCCCTGTACAGCGGAAGAAATGCGGCCAGGCGAGGCCACGCACCCCCTCATGAAAGTTACCCAGTGGCTGACACTAGTACGAGCGTCCATGCCACTCATAATAGGAGTCCGTCCCCCCAGACAAGCGGTGAACCTCTCCGGAGAACCCCAGAGGGTAATGAGTAGTTTCCAAAATAGTATGCCATGTTTTTTTTTTTTTTTTTGTGGCTGTTCTGGCACCATAGTCTTCCTAAATGTGACATGCCCCCAAATCAATATATAATTTATTTGAAATGTCTATTTTCCTTACAAGCAGAGAGCTTCAAAGTTAGGAAAATGCTAAATTGTCTATTTTTTTCATCAAGTTTTTGAATTTTTCACAAAGAAATGGTGCAAGGATTCGACGAAAATAACACTAACACAAAGTAGAATGTCAGACTAGCATTGAGGGGGCATGGCCGTGATGTCATGAGGGGTGTGGCAGCCCCCCCGCAGCGCGAAAACAGCATTCTGAACATTTACTTCCGAACGCTGGCCAGTGGAGTACCCCTTTAAACCCCTTTGAACACCTCCTATTCATGAATGAGAAGCCCAGGATTAACAGTTTATGCTGCTGTCCAGGTGAAACTCACATGAACTTGAGCAATTTTTTTATTTTAAAGGGGTATTCCAGCTAATAACATTAAAGGGGTATTCCAGGCCAAAACTTTTTTTTTATATATCAACTGGCTCCGGAAAGTTAAACAGATTTGTAAATTACTTCTATTAAAAAAAAATCTTAATCCTTCCAATACGATAGCAAAGAGATTCTAGAGCAGCACTACCAATATGAGTAAATGCAGGTGCACGCAATCCGAGAAAGCCGGGTCACTGCTACAATTGGAGATATATACAAAGGAGATTGCAGCACTCGAGGTTCAGGTGAAAAAACTTAGAGTGGTTTTATTCCATCCAAAATGCGACGTTTCGGTCGCCACATGCGACCATTTTCAATCCTTCCAATAGTTATTAGCTTCTGAAGTTGAGTTGTTGTTTTCTGTCTAACTGCTCAATGATGATTTAACGTCCCGGGAGCTGTTCAGTTCCTATGGGGATATTCTCCCATCATGCACAGCTCCCGGGACGTGACATCATCATTGAGCAGTTAGACAGAAAACTTCAGAAGCTAATAACTATTGGAAGGATTAAGATTTTTTAATAGAAGTAATTTACAAATCTGTTTAACTTTCCGGAGCCAGTTGATATATATAAAAAAAGTTTTTGCCTGGAATACCCCTTTAAAGCTGCTTATTCATCCTGTACTCAGAAATGTGTTGTTGACCTATAAGATGTTACCGACCTCGATAAAGTTAAAGATCTTCAAAACTGTCAGCAAAAGCAACTACTCCAAGGGAAAGTAGGTCGTGGGAGAGCTGGATTGTGCAAGCGTCAGTGCGGACCTAGAACGCTGACAGAATCCATTCCTCCGCTCCGTCCTGCGCCTCTCCCACCAGCTCTGCCGGCTGATACTGAATGTCAAAAACACTTAATATGAATGCCTAACTTCTACACTATTTATTTATATATTTTGTACTTTCACACATACAGGATCTGCTGCATATTTTCTGCAGGGGTTATCCAGGAAAAAACTTTTTTATATAGATCAACTGACTCCAGAAAGTTAAACAGATTTGCATATTACTTCTATTAAAAAATCTTAATCCTTTCAGTACTCATGAGCTGATGAAGTTGAGTTGTTCTTTTCTGTCTAAGTGCTCTCTGATGACACGTGTCTCGGTAACCACCCAGTTTAGAAGCAAATCCCCATAGCAAACCTCTTCTCCTCTGCAGTTCCTGAGACAAGCAGAGATGTCAGCAGAGAGCACTGTTGCCAGACAGAAAACAACAACTCAACTTCAGCAGCTGATAATTATGGAAAGGATTAAGATTTTTTAATAGAAGTAATTTACAAATCTGTTTAACTTTCTGGATCCAGTGGAGATATATATATATATATATAAAACATTTTTCCTGGAAAACCCCTTTAATGTGTTGCAAAATCAGCTGCACAAACTATGCAGCAAAAATATGCAGCATATACTGTAGGTGTGAAAGTACCCATAGAATTTTCGGTCTTTTCTTGGCCATCATAACTTGAAACCAGACACAACATACAATGTACAGACAGTCCAGATCTGTGAAACGTGTCAACGGCCGGAAGATCTGACCAATCAGAAAGGACATTTACTGGTAAAACCCCTGTATTATTGAAGCGTATGCACTGGCTGTCTGGTAGCGCCCCCTACAGTACAGGAGGTATTACATGTTCTGTACTCTTTACCTGTATTACTGAAGTGTATGGACTGACTGGTGTCTGGTAGCGCCCCCTACAGTACAGGAGGTATTACATGTTCTGTACTCTTTACCTGTATTACTGAAGTGCATGCACTGACTGGTGTCTGGTAGCACCCCCTACAGTACAGGGAGGTATTACATGTTCTGTACTCTTTACCTGTACCAGGGTTAGCTGCTCCTTTGGACACCAGGTGAGGGCGGCTCCATGTTACTTTTTTAGGACACTGTGTACTGTACAGGACCCTGAAGAAGCTCCTGTCCTCTACATAGACAGTGATTACAGCTCTCAGCAGATCTTTATTACGTTTATATGTAAGGACTTGCTTTATCTGAATTAGTTATCTACGTATTATTCTTTAATCCTTTTTCTTATTTTTGGATGACATTTTGGGGCTTCAACATACAATGGTTTCACCTTACAATGGTCATCCTGGGACCAATTAATATTGTAATTTGAAAGACCATTGTATGTCTTTGACGGTCAGAGCTCTGTGCATGAGCCATTTCCATTTTGTCTAATACATTAATACATATTTGTGGTATAAATTGTGTCTCTTGCATAACCGCGCCTACCACACCGACGCTTTTACACACTGCACCACACTAGTAGGACATATGGACTACATTATTTCTTAAAGTCCTGCCGGTGACGCCATCTCTGATGCCAAGATATATAATTTGTCCCCTGTCTTCTCGCTCCTCGTCTCTATTTGTTTTCACATGGGATTTACATAACTCGGGTTCTGTTGGTATTTGCGCTCAGAACATTTGACAGTTTTATTGTGATAATCCATTTTTATCCTCCCGTGCCCCACAAAACCCTTCACAATAGCCACAGCATTTGCCAACGCAACGTAGAAATCGAACTGACAGTGGCTGGCTTCCAAATCCGGCAGCTTGTGTTGGCTCTTTAAAGCAAGCCATTGAGTCAGCAGTAATGTGCTTTAACAAGCGGGAGGCAGGAAAAATGGATCACAAGCTCCCACTCATGAGAACGCAGAACGTTTTTAATAGTCCTCCGCCAACCCAGGTGTCTGTCCCCTTTGGAACCTTCTCGGTTTTGGAACGGAGAAGAAAGCGAGCGTTTCTACTTTATTAGATTAATTCAGGCATTTCAAGTTATACTATCTAATCAGGGGTTGCAGTTTTTTAGAGGCAGAAATACTATTTGTTGAACAATGGCGTTGAGGTATGGGCACCATGTGGCTCGTGCCTCTCTAGTTACTTGAGGTACAATGTGGCTTGTGCCCCAGTGATAAGACCTCATGATGTCCTAAGACTGGTTCAAACTGAAGTAGGGGGAAGAACCTTATTCTGTATGGAAATACTTGTTCTATGACCACCATGGTTCCTAAGGACGGTCAGAAGAGTAATAATCCCAAAAATGTGACTAGTGTCAAGTGGAGCATTTAGATGTTAGTTTTAATGGTATGCAGAAGTGCAATACAGTGGTCCCTCAAGTTACAATGTTAATTGGTTCCAGGACGACCATTGTATGTTGAAACCCTTGTATGTTGAGACAATAATTCCAAAATCTAGGAAAAAGTGAGGATTAAACAAAAATAAGTATATAGCTAATATAGATAAAGTAAAAGTAATAAAGATCTGCTGGGAGCTGTAAATCACTGTCTATGTAGAGGACAAGAGCTTCTTCAGGGTCCGGTACAGTACACAGTGTCCTAAAAAAAAAAGTAAAATGGAGCCACCCTCACCTGGTGCCCAAAGGAGCAGCTAACCCTGGCACAGGTAAAGAGTAGTACAGAATATATAATACCTCCCTGTACTGTAGGGGGCGATAACAGACAGGAAATTCAGTGCAAAAACTTCAGTAATACAGGGGTTTTACCAGTGAATGCCCATTCTGATTGGTCGGTTCTTCCAGCCATTGACACGTTTCAAAGATCTGGACTGTCTGTACATTGTATGTTGTGTCTGGTTTCAAGTTACAATGGCCCAGAAAAGACCATTGTATGTGGAAACTATTGTATTTTGAGGCCATTGTCAGTTGAGGGATCACTGTATATACAAGTGAATACTTTAAGTGCCACAGGAATGTCCCAGGTAAACACGGTCTCTTTTTGGCTTCCTTCAGTATCCACTTGCCTAATCTTATCTCTTGTCCGCCATCTTTGAACACCCCAGTTTTGTGGAGTAGTGACTGCATACTCGGATTCTGACTGTTAACGGTGTATAGAATTTAGTTCTAGATTGGTCACAGCCAACTTTGGGAGTGGGTGCAATTCACAACTGAGGCTAGGTTCACACTACAGGATGGCCAGCCAGTCAGTGTTGGGACCGTGCAGAGATTTTATATATATATATATATATATATATATATATATATATATATATATATATATATATAATATCTTATGGTGTATTGGTATACTCTACAGATATGAACATATGCATATTACATGTACAGTGGGACAAAAACAGTATTTAGTCAGACACCAATTGTTCAAGTTCTCCCACTTAAGATGAAAAATACAGGCCTCTCTATTTTTAAGTGTACCTCAACTATGAGAAACATAATGAGAAAAAAATCCATAAAATCACAATGTTTGATTTTTAAAGAATTTATTTGCAAATTATGGTAGAAAATAGGTGTTTGGTCAATGACAAAAGTTCTTCTCAATACTTTTTTACATACCTTTTGTTGGCAATGACAGAGGTCAAACGTTTTCTGTAAGTCTTCACAAGGTTTTTACACACTGTTGCTGGTATTTTGTCCCATTCCTCCATGCAGATCTCCTCTAGAGCAGTGATGTTTTGGGGCTGTTGATGGGCAAGACGGACTTTCAACTCCTACAAAGGTTTTCTCTTGGGTTGAGATCTGGAGACTGGCTCAATAGACATATGGGTGTTTCTGCAGGCACCTTACATTGTCTAATAACCACATACATCGAATAGTGATCTTCACAATAAGGACATTATGGCAAAGGTGAATTTTAAACAAGCATAATGTGCAGAAATATTAAATAAAGATTGCACTTCTAAAATTTTGATAATTGGGAAATCAGGGTATTTTTGGGTTACCTAAGGGTGACCTATTAGTTAGTGGTTAAAGTTTCCACCCTCCAATTATCTGTCTCCAATACTTTTAAGTTACTGTTTGAGGTTGTGGACAGGTGTCTTTTATACTGACAACAAGTTCAAACGGGCCATTAACCCCTTGATGGCCAAGGACATATATTTACGTCCTTGGCTGGCTCCCTGCGATATAACGCGGGGTCACACGGTGACCCCGCGTCATATCGGGTCGGTCCCGGCATATATCTGATGCCGGGACCCGGGGCTAATAGCCCGCGGCAGCGATCGCGGTGCCGCGCGCTATTAACCCTTTTGCTAAACCGAAAGTAAAACCATCCCGGCTGCTCAGCGGGGCTGATCGGGACCACCGCAGTGAAAATGCGGTGTCCCGATCAGCTGGGACACGAGCGGAGGTCCTCTTACCTGCCTCCGGCGTGTCCCCTCGGCAATTGATTGCTCCAAGCCTGAGATTCAGGCTTGAGCAATCGACCGCCGATAACCCTGATCAGTGCAAAGTTATGGCTTTGCAGTGAACAGGGTATAAGATCAGTGTGTGCAGTGTTATAGGTCCCTATGGGATAACAATGATCAGTGTGTGCAGTGTTATAGGTCCCTATGGGAGCAATAACACTGCAAAAAAAAAGTGTAAAAAAAAAGTTAATAAATGTGATTTAACCCTTTCCTCAAAAGTTCAAATCACCCCCCTTTTCCCATAAAAAACACACCATGTAAATAAAAATAAATATAAACATGTGGTATCGCCGCGTGCGTAAATGTCCAAACTATAAAAAAATATCATTAATTAAACCGCACAGTCAATGGCGTGCGCGCCAAAAAATGTCAAAGTCCAAAATAACGTATTTTTGGTCGCTTTTTATATCATGAAAAAATGAATAAAAAGTGATCAAAAAGTCCGATCAATACAAAAATGGTACCGCTAAAAACTTCAGATCATGCCGCAAAAAATGAGCCCTCATAACGCCCTATATGTGGAACAATAAAACAGTTATAGGGGTCAGAAGATGACAATTTTAAACGTATAAAGTTTTCTGCATTTAGTTATGATTTTTTACAGAAGACAAAATCAAACCTATATAAGTAGGGGATCATTGTAACCGTATGGACCTACAGAATAAAGATAAGGTGTAATTTTTACGGAACAATTTACTGCGTAGAAACGGAAGCCCCCAAAAGTTACAAAATGGCGTTTTTTCTTCAATTTCGTCACACAATTATTTTTTATCCCGTTTTGCCGTAGATTTTGGGGTAAAATGACTGAGGTCACTGCAAAGTAGAATTGGTGGCGCAAAAAATAAGCCATCATATGGATTTTTAGGTGCAAAATTGAAAGGGTTATGATTTTTAAAAGGTGAGGAGGAAAAAATGAAAGTGCAAAAATGGAAAACCCGTGGTCCTTAAGGGGTTAAAGGGGTATTCCAGGAAAAAACTATTTTTGTATATCAACTGGCTCCAGAAAGTTAAACAGATTTGTAAATTACTTCTATTAAAAAATCTTAATCCTTACAATAATTATCAGCTGCTAAAGTTGAGTTGTTTTCTGTTTGGCAACAGTGCTCTTCTGACATCTCTGCTTGTCTCGGGAACTGCACAGAGTAGAAGAGTTTTGCTTTGGGGATTTGCTTCTAAACTGGGCGGTTCCCGAGACACGTGTCATCAGAGAGCACTTGGACAGAAAGAACAACTCAACTTCATCAGCTCATGAGTACTGAAAGGATTAAGATTTAATAGAAATAATTTACAAATCTGTTTAACTTTCTGGAGCCGGTTGATATATCAAAAAGTTTTTTTTCCTGGATAACCCCTTTAACCCCTTAAGGACACATGACGTACTGGAACGTCATGTGTCCACTCCCGATCTATAACGCGGGGCCACGGCGTGGCCCCGCGTCATAGCGGGTCGGGCCCGGCCTCTAACAACGGCCGGGACCCGTGGCTAATAGCGCGCGGCATTGATCGCTGTGCCGCGCGCTATTAACCCTTTAGACGCGGCGTTCAAAGTTGAACGCCGCGTCTAAAGTGAAACCGAAAGCATCCCGGCTAGCTCAGTGGGCTGTTCGGGATAGCCGCGGTGAAATCGCGGCATCCCGAACAGCTGACAGGACAGCGGGAGGGCCCCTACCTGCCTCCTCGCTGTCCGATCGCCGAATGACTGCTCAGTGCCTGAGATCCAGGCATGAGCAGTCATCCGGCAGAATCGTTGATCACTGGTTTCTTATGAGAAACCAGTGATCAACATAGAAGATCAGTGTGTGCAGTGTTATAGGTCCCTATGGGATAACAATGATCAGTGTAAAAGATCAGTGTGTGCAGTGTTATAGGTCCCTATGGGAGCTATAACACTGCAAAAAAAAAGTGCAAAAAAAAAGTGAATAAAGATCATTTAACTCCTCCCCTATTAAAAGTTTGAATCACCCCCCTTTTCCAATAAAAAAAAAAACACAGTGTAAATAAAAATAAAAATAAACATATGTGGTATCACCGCGTGCGGAAATGTCCGAATTATAAAAATATATCATTAATTAAACCGCTCGGTCAATGGCGTGCGCGCAAAAAAATTCCAAAGTCCAAAATAGTGCATTTTTGGTCACTTTTTATATCATTTAAAAATGAATAAAAAGTGATCAATAAGTCCTATCAATGCAAAAATGGTACCGTTAAAAACTTCAGATCACGGCGCAAAAAATGAGCCCTCATACCGCCCCATACACGGAAAAATAAAAAAGTTATAGGGGTCAGAAGATGACAATTTTAAACGTATTAATTTTCCTGCATGTAGTTATGATTTTTTCCAGAAGTCCAACAAAATCAGACCTATAAGTAGGGTATCATTTTAATCGTATGGACCTACAGAATACATATCAGGTGTCATTTTTACCGAAAAATGTACTACGTAGAAACGGAAGCCCCCAAAAGTTACAAAACAGCGTTTTTTTTTTCAATTTTGTCGCACAATGATTTTTTTTCCCGCTTCACCATAGATTTTTGGGCAAAATGACTGACGTCATTACAAAGTAGAATTGGTGGCGCAAAAAATAAGCCATCATATGGATTTTTAGGTGTAAATTTGAAAGAGTTATGATTTTTTAAAGGCAAGGAGCAAAAAACGAAAATGCAAAAACGGAAAAAACTCCGGTCCTTAAGGGGTTAAAGGGATACTCCGGTGAAAACCTTTTTTCTTTTAAATCAACTGGTGGCAGAAAGTTAAACCTATTTGTAAATTACTTCTATTAAAAAATCTTAATCCTTCCTGTACTTATTAGCTGCTGAATACTACAGAGGAAATTATTTTCTTTTTGGAATGCTCTCTGATGACATCACGAGCACAGTGCTCTCTACTGACGCTATTATAATAATAATAATAATAATAATGCTTTATTTATTGTTTTCCTTAGTGGGATTTGAAACCAAGTCAGCAGTGCTAACCACTGAGCCACCATGCTGCCCTTAGCATACAGCTGCTATGCATGGTTGCTAAAATGGACAGAGATGTCAGCAGAGAGGTGCTCGTGATGTCATCAGTGTTCCAAAAAGAAAGGAATTTCCTCTGTAGCATTCAGCAGCTAATAAGTACTGGAAGGATTAGGATTTTTTAATAGAAGTAATTTACAAATATGTTTAACTTTCTGCCACCAGTTGATTTAAAAGAAAAAAGGTTTTCACTGGAGTACCCCTTTAATACAGGTAACGTGTGGAGGACAGAGGAGACTCTTAAAGAAGTTGTTACAGGTCAGTGAGAGACAGAAATTGTGCTTGTATGTAGGGGACCAAATACTTATTTTCCACCATAATTTGCAAATAAATTCTTTAAAAATCAGACTGTGATTTTATGGATTTTTTTTCTCATTATGTCTTAGTTACAGCCTCTCTCATCTTTTTAAGTGGGAGAACTTGCACTATTGGTTGCTGACTGAATACTTTTTTGCCCCACTGTACATCCATAGTATTAACGCACAAGAATGCCCATTACATAGATACATAAGTATACACACATACAGGCTTATTTTTTGGGAAGGGCCTCTGAGCATAACGAACCTGGGATGTCACTGAGGAGAGTAGGAAGAACCTGGGGTGTCACTGAGGAGAGCAGGGAGAACCTGGGATGTCACTGAGGAGAGTAGGAAGAACCTGGGGTGTCAGTGAGGAGAGCAGGGAGAACCTGGGGTGTCACTGAGGAGAGCAGGGAGAACCTGGAATGTCACTGAGGAGAACCTGGGGTGTCACTGAGGAGAGCAGTGAGAACCTGGGGTGTCTCTGAGGAGAGCAGGGAGAACCTGGGGTGTCACTGAGAGCATGGAGAACCTGGGATGTCACTGAGGAGAGTAGGGAGAACCTGGGGTGTCACTGAGGAAAGCAGGGAGAACCTGGGACGTCACTGAGGAGAGTAGGGAGAACCTGGGATGTCACTGAGGAGAGCAGGGAGAACCTGGGATGTCACTGAGGAAAGCAGGGAGAACCTGGGATGTCACTGAGGAAAGCAGGGAGAACCTGGGGTGTCACTGAGGAAAGCAGGGAGAACCTAGGGTGTCACTGAGAGCAGGAAGAACCTGGGATGTCACTGAGGAGAGCAGGGAGAACCTGGGGTGTCACTGAGGGAGAACCTGGGATGTCACTGAGGAGAGCAGGAAGAACCTGGGGTGTCACTGAGGAGAGCAGGGAGAACCTGGGGTATTACTGAGGAGAGCAGGGATAACCTGGGATGTCAGTGTGGAGAGTAGGAAGAACCTGGGATGTCACTGAGGAGAGTAGGAAGAACCTGGGATGTCACTGAGGAGAGCAGGGAGAACCTGGGGTGTCACTGAGGAGAGCAGGGAGAACCTGGGGTGTCACTGAGGAGAGCAGGGAGAACCTGGGGTGTCACTGAGAGAGAACCTGGGATGTCACTGAATAGAGCAGGGAGAACCTGGGATGTCACTGAGGAGAGTAGGAAGAACCTGGGGTATTACTGAGGAGAGCAGGGAGAACCTGGGGTGTCACTGAGGAGAGTAGCAAGAACCTGGGGTGTCACTGAGGAGAGTAGCAAGAACCTGGGGTGTCACTGAGGAGAGCAGGGAGAACCTGGGGTATTACTGAGGAGAGCAGGGAGAACCTGGGGTGTCACTGAGGAGAGCAGGGAGAACCTGGGGTGTCACTGAGGAGAGCAGGGAGAACCTGGGGTATTACTGAGGAGAGCAGGGAGAACCTGGGGTGTCACTGAGGAGAGTAGGAAGAACCTGGGGTATTACTGAGGAGAGCAGGGAGAACCTGGGATGTCACTGAGAGCAGGGAGAACCTGGGTGTCACTGAGGAGAGCAGGGAGAACCTGGGGTATTACTGAGGAGAGCAGGGAGAACCTAGGGTGTCACTGAGGAGAGCAGGGAGAACCTGGGGTATTACTGAGGAGAGCAGGGAGAACCTAGGGTGTCACTGAGGAGAGCAGGGAGAACCTGGGGTGTCACTGAGGAGAACCTGGGGTGTAACTGAGGAGAGCAGGGAGAACCTGGGGTGTCACTGAGGAGAGCAGGGAGAACCTGGGGTATCACTGAGGAGGTGGAAGGGCTCTGGGGGAGAAGAGATGGGCATGCTGCTTCTCTCTACATACTCATACTTTACATACTACATACTCTCTCTACATACTCATGTCACCTTAGCGGCTGTATCTATATAGTAAGCTGGTGCTGTATAAAGTACAGTGAATCATCTCCAAAAGACCACCCCAAGACCACCTTTTTTGTAAATGATTTTCTGTTCCACATATTTTGTTATGGGCTCTTTGAGAAGGCAACCTCTTTAGGTATCATTTGCTCCCCAGTGGGTCATTCCGAGCTCATCACAGGAACCCATATTTGATACTATATGGGTAACAACAACTTTTCGAAATATGAAAACTTCTTAAAGTTTTTAACTTTTGTTTTCCATTTCATAACCTTTGAATCAAAAGGTTTCATTGATCCTTATGGTAGGTAGTTTGCAATGTCTAAGTGACAGTAGTATATTGTGTAGACATGTCTTTGTGCCAACATCATCATTACGGTTTCTTAGGAGGACTGGAGGTCAGAACATTTCCTGTTGTCAGGACTGACACACTAAGGAACCTTGTCCCACTCATGACACAATAGGAAGGAACTAGGGGCAACCAGGTCACATAAGGTCTTGTTGAAAGACAATGTGGGATGGTTTCCGAGCAGTCTACGAGTTTCTGTTGAACAGGGTTCATTTGCCTGAGGCTTGACATGAATGTATCACTGAACTTGTGAAGACTGAAGAGCGTATGAACATTGATGTGCTCATTCCCTCCAGCATCGGGGGATAGCCTATATAGAAGTGCGTTATGTAAGAGAAGAGAACCGCTCGAAAGGGCTAGACCAGAATGGCCCAAGATCTGCTTTTTGGTGACGGCTCATAAATTTAATAGCATTTTCTTTTTTTTTTCTTGTGATGCAAAATAAGAGGCTATTCGATTTGGATGTGCTCTAAAATGGCGCATAATGGTGGGCAACGTAGTGTTGTGGACATCTTGGGGCTTATAGTTAGGCAATAAGATACATTTGGAGGAATATTCAAAGACGTGTTATTAGGGCTCTCTTTTTTTTTTTTTTCAGAAGTGTCTTTGGTCTTTTGAAAATTTGGGGCAAATAGCACATAATTTAATACCAGGTAAACTTGGTATTAACTTTTGTGCGCCAGAAAGTTGTGCTAAACCTTTAAAACCGAATGTTAATAGCACAAAAAGCCTAGCCACGCCCCTTCAAAAAATTTGGAGAACAGTCGGGTGCTAAATATCTGAATATTGTCGCGCTAATAGTGTACGGTAGAGATGTCGCGAATTGTTCGCTTGCGAACAGTTCCCGGCGCACTTAGCATGTTCGCATCGCCGGGCGAACATATGTGAAGTTCGATTCGCCCCCTATACTTTAACATTGCGGTAAACTTTGACCCTGTGAGTGAGTCAGCAGACACATTACAGCCAATCAGCAGCAGTCCCTCCCTTCCAGACCCTCCTACCTCTTGCACGGACGCCATTTTACCTTCATTCAGCATGCTGCAGGCTTAGAAAGTGGAGGGACAGAGAAGCTGCTCCTGCTGTAATAGGGAAAGCGATAGCTAGGTTGCTGCTAGGTGGTGTATTCAGGGTCCAGTTTACTTATAAAGCACTAGTGTAACATCTGCTTTAAGGACAGCACCCAAAAAAGCCCTTTTTAGAGCTCAAATATCAGTCCGTGTGTCTTGCAACAGCTGGAGGCACCCTGGTTGGGAGGGGACCGCTGGTTTAAAAGGGGTACTCCAGTGTAAAACTTAAGTTCCTTCAAGCAACTAACTACAGTATTAAAAGGGCTATAAGTTCAGTCCGTGGGTCTTGCAACTGCTGGAGGCACCCTGGTTGGGGACCACTGCTTAAAAGGGGAACTCTGCTGGCCACCTTTTTTGCTCATTGTCACACTAGTGCAAATCACATTTGGTGTGACAGTTGTTCAAATAAATAAAAAAAATACCTTTTTTGGCTGGGAAATAAAACCAGTGCTGCCTAATATGGGGGAATCTATGTGCTGCCTAAAGGGGGGGCTCTAAATATGTGCTGCCTAAAGTGGACTCTATGTGCTGCCTAAAGGGAGGCTCTAACTATGTGCTGTCTAACATGGGGGAATCTATGTGCTGCCTAAAGGGGCTCTAACTATGTGATGCCTAAAGGGAGGCTCTACATATGTGCTGCCTAAAGGGGGATCTAACTATGTGATGCCTAAAGGGGGGCTCTATGTGCTGCCTAAAGGGGGCTTAAGCACGTTATTTCAAAGAATTTAGGAATAATAGGTGATTTATGCCCTTTATGGATTAAAACCAGACTCTGCATCAACTATGTAATTTTCCATGGGAGTTTTGCCATGGATCCCCCTCCAGCACGCCACAGTCCAGGTGTTAGTCCCCTTGAAACAATTTTTAAATCACTATTGTGGCCAGAAAGAGTCACTGTGGGTTTTAAAATTCGCCTGCCCGTTGAAGTCAATGGCGGTTCGCCCGGTTCGCCGGTTTGCGAACATTTGCGGAAGTTCGCACTCGCTGTTCGTGAACCGAAAATTTTATGTTCGCGACATCACTAGTGTACGGCACGTTTTAAGCAAATGTGGCGCAGCTAGAACAAAAAAGACGCTTAATTCTTTGAATATCCCCCCCCCCCATTGTTATTAAAGAACAATTTAATTTAAAAAGTACCTGTCACTAAATACTTTTCTAAACTAACTCGGGCTATGTTCCCTTACTACTCCTAACACCCCTTCCACCTTTAAAAAAAAAGAAAAAGGAAAAAAATTTAAAAAAATTCAGAGCTTTGAAAAAGCTGTGTATCTTACCATTCTTGCTCACATGTGCAATTTCCCAGCAGGAGAAAGTGGGAGTTTCCCAGCAGGCATGACATCACTGAAGCCTGCTGGGGGACCACTTCTGCCCTCACATCTTTGCAGCACTGTGATGAATAGAAGACCTCAGGCTCTGTGCATGTTTCAGTCTGTGTTGCTATCAGTGAGGCTCTCCTGCAGGTTCCAGTCTGTGCAGCTTTCTGTGAGAATCTGTGGAGCTTTCACTTTCTGTGCAGCTGTCAATCAAGCTCCGTGCAGAGAAACACTTCCTGAGTTTTGTCTCTTGCCAGGCCGGGAGGAGACCAAACTCACTGTATTAATTGTGGCAGGGAAAAGAACAGAGCCACCTAGTGAACATTTTTCTTCTATTACACTTTAACCCCTTAAGGACCAAGCATTTTTCCATTTTAGCACTTACATTTTTTCCTCCTTACCTTTTAAAAAATCATAACCCTTTCAATTTTGCACCTAAAAATCCATATTATGTCATTACAAAGTAGAATTGGTGGTGCAAAAAAATAAGCAATCAGTCATTTTACCCCAAAATATATGGCGAAACAAAAAAAATCATTGTGTGACAAAATTTAAGAGAAAATGCCATTTTGTAATTTTGGGGGCTTCAGTTTATATGCAGTAAATTCTTCGTGTAAAAATGATACCTTATCTTTATTCTGTAGGTCCATAGGATTAAAATTATACCTTACTTATAACGTTTGAATTTTCCGCGTACGGGCGGTATGAGGGCTAATTTTTTGCGCCGTGATCTAAAGTTTCTAGTGGTACAATTTTTGTATTGATCGGACTCTTTGATCGCTTTTTAATCATTTTTTTAATGATATAAAAAGTGACCAAAAATACTCTATTTTGGATTATTTTTTTTGCGCATACGCCATTGACCATGCGGTTTAATGAACTATAAATTTTTATAGTTTGGGCATTTAAGCACTCGGCGATACCACATATGTATGTTGGTTTTATTTACACTGTTTGTTTTTAAAAATGTTAAAGGGGGGGGGGGGGTGATTCAAACTTTTATTAGGGGAGGGGTTAAATGATCTTTATTTACTTTTTTTCTCACTTTTTTTAATGCATTACATTGATCTCTTACTGTTCAATGCTATGCCATAGCATAGCATTGATCAGTGTTTCTGCCGCTTAACTGCTCCTTCCTGGATCTCAGGCACGGAGCAGTCAATCGGCGATCGGACAGCGAGGAGGCAGGTAGGGATTCCCTCGTGTCCTGCAAGCTGTTCAGGACGCCGCAATTTCACCGCGGGGTCCTGAACAGCATCACTGAGCTAACCGGCAATGTTTACTTTCCTTTTAGACGCGGCAATCAAGTCTGATCGCCGCTTCTAAAGGGTTAATGCCAGACATTAGCCCGATTGGCAATGTCCGGCATTAGCCGTGGGTCCTGGTTGCTTATAGCAACCGGAACCGACCTGGTATGATGTGCGCTGACCTGCTGAGCACGCATCATACCTCGGGAGCCGCAGATGGACGTTAATGAACGTCCATTTGTGGCAAGGGGTTAAACATATATTTATGTTGAAAATATTAAAAGCAAGTGAATGGGAAAGTATCTGTTAATTACACAAAGATTACCTGTCAACAAATAAACTTTTAATATAGTGTTCCTTAATAATCAAACTTTCGAGCCCTACAATATTGTACCAGAGAGCACCCCTTTTTTTTTTTTTTTTTTTGTTCCGGTTTTCCCCCATTGGCAGATGTTGAGAACCATTGGGCAGCATGTTGGGTTTCAGCAAGCCGGTCCCTTTTTTTGTTTTCGAGAGAGACAGATTGGGCAGTGGATTTCCTCTTTTTCCCTCTCGTACAGGCTCGACTGAGCAGAGAGTGTATAGGAGGCATAGCGAAAGTGTGCTGTTGGCCAAACTAGTGATCGCCCAACAACTATCCAAAATCTGTGGTCCAGATCTCAATAAGCTTCTTTACAGTTGGGTTGGAACTGCCCCTCGAAGTTCAGAATACCCCACAAATACCTGGATTCTCCAAAGGGAGCAATTATGTATCAACAAAGCCAAAGCTGGTCACTCGTCTCCATCATTGGTTACCTGTGATAACCACGTAGACAAAGCACTTACAGGAAGAGACTGCTCTCCTGGACAATGGGTAGAGATCTGGTCTTTTTTCCTCTCTTTACAGACCATACGTAATGTAAGTGTTAGCGTCACTGACAGTGATCTACGACTGTAATGATAGCAAAGCTTGTAAAGGCACAGCATGAATTTATGATGACATGGGTTCTTATCAGAGGCAAAATACTTCTTGTATCCCAGCCAAGGAGGCATAAAGGAAAGATTTAAGTCTCCCATCTGCTTCCCTTAAATAATTCAGTATTAACCCTGTTTTGGATAGGTGGAGACTCTACTTTAGATCCTGCTTAACCAAACCTTTATAGGATATCCAGAATCCAGAATCTCATAAGTAACAAATTTTCATATTATACAACCGATGAACCAGAGAAAAAAATGATGCCCTTATTCCTGACCTCCCGTAGATGATTGTAAGGGCCTTCTGAGACAGCAGAGTATGGGGTGTCATCTCTGGAGAGAGTGTGGAGCCAGAGAGCTCAACACCCCACTGACAATAAGGACTACACAACTTCCTGTCAGGAATGTGAGTGGAGCTGGGGAGCTGCTTAGACAACACCACACTGAAAGGACTACACAACTTCCTGTCAGGAGAGTGAGGGAGCTACTGAGACAACACTACACTGACAATGAAAGGACTACACACCTTTCTGTTGGGGGTGAAACAAGCAAAAACTAGCTAAAGCCAGTATAATTTAAAACCTCATATTAGTAAGTTATGTATCTTGGGGTGATAGTTTTATTGAAAAATTATTTTCGAATACCAGAATTACCCCTTTTACTTGCGTCCAAATTTTTTAAATATGAAACAGCAGATCCGCGGGAGAAATTCACAAATCTAGGATTTCTGCCACAGATTTTCTACCAAGTTAACCAACCAATGATGACTTACAAATGTCGCCAATCCAATATGGTCAGTATGCACAATTCTTCCACGACCTCCCCGAAGCTCATTGTATTTGAAAGACCACCCCCCCACCCCCCCTTCTTAATCTTTCGCCATTTAAATGAATTACAGAGTAAATCATAGTAAATTCTAGAATGTTGATGAATAAGATCGTCTTTTTCTAAGTTGCAATCATGGTAAACAGGGCCCCGGGTCCCGTCACACCCCCCCCCCCCCCCCAAAACCCCCCAAATATTCCCCTCCAGGTCTCTGTAATGTTCACCATATGTGAAACCGAAGCGTTTACAAGGCAGGGATACAGGATTCTGCTGTGGCTGTGCCAACCTCTTCACCCCCAGTGAGGATGGAGCCGCGTCGGGCCTGTTATTTTCTCCCACCGCAGCATAATGAGCCTCCAGTCCTGTCCTCCTCTGCTCAAACATTTGGCTGAGCTCTATACAGTGTGTAAGCTGCAGTGTTGGTGGTCTGCGGTGCAGGGTATGGAGCGGCTGTGATCCTGCCATCATATTTTGTGAGATTACACTCAGTGTGTACGGTTAGAAGCTGGTATGGGTTTAGGAGGCCCTCCTTCCATTTACAGCAATACTAAAAAATAATGTATTTCTTTATAACCTTCAAAAAATTATATTTTCTGTAATTCTATGCACTGTGACAGCTTCTAATGCAATGTTTCCCAACCAGGGTGCCTCTTGCTGTTACAAAACTACAACTCCCAGCATGGCTCTGTTTCATGTGACTAAGACAAACTTGCAATGTAAGTCTATGGGACTGTCTATGGGGTCGCCGTACCGAGAGCGGGGAGAGAAGTGCTCAGCCATGTGCTTCTCACCGCTTGTTCTAGTGATCACTCAGACTGATCAAAACTTTTGGCATGTCTCTAGGACAGTGTTTTCCCACGGCTGCGCCTCCAGCTGTTGCAAAACTCCTGCTCCCAGCATGGTTCTGTGTCATGTGACTAAGACAAACTTACAATGTAAATCTATGAAACTGTCTATGGGGTCGCTGAACCAAGAGCGGGGAGAGAAGTGCTCAGTCGCATGCTATCCTTGCTAATTTTAGCGTCTCTAGTATGGACTGTGTTTTCCAACGAGCACGACTCCAGCTGTTGCAAAACCACAACTTCCAGCATTCCCGGACAGCCAGAGTATGCTGGGAGTTGTAGTTTTGTGACAGCTGCAGGTGCTTTGGAGAGCATTAGAACTGTGTTTTTTCCAACTAGTCTGTAGGGGGAACCTATACAGCTGTTCATCCTGACCTTTTACACTTCGTGAATAGAATTCTAACAGTAAGTACTGACACTTATGCAGAGCTAAACTTTTCTAGCAGCTCTGCCTGTGTAACAAGACCATAAATGACCCTCAGCATTTGTTGCTTCTGTATGTTACATAGTACAGATCATTTCTAATACATGTACTGCTGCAAACCTAAATTTTGAACAGATCTTGGATACAGAAGCGTATTGGTTGTATCGGCAGGATTACATAAGAATTATTGGTCACGTACGCCTTAGGCTAGGGCTTCACTGCCACTTTGACAATCATTAGATGCAATCTTGCAATCTTCAGGTCATGTGACCAATATGATCGCATCACAACGTGCAATAGCTGCCTGTAGTGTTCAGCCAGTTTTAACAACTCAATCGTAGCCGCGAAATACAGGACGGTGCTAAATTATCTTCTCGTTATGAATTTCGAGGTTACAAGACAAGTCTATTAACATGCATTGATGCACTATCTATTCAAGTTTTACCTATACACTACAAACGTTCAGCGTAATTTCCATCGGTGACACGGCAGACGTCTAGGTGGTTGTCCAGTTCTGTCCAGACATGGTTAGCATCTCCTCGATTATGGACTCCACTATGTCAGTGATGTGTTATCTCGGGTCGGTCAGATACTGTTGCTGTGGTGGTGGAGGTGGTGGGGGGATAGAGAGCTCTTTAATGTCGCCCTCCATAAAGAAGTAACAGGGTGTTAGAACTTGCAATCATGAAGGCCTGTGCAACGGAGCGGCGGATACAACTTTCAAAGTTTTATTCGGGTGTTGGCAAACATCCAAACAGAAATATGGAGGTTACCTATCTGCGGATAGACTATGTTTGGCCGATCTTTCTGTAACGTGTCGCGGTAGGAGCGACCAATGACTGGATCCTCCTCGAAAATGAAGGGAGCGTAGACTTTGTGCCCGATCATTGCATAGAGCATGTTACTTTGCTCCATTAAGACACATAGAACTTGGTGCTCGTAAAGAAAAACATTGTGGGGATAGACCTTCCCACTTAGGTTAAAGGTCGCATCAGCCTGTCTGCAAATTCATCCTCTTCCTCAGCCCAGCAAGGTAATGAAAAAATCAGTGTTTTGGTTTATCTCCTGAAGATGTGTTACTCACAAAGTAGATTTTTTCATAAAGTCCACCATACTGTGGTTGTGGGGCCTGTAGTTCCATACTGGTAATTTGGTAATAGTCAGGTCGGCATTTACGTCTGTGGGGGTGGTGCACAGGGTGGGAGCAGACCTGTATTGTGAATAAGAAACCCAGCACTCAATAGTAATGCTAAATCATGTGGATGCGGTGGATCATTACATGAAGGACGCTAATTCATGTGGATCATTAAGTGAAGGACGCATTTCAGCATATTGCCTTCCTCAGCTCAGGAAGGCTATATGCCAAAACGTGTCCTTCACGTAATTCAACTATGTATCAATAAATCCACATGATATAACATTACCGGTGAGTGCTGGGTTCCTTTATTCCTGTAGTTCCATACTAGTCATTCAGGTCTACTTTCTAGGACGAAACTCGTACACTGCTTCAACCCTGGTCACGGTCTCTCCTGAAGTCTTTTGGCGACCCAGACTTTTCCCAGGACACAAACCCTCATTGGTTTCCTGTTGCTTCACCCAATACGAAACGCAGTCTCTATTCGGAGCACTTCTACCGGATATATTCTGAATGTTTCGCTGTACAGTCTCAACGGACCCCCATTGTAAATTCCAAAACACAAATGCTTATTCTTGCCTCAATGTCACCATACTATATCTCACTATGTAAGCACATTCACATTTGGCTCTTTCAAACAAAATCTGTGCTGGTATTGGTTGATCCTCCTGGGCTGTGCTGGGGATTGGCTGATCCTCCTGGGCTGTGCTGGGGATTGGCTGATCCTCCTGGGCTGTGCTGGGGATTGGCTGATCCTCCTGGGCTGTGCTGGGGATTGGCTGATCCTCCTGGGCTGTGCTGGGGATTGGCTGATCCTCCTGGGCTGTGCTGGGGATTTGCTTGATCTTCCTGGGCTGTGCTGGGGATTTGCTTGATCTTCCTGGGCTGTGCTGGGGATTGGTTGATCCTCCTGGGCTGTGCTGGGGATTGGTTGATTCTCCTGGGCTGTGCTGGGATTGGCTTCTTTTCATTCCAACTAGAAGCCTTACAACATGACTTGGAAGCCAAGCCAGAGCTCTCTCCAGACTGAAAAAATACCCATCTGTAGTCTGCTTTTTGTCGATACACATCAACAGGGTACTGACTGGCTGTTGAGAGGCTTATCATTGTAGGACCAAAGGCGTCATTTTTCTTCTTGAACATCATAAAGTGTGGTGGCTTATAGGCCATTCATGTTCCACTGGGAATTCTGGGAAGAAACATATGCAAAGCAGTTATCTGACTTGAAGGGAAAGCTACCTACAATAGGTGGCATCAGTGATCGATTCCTTTTTAAGAAGCCTCAGAACATGACTAAGGATTCAATAAGCCAAGCCGGAAACTTCCCCCCCCCCCCCCCCCCCATTTCAGGGTTGTTGCTGAGGATCTCTTGGCTCTGCATATGACCTCTTATATGTGTTTTCTTTTCCATTACATTTCAGGTCTCTGATAAAATGAACATTACGCTGTCTCCAACTTTGTGTTTACCGGTCGGTGAAATCTTATCTGATGTAACAAAAATAAACCTATTTTACAGTTAATGGCCCCTAAGATTAATGTTAATGGAATAAATTCCTTTACAGCTTTTAATGATTTTATGGGGGGATTTTTTTCAAACCTTTTTATGTCTCTGTTTCCTTTAGTACCACAGAAACTGCTGCTTGAAACCCAGCCAAAATCAACGAATTACCACAGGGTACGGCAAACACACTACACCCGACTGCCAGGGGCGTACGACCGTGACGTGATTGGGGATGGGGTCCTCTTCCCTGATCCTGCATTCATAACAGAACAAGTTCTGCCAGGTAAGGCAAATGATCATTTAATAAAGAAATTCAAGGCCAAATTAGTCGGTAAAGGCCACTGTCATAGGTGCCTGGCAGCGTCTCTTCTCTCCTGCCTGGCAGTGGCTTTCTCTCCTCTTCCCATTTAAAACGCATGCATGCTCAGCTTGGTCAAGCATGCATAAATTACCAATAAGTAGAGGGGAGAAAACCACTGCCAGACACCATTGCTATCGGCTTAGCTCTAGGGAGAACAAGAGAATCAGGCATTGAAATTGAGCCTGCCCTATCCTTCTTTTCCTGGACATCTGTTCGGTGGAGAGTCAGAAGGCTGCCATGCACATGAGAATGTTGGCCAATTCTGCTAAAATCTTGAACCATGCATGTGTTTTCAGAACTAGGTCTCCAAACTGAGGACCTTCAGCTGTTGCAAAACTACAACCCACAGCATGCCCGGACAGTTTAGAGACCTAGGTCTGAAAACACATGCATGGTCCAAGTTTCAGGCCCGCATGATCTTTGGCTCCAGCATGGGAAGATGTAGGCCATGCTGGATGGTACGGTTGCTGCATGAATCCAGTTTATCAGAAAAAGGGCTTGTGCATAGAACTTTACCATAAGGACTGTGAATTTATGGAACGGTCTACCTCAGGAACTGGTCACAGCAGGAACAATTAACAGCTTTAAAACAGGGTTAGATACATTCCTTGAACAAAATAACATTAATGCTTATGCAGAATTATAAAACTACATCCCTTCCCCTTATCCCCTTACACCCTTCCCTTCAATTCTCTGGTTGGACTTGATGGACGTCTTTTTTCAACCATACTAACTATGTAACTTTGCTGAGCATAGTACAGTTGTCTCTGCAACTGTACTGTCCAGTGTGGCCTACGTCTCCCCATGTTAGACCTCTAGAACCCTCAGGCCTGAAACTTTGGACTTGTGCTTTCAGTTTCTACAAAGAACCTCTCTTACTCTGTATAGTGCCATAAATATGAAGAGGGGGAGCTCCTATTATTGCTCATGAGATTTTAAGGCGTCAGTAAGCCTTTCTCAGTCACAGTAGTTTCCGTAAGTACAGGTTCACTGCTGTCTTATCGTTGAGGCTTCCTGCTGCCTTTAAAATCTAATGAGCAGTAATATGAGCTCCCCTCTTTACACATAAATGGTCTGGTCCTCAGCAGTCAGGAGGAAAGCAGGGACAGGAGCTAATATGGAGAAATCTGTGAAATAACATGGCTAATAACATTATATAAGTTGCTTTATTATACTGTGACACCAATCACAGGTTGTTTCTTTTGCTAGATGACCCCTTTTAAACACTTTCTCGTCTGGTTTTCCCACAGATTGCTGCTCTTTGTAGGGGGTTTCTGTCCAGCTTATTATTGAGATTGTCCAAAATAAAAATGGCTGATTTCAGTATTTGAGTGTCCTCCAAGCCAAACATCCCCGGCCAGACGCAGTCTGTGTAGTTCTATTAGGCCTCTGTGAGGGGAAGTGATTAATGCTTCTGTCTCGGGTCTAATTGGCTCCAGATAAGAAGCAGAAGCCAAGGATCCAGGTCTGGAGAAAGTCAGCGGAGACTGCGGGTCCGGCCTGGTCTCTTGTGAACTCATCAGCTGGGAAGTTTATATTGGAGAAGAGTCCTAGTTATAGAAAATACATCAGCTTCTCAGGTTACGCCTCCCTTAGCATGTCAATGGTTCTGTGTATCCTACTTGGCGGACACCATTACAGTCATAATGCTCCTCTTTAGGTCAGGACATTTGGGGAGATTTATCAAAACCTGTCCCAGTTGCCCGTAGCAACCAATCAGATCGCTTCTTTCATTTTTAACAAGGCCTCTTCAAAATAAAAGAAGCGATCTGATTGGTTGCTACGGGCAACTGGGCAACTTTTCCTTTGCACAGGTTTTGATAAATCTCCCCCTTTGTTCTTAGAATGAATCCTATGTAAGGACATTGAGGTTGAAGAGGTTCTCCAGCCTCGATGGGCAGAGGTCTCGCTCATCCTTGTATCGCTGGACTATTTGTAGCAGCAGTGCGAGGGACTACAGCTTTGTCCTACCCAAGTAAGCTTGTTAATACTGAAGTTTCTTGCACCGCTGCTAGGGTGGCCACCTGACCAGGATTTTACCAGCACAGCCGGCATTTTGGCCACCCTGACGTGTTTTTTTTTATATTAAAAATACCGGCATTGCAGTGGCCAGTATATATCCAACCAATTACTCTAACTCCTGGAATGTTGCACCATAACCTATACCAGTGTTTCCCAACCAGAGCGCCTCCAGCTGTTGCAAAACTACAACTCCCAGATTGCCCGGACAGCCAATGGCTGATTGCGGAGGTCCGATTGCAGGCAGTCGGACCTTTGCAATCTAAAATTAATGGCCTATCCAGAGGATAACCAAAGTCCTAGATAGAGGGGCCAATTAGGGAAAATGTGCTATACATTACCCCAGGGCTCAAGTCCTGCAGTAACGCATGGGAACAGAGTTCCTGCTCTTTTTCCACAGCAAAAACATTGTTCCAATTAGTCCTGCCGGTGCAAATCTTGGGTGAGTTGCCACACTTTTTTTCCTCAGGAATTGATCCCTGCTAGAGATGAGCGAACTTACAGTAAATTCGATTTGTCACGAACTTCTCGGCTCGGCAGTTGATGACTTTTTCGTAAATTAGTTCAGCCTTCAGGTGCTCCGATGGGCTGGAAAAGGTGGATACAGTCCTAGGAGACTCTTTCCTAGGACTGTATCCACCTTTTCCAGCCCACCGGAGCACCGGAAAGCTGAACTAATTTACGCAGGAAAAGACATCAACTGCCGAGCCGAGAAGTTCGTGACGAATCGAATTTACTGTAAGTTCGCTCATCTCTAATCCCTGCATTACCTTGGATCTATACATTATAGTATCAATGAGGGGGATTTATCAAGCTGTTTAGAAAGCTTTAAAGCGGTATGGTGCCAGAAAGTTAAACAGATTTGTAAGTTACTTCTATTAAAAAAATCTTTATCCTTCCAGTACTTTTTAGCAGCTGTATGCTATTGTCTTGTCCACAGTGCTCTCTGCTGACACATGATGCCTGTATCAGGAACTGTCCAGAGCAGGAGAAAATCCCCATAGCAAACCTATCCTGCTCTGGACACTTCCTGATACGGGCATCAGGTGTCAGCAAAGAGCACTGTGGACAACCCAAAAAAAAGAGAAATTCAAAAAGAATAGAATTTCCTCTGTAGCATACAGCTGCTAAAAAGTACTGGAAGGGTAAAGATTTTTTAAATAGAAGTCATTTACAAATCTGTTTAACTATCTGGCACCAGTTCATTTAAAAAAAAAAAAAAAATTCCACCGAAGTACCCCTTTAATGGCTTTTTTCTCTATTTTTGTCGCACAACAGGTCCGTGCGACTTTTTATGTGACAATCGCTTTAGAAAGGTTTCTATATATAATATATTTTTTTTTTACCCATATAGAGCACTTGGTCACTGATTTACTAAGTGTGACTTTTTTTTGCGAATGTCGCAAAATTGTTGCACGATGCCAGAAATAGAAAGTTTGTCAGGTTGAGTCAGCCCTGCCCTATATATTTCTGCGCCACATTTCAGCCAATGTAAGAGACTTTTTTTTCTAGAAGTTGCATCAGCGAAATTTATCAAAGTTCGTGCACCCTTTGATAAATGTGGCACACGTCTGCAACTATCACCGCAACTTTAGTGCTCTAAAATAGGTAAGACATCACACCACACTTTGTAAATGTCCCTCAATGTCTTTGTGTTTAATACAGACACCAAGAAAGGACCGGCAGCCGCCTTTTACCCCATAGATAATAACCTCTCTATGGGAACAATAGATCCTCCTGTCTCCAATCAAACCATGGCACCCGTGGGGCAGAGCAGTTCTGAGATGGCATTGATCAGCAACGTCTTGGCGGCGTATTCTTTTATTACAGGTATGTACCTCATGACTAGTGTTGCTCGCGAATATTTGCAATGCGAATTTTATTCGCCAATATCGCATATTCGCGAATTCGCGAATATTCACGAATATAGCGCTATATATTCGCAATTACGAATATTCTTTTTTCACAGTACACATCACAGTGATCATCCCTCTCTGCTTCCAGCTTGTGTGGTGTAAAGAAGGCTCTAATACTACTGTGTGAGACTGGCGTCCGAATTTTCGCTTATGCAAATTTTTGCATATGGTAATTTTCGCATATGCAAATTTTCGTTTATGCTAATCTATGCATATGCAAATTTCAGCATATGCGAATATTCGCATATGCGAAAATAAAACGCGAATATTACGAAAATGCTAATTTAGCGAATATATGACGAATATTCATCCATATATTCGCAAAATATCGCGAATTCCAATATGGCCTATGCCGCTCAGCACTACTCATGACATCATTGCCAGTGATGCACAGCACATAGTTTGTAATTTTGATGGTTACTTTGAAGCTGTAGAGACTTGATGTGCTACCAGGTACCGCCTTTGTATAGCACAGAGTATTATGGCGCTTTTTTTTTTTATTAAAGGGGTACTCCGGGGGAAACTTATTATATATATATTTTTTTTAAATCGACTGGTGCCAGAAAGTTAAACAGATTTGTAAATTACTTCTATTAAAAAATCTTAATCCTTTCAATAATTATCAGCTGCTAAAGTTGAGTTGTTGTTTTCTGTCTGGCAACATTGCTCTCTGCTGACATCTCTGCTTGTCTCGGGAACTGCACAGAGTAGAAGAGGTTTGCTTTGGGGTTTTGCTTCTAAACTGGGCGGTTCCTGAGACACGTGTCATCAGAGAGCACTTAGACAGAAAGAACAACTCAACTTCATCAGCTCACGAGTACTGAAAGGATTAAGATTTAATAGAAGTAATTTACAAATCTGTTTAACTTTCTGGAGCCAGTTGATATATCAAAAAAAGTTTTTTTTTTTCCTGGATAACCCCTTTAATACAGGTAACGAGTAGAGGACAGAGGAGACTCTTAAAAATCTTAATCCTTCCAGTACTTATTAGCTGCTGAATGCTACAGAGGAAATTATTTTCCTTTTGGAACACAGAGCTCTCTGCTGACATCACGAGCACAGTGCTCTCTGCTGACATCTCTGTCCATTTTAAGAACTGTCCAGAGTAGGAGAAAATCCTAATAGCAAACATATACTTCTCTGGACAGTTCCTAAATTGGACAGAGGTGTCAGCAGAGAGCACTGTACTCGTGATGTCAGCAGAAAACACTGTTCCAATAAGAAAATAATTTACTCTGTAGTATTCAGCAGCTAATAAGTACTGAAAGGATTAAGATTTTTTAATAGAAGTAATGTACAAATTTGTGTAACTTTCTGGCACCAGTTGACTTAAAAAAAAAAAAAAAAAAAAAAAAAAAAAGTTCCCACCTGAGTACCCCTTTAACCCTCCGTGCCCGGGCTGCAAAATGAAACAAAACAAACTTTAACTCACCTGCCTACGTTCCCCTGTTGCTCCGACGTCTGTGTCCCGTTCTCCGGTCCCTGTCTTCGTCCACTTCCTGCGGGTCGGTGAGTCACTTCCTGCGGCTCTCAGCAATGTCCCGCTCCCGCTGCGGACAGTGATACGCTGAGAGCAGCGTGATTCACCGACCCGCAGGAAGTGGAAGAAGACAGGGACCGGAGAACGGGACACAGACGACGGAGCAACAGGGGAATGTAGGCAGGTGAGTTAAAGTTTGTTTTGTTTCATTTTGCAGCCCGGGCACGGAGGGTTAATTAAAAAAAAAAAAAAAAAAACACAATAGTACTCCTTTAATTTCCTTTTATATGAACACTGAGGGCAGAATATCTCTGCAATATGGCATCTGGTGAAACATGGCTCAGGACTAGAGATGAGCAAACTTACAGTAAATTCGATTCGTCACAAACTTCTCGGCTCGGCAGTTGATGACTTATCCTGCATAAATGAGTTCAGCTTTCAGGTGCTCCGGTGGGCTGGAAAAGATGGATACAGTCCTAGGAGACTCTTTCCTAGGACTGTATCCACCTTTTCCAGCCCACCGCAGCACCTGAAAGCTGAACTAATTTACGCAGGATAAGTCATCAACTGCCGAGCCGAGAAGTTCGTGACGAGTCGAATTTACTGTAAGTTCGCTCATCTCTACTCAGGACCTCCTAACTCCATATGTCTCTAATTTAACGTGGAGTTGTACAGATGTGGAAATCCCGGCAAGGGTTTCCTTTCCTTCCAGTGAAAAACCGACTGCGGCACTGTAGCGCTAGCGCTACAGTGCCGCAGTCGGATTTTCACTGGAAGGAAAGGAAACCCCTGCCGGGATTTCCACTTCCCACATCTGTATGACTGCATTCCTCACCGTCCTCGACGGGACCGACGGCCAGCTACCTTTACCATTCTGGTTAATTCTCCGCTAATAACGTGGATTAGCGGCACTATTATAGCGCCATCTTTATCTTTTTATTCCCTTATATCTCTGATTTAACGTGGAGGCATTCAAAGTATGGGAATCCAACTCGGAACATGTGTGGAGCTGTATAATACTTTCCAAGGTGAGCCTGGGGGAGTTTGAAATCAATCTCCTTCTTTAGGGTAGGTGGGTGGATTTTTCTTCTCCCCCCGTTCTTCATTGCGTAACTTTAGAAGACATAAGGTTCATTAGGGAGACAAGATCTCATGAAGGCAATTTTTCTAAATGGAAGCTGATCACCATGGACTTACTAATATGGAGGGATCAGCTGGGGTTTTTTGGGGAAACACAACCAACCAGCATTACATGGTGGCCATATAAATGAATAGTGGTACTGGTTAAAGGGGTACTCCACTGGAAAATACATACACACACACACACACACACACACACACACACATATATATATATATATATATATATATATATATATATATAATATAATATAATATAATATATATATATATTAATATAATATAATATAATATAATATAATTATTATTATTATTATTATTTTTTTTTATTATTATTATTATTTTCTTTATCAACTGGTGCCAAAAAGTTAAACATATTTGTAAATTAAAGTATTATAAAATTGGCAAGCGCTGTATCAGACACATTACAAATATGGCTATATCGTTGAAACTGACCTGTATAAGCAGTAAGAGGGAAGAGAGGTCCTGATGATACAGATCGAGCTGTACGCGGTATGAGGGAGAGATCATAAAATGGCTGTTAAGGGTCAATGGCGATGGCGCATGCAGTAATTAGTAGAGATATGCAGATTCAGGTGCCAGAACGGCTGCTAAAGTAGGCTGAAGGAGCGATGTTCCTGGTAGGGAGCTGTGATGTACCTGTCTTCCGAAACGCGTCGATAGGTTTGTGGACCACAGAGGATACCGTAGTGACGTCACTCAAATCCAAATCATTCCTACCTTAACCATCCAGTAGCGGGCGTGCAGGTAGGTAGAGGCGCTACCGGCCAAACGCTCCTTCTAACAAACCGGATTACCAATAAGAACTCCCAGAAACGATTACTATTCAATACCCCCTAGCAATCCCTGGATCACCCTCATCGAGAGCTCTCAGCAGTGATCACCGCGCAGCTGACGCCTGCCGGAGACATACCAGATCTGAACTCTAGAAAAGGATCTATTTAATACATACTCTCAACCTCTGGAGCACCCTCAGGGAGAGCCCACGCAGATACACAGTACAAAGCACTCTCCACTATAACATCCATACGGACCTGCGATAGAATAATACAGCTCCCTACCAGGAACATCGCTCCTTCAGCCTACTATAGCAGCCGTTCTGGCACCTGAATCTGCATATCTCTACTAATTACTGCATGCGCCATCGCCATTGACCCTTAACAGCCATTTTATGATCTCTCCCTCATACCGCGTACAGCTCGATCTGTATCATCAGGACCTCTCTTCCCTCTTACTGCTTATACAGGTCAGTTTCAACGATATAGCCATATTTGTAATGTGTCTGATACAGCGCTTGCCAATTTTATAATACTTTTGCTACCTATACCATATATTGATGTGCATCAACAGGGGAGCACATCTATTGGCTTAGCAGCAGTCCAGCCACAGATCAGATCCAAACCCATCCAGCGCTAGTGAATTTATATAGATATTTGTAAATTACTTCTATTTAAAAATATTAATCCTTCCAGTATTTATCAGCTGCTTTCTGATCCACAGGAAGTTCCTTTCTCTTAGAATTTTTCTCCAGTCTGACCACAGTGCTCTCTGCTGACATCTTTGCCCATGTCAGGAACTGTCCAGAGTAGGAGCAAATCCCCATAGCAAACCTTTCCTGCTCTGTACAGTTCCTGACACGGACAGAGGTGTCAGCAGAGAGCACTGTGGTCAGACTGAAAGGAAATTCAAAAAGAAAAGAACGTCCTGTGGATCATACAGCAGCTAAGTACTGGAAGTTCTTTTCTTTTTGAATTTCCTTTCTGTCTGACCACAGTGCTCTCTGCTGACACCTCTGTCCGTGTCAGGAACTGTCCAGAGCAGGATAGGTTTGCTATGGGGATTTTCTCCTACTGTGGTCAGACTGGAGAGAAATTCAAAAAGAAAGGAACTTCCTGTGGATCAGAAAGCAGCTGATAAGTACTGGAAGGATTAAAATCTTAATCCTTCCAGTACTTATCAGCTGTTGTATGCTCCACAGGAAGTTCTTTTCTTGAATTGCTTTTCTGTCTGACCACAGTGCTCTCTGTTGACACCTCTGTCCATGTCAGGAACTGTCTAGAGTAGGAGAAAATCCCCATAGCAAACCTATCCTGCTCTGGACAGTTCCTAAAATGGACAGAAGTGTCAGTAGAGAGCATTGTGGTCAGACAGAAAGGAAATTCAAAAAGAAAAGAACTTCCTGTGGAGCATAAAACCGCTAAGTACTGGAAGGATTAAGATTTTTTGAATAGAAGTAATTTACAAATCTGTTTAACTTTCTGGCACCAGTTGATTAAAGAAAAATGTTTTCCATTGGAGTACCCCTTTAAAGCATGAACTGGCCAGGTCCTACATGACTAGAGCCACTCCCACAGTGTTAGTCAAAAAAGGTTGACTAAGAACTACCCTCGAGGGTCACCCATTATGTTAGTTGAA
The DNA here is from genome assembly GCF_029499605.1 of Hyla sarda. Taxonomy (NCBI): domain Eukaryota; kingdom Metazoa; phylum Chordata; class Amphibia; order Anura; family Hylidae; genus Hyla; species Hyla sarda. Next base: position 21,803,049 of record NC_079191.1, read on the forward strand.
CCAGGGTTTGTCTTTGAAGGACAGTCGCTTTTTTTCTACAGTTTAGTGCAGTCTTATTCTACAGTATCAGTATTCCAAAGTGGCCCTACAATGGGTGCGCAATCTAGTGCCTCCTCTAATGTATAGAATTGGAAGAACCTGCTGAATACTACAGAGGAAATTCTTTTCTTTTTGGAGTTCTCTCTGATGACATCACGAGCACAGTGCTCTTTGATGACATAATAATAATAATAATAACAACTTTATTTATTGTTGTCCTTAGTGGGATTTGAACCCAAGGCCCCAGCACTGCAAGGCAGCAGTGCTAACCACTGAGCCACCATGCTGCCCTTAGCATACATCTGCTATGCATGGTTGCTAAAATGGACAGAGATGTCAGCAGAGAGCACTGTGCTCGTGATGTCGTTAGTGTTCCAAAAAGAAAGGAATTTCCTCTGTAGCATTCAGCAGCTAATAAGTACTGGAAGGATTAAGATTTTTTAATAGAAGTAATTTACAAATATGTTTAATCACCGGAGTACCCCTTTAACCTTTTTGTTGTGATCAGTCTTGAGTCTCTTTCCATTGATCTTGTCACCAGGTTATCAATATATAGTCAACCCTGGGGACATAGAAAGGACCTACTCGTAGCTTGCTGTCATGATTCCTGCAGACAACTATAAGGCTCCAGAACAGGAGCCATGGGCCGTTCGTCTTAATCCACATTTGAGCCCTTTCTCCGCGGTGATTCCGAGCTGTAATCCACATGTGTTATTATAAGGAGCCTCATTTTCTCATAGATGAAAGCTCTTTCCTTCTCGTTCGGATGTCTCGAGGAGCTTTTGTTTGCCGATGAGTAACGTCTTCTGGCTGGAGCTCCGGTCCGCAGCGACTTATTATTTTTTTATTTTTTTTTATTTATTTCTAAATATAACTGCAAGAAAAACAAACATGCATTCACGTCTCTGGAAATATTTAGTCTTGAGATTTTCCTGTGCAGTGGAGGATGCATTATTTATGAGCTAAACTGAAAGCCTGCTGAGAAGATAGAGGGCTCTGTGCAAGGATCTGGAAGAGAAGCCTTCAAGGGGTTTAAAAGGGTACTCCATTGACCAGCGTTGGAACGTTTAGTTCTGAACCGTGTGTATGCACTGTGGGGGGTCGGCCATGCCCACTCGTGATGTCGTGCCCCTCCCTCTCAATGAAAGTCTATGGGAGGGGGCGTGGCGACTGCCACGCCCCCTCCCATAGACTTGCATTGAGAGGGAAGGACCTGAAATCGCGAGGGGGTGTGGCCGACCCCCGCAGCGCACGCGCGCACAGCATTCAGAACTAAATGTTCCAACGCTGGCCAGTGGAGTACCCTTTTAATATACACCAATCCGATCAGATTGATGGGGAGTTAGACTCCTGGCACAACCACCGATCAGCTGATCCAAAGCACTGTAGCCTCTTCGTTGTTTACTAGGCCCAGAGCGTTATGTCATATAATGGCCATGCCTGGTACTGCAGCGATCTGAAGCTTAGGTCCATTGGAGTAATTGGGAGCGAGTTGCAGTACATGGAACCTCTGCTAGGGAACGTACGGGACTGTCTGGCAAACAAATCCACATGATTCACCTGACCGCCACAGCCCCTTCAGTGATCTGATTGATGGGTTTAACTACTACTTGCTACACAAATCTTCAAAAAACAGAGCTTCCTCCATAGACTTGTATTACTTGTCTTGCAGATACAGGACAAAGCTGAGCTGATTTTCAGAGCGGAATACAGTCTAACAGGATAGGAAGGAGAGAAAGAAGCTCGATAAGAGGAGAAAGAAGCATTTTTGTCTGATATAGTGAAAAGCTTCTTATAATCACTATTGATCTATGCAAAGGTCATTCAAATGACCGTGCCTGTCACGATGCCGGCTGGCAGGAGGTGGATCCTCTGTGCCAGAGAGGGATTGGCGTGGACCGTGCTAGTGGACCGGTTCTAAGTCACTACTGGTATTCACCAGAGCCCGCCGCAAAGCGGGATGGTCTTGCTGCGGCGGTAGTGACCAGGTCGTATCCACTAGCAACGGCTCAACCTCTCTGACTGCTGAAGATAGGCGCGGTACAAGGGAGTAGACAGAAGCAAGGTCGGACGTAGCAGAAGGTCGGGGCAGGCAGCAAGGATCGTAGTCAGGGGCAACGGCAGGAGGTCTGGAACACAGGCTAGGAACACACAAGGGAACGCTTTCACTGGCACAATGGCAACAAGATCTGGCGAGGGAGTGCAGGGGAAGTGAGGTATACATAGGGAGTGCACAGGTGAACACACTGCTTAGAACCACTGCGCCAATCAGCGGCGCAGTGGCCCTTTAAATCGCAGAGACCCGGCGCACGCGCGCCCTAGGGAGCGGGGCCGCGCGCGCCGGGACAGGACCGACGGAGAGCGAGTCAGGTACGGGAGCCGGGGTGCGCATCGCGAGCGGGCGCCACCCGCATCGCGAATCGCATCCCGGCTGGAGGCGGTATCGCAGCGCACCCGGTCAGTGGATCTGACCGGGGCGCTGCGGGAGCGAGAGTGTAGCGAGCGCTCCGGGGAGGAGCGGGAACCCGGAGCGCTCGGCGTAACAGTACCCCCCCCTTGGGTCTCCCCCTCTTCTTGGAGCCTGAGAACCTGAGGACCAGATTTTTATCTAGGATATTGTCCTCAGGTTCCCAGGATCTCTCTTCAGGACCACAGCCCTCCCAGTCAACCAAAAAGAAGGTTTTTCCTCTGACCTTTTTGGAGGCCAGTATCTCCTTTACGGGAAAGATGTCTGAAGAACCGGAGACAGGAGTGGGAGAGATAAGTTTAGGAGAGAAACGGTTGATGATGAGTGGTTTAAGAAGAGAAACGTGAAAGGCATTAGGAATACGAAGAGAAGGAGGGAGAAGAAGTTTATAAGAGACAGGATTAATCTGGCACAAAATTTTGAAAGGACCAAGATAGCGTGGTCCCAATTTGTAGCTGGGAACACGGAAGCGGACATATTTAGCGGAGAGCCATACCTTTTCTCCGGGAGAAAAAATGGGGGGAGCTCTTCTTTTCTTATCAGCAAACTTCTTCATGCGTGATGAAGCCTGTAAGAGAGAATTTTGGGTCTCTTTCCATATGGTGGAAAGATCACGAGATATTTCATCCACAGCGGGTACACCAGAGGGCAAGGGAGTAGGGAGGGGGGGAAGAGGGTGACGGCCGTACACCACGAAAAATGGGGATTTGGAAGAAGATTCAGAAACTCTGAAGTTATACGACAATTCGGCCCATGGTAGAAGATCTGCCCAGTCATCCTGGCGGGAGGAAACAAAATGCCGTAAATAATCACCCAGGACCTGGTTAATTCTTTCTACTTGCCCATTGGATTGAGGATGATAAGCAGAAGAAAAGTTTAATTTAATCTTGAGTTGTTTACAGAGAGCCCTCCAGAATTTAGACACGAATTGGACGCCTCTATCCGAGACGATCTGCGTGGGCAACCCGTGAAGACGAAAAATGTGTACAAAAAATTGTTTTGCCAACTGAGGCGCAGAAGGAAGACCAGGAAGAGGGATGAAATGTGCCATCTTGGAGAATCGATCAACGACCACCCAAACAACAGTGTTGCCACGGGATGAGGGTAAGTCTGTAATAAAGTCCATACCAATCAGAGACCAAGGCTGTTCGGGAACAGGCAGAGGATGAAGAAGACCAGCGGGCTTCTGGCGAGGAGTCTTATCCCGGGCACAGACAGTGCAGGCTCGCACAAAATCCACAACATCCGTCTCCAGAGTCGGCCACCAATAGAAACGAGAGATGAGTTGCACGGATTTCTTGATGCCCGCATGACCTGCGAGATGGGAGGAGTGACCCCATTTGAGGATTCCGAGGCGTTGGCGTGGGGAGACGAAGGTCTTCCCTGGAGGAGTTTGCCTGATGGAGGCTGGAGAAGTGGAGATCAGGCAGTCAGGAGGAATGATGTGTTGCGGAGAGAGCTCTACTTCCGAGGCATCCGAGGAACGAGAGAGAGCATCGGCCCTAATGTTCTTATCGGCAGGCCGAAAGTGAATTTCAAAATTAAATCGGGCAAAGAACAGAGACCACCTGGCCTGGCGTGGATTCAGCCGTTGGGCAGACTGGAGATAGGAGAGGTTCTTGTGATCGGTGTAAATAATAACTGGAAATCTTGATCCCTCCAGCAGATGCCTCCATTCCTCAAGTGCTAATTTAATGGCTAGTAGCTCTCGATCCCCGATGGAGTAGTTCCTCTCCGCCGGAGAGAAGGTCTTAGAAAAAAAACCACAAGTAACAGCATGCCCGGAAGAATTTTTTTGTAGAAGGACCGCTCCAGCTCCTACTGAGGAGGCATCAACCTCCAATAGGAAGGGTTTAGATGGGTCAGGTCTGGAGAGCACGGGAGCTGAAGAAAAGGCAGACTTGAGCTGTTTAAAGGCGTCTTCCGCTTGAGGAGGCCATGACTTAGGATTGGCATTCTTTTTGGTTAAAGCCACGATAGGAGCCACAATGGTGGAAAAATGTGGAATAAATTGTCTGTAATAATTGGCGAACCCCAAAAAACGTTGGATAGCACGGAGTCCGGAGGGGCGTGGCCAATCTAAGACGGCAGAGTTTGTCTGGATCCATTTGTAGTCCCTGGCCAGAGACCAAGTATCCTAGGAAAGGAAGAGATTGACATTCAAACAGACATTTCTCCATTTTGGCATAAAGTTGATTGTCACGAAGTCTCTGAAGAACCATGCGGACATGCTGGCGGTGTTCTTCTAGGTTGGCAGAAAAAATCAGGATATCGTCCAGATACACAACAACACAGGAATATAAGAGATCACGAAAAATTTCATTAACAAAGTCTTGGAAGACGGCAGGGGCGTTGCACAGGCCAAAGGGCATGACCAGATACTCAAAGTGTCCATCTCTGGTGTTAAATGCCGTTTTCCATTCATCCCCCTCTCTGATGCGGATGAGATTATAAGCACCTCTTAAGTCCAGTTTGGTAAAGATGTGGGCACCTTGGAGGCGATCAAAGAGTTCAGAGATGAGAGGTAGAGGGTAGCGGTTCTTTACCGTGATTTTATTAAGACCGCGGTAGTCAATGCAAGGACGTAGGGAGCCATCTTTTTTGGACACAAAGAAAAATCCAGCTCCGGCAGGAGAGGAGGATTTGCGGATAAAGCCCTTTTTTAAATTTTCCTGGATGTACTCAGACATAGCAAGAGTCTCTGGGGCAGAGAGAGGATAAATTCTGCCCCGGGGTGGAGTAGTGCCCGGGAGGAGGTCAATAGGACAGTCATAAGGCCTGTGAGGAGGTAGAGTCTCAGCTTGTTTTTTGCAAAAAACATCCGCAAAGTCCATATAGGCCTTAGGGAGACCGGTTACAGGGGGAACCACAGGGTCACGGCAAGGAGTACTGGTAACCGGTTTAAGGCAGTCCTTGAAACAAGAGGGACCCCAACTCTTGATCTCCCCTGTGGACCAATCCAGGGTTGGGGAATGGTGTTGAAGCCAGGGTAGTCCAAGGAGAATTTCGGAAGTGCAATTGGAGAGGACCAAAAACTCAATTTTTTCGTGGTGAGGTCCGATGCACATTAGGAGGGGTTCCGTGCGGTAACGCACGGCACAGTCCAATCTTTCATTGTTAACGCAATTGATGTAGAGGGGTCTGGCGAGACTGGTCACTGGGATGTTGAACCTGTTGATGAGAGAGGCCAAAATAAAGTTTCCTGCAGATCCGGAGTCCAAGAAGGCCTTAGTGGAGAAGGAGAAGGTAGAGGCAGATATCCGCACAGGCACAGTAAGACGTGGAGAAGCAGAGTTGACATCAAGGACTGTTTCACCTTTGTGCGGAGTCAGCGTACGTCTTTCCAGGCGGGGAGGACGGATAGGACAATCCTTCAGGAAGTGTTCGGTACCGGCACAGTACAGGCAGAGATTCTCCATGCGGCGTCGTGTCCTCTCTTGAGGTGTCAGGCGAGACCGGTCAACTTGCATAGCCTCCACGGCGGAAGGCACAGGAACGGATTGCAGAGGACCAGAGGAGAGAGGAGCCGGGGAGAAAAAACGCCTCGTGCGAACAAAGTCCATATCCTGGCGGAGCTCCTGACGCCTTTCGGAAAAACGCATGTCAATGCGAGTGGCTAGATGAATGAGTTCATGTAGGTTAGCAGGAATTTCTCGTGCGGCCAGAACATCTTTAATGTTGCTGGATAGGCCTTTTTTAAAGGTCGCGCAGAGGGCCTCATTATTCCAGGAAAGTTCTGAAGCAAGAGTACGGAATTGCACGGCGTACTCGCCAACGGAAGAATTACCCTGGACCAGGTTCAGCAGGGCAGTCTCAGCAGAAGAGGCTCGGGCAGGTTCCTCAAAGACACTTCGAATTTCCGAGAAGAAGGAGTGTACAGAGGCAGTGACGGGGTCATTGCGGTCCCAGAGCGGTGTGGCCCATGACAGAGCTTTTCCAGACAGAAGGCTGACTACGAAAGCCACCTTAGACCTTTCAGTAGGAAACTGGTCCGACATCATCTCCAAGTGCAGGGAACATTGTGAAAGAAAGCCACGGCAAAACTTAGAGTCCCCATCAAATTTATCCGGCAAGGATAGTCGTAGGCCTGAGGTGGCCACTTGCTGCGGAGGAGGTGCAGGAGCTGGCGGAGGAGATGATTGCTGAAGCTGTGGTAGTAGCTGCTGTAGCATCACGGTCAGTTGAGACAGCTGGTGGCCTTGTTGCGCTATCTGTTGTGACTGCTGGGCGACCACCGTGGTGAGGTCGGCGACAACTGGCAGAGGAACTTCAGCGGGATCCATGGCCGGATCTACTGTCACGATGCCGGCTGGCAGGAGGTGGATCCTCTGTGCCAGAGAGGGATTGGCGTGGACCGTGCTAGTGGACCGGTTCTAAGTCACTACTGGTATTCACCAGAGCCCGCCGCAAAGCGGGATGGTCTTGCTGCGGCGGTAGTGACCAGGTCGTATCCACTAGCAACGGCTCAACCTCTCTGACTGCTGAAGATAGGCGCGGTACAAGGGAGTAGACAGAAGCAAGGTCGGACGTAGCAGAAGGTCGGGGCAGGCAGCAAGGATCGTAGTCAGGGGCAACGGCAGGAGGTCTGGAACACAGGCTAGGAACACACAAGGGAACGCTTTCACTGGCACAATGGCAACAAGATCCGGCGAGGGAGTGCAGGGGAAGTGAGGTATACATAGGGAGTGCACAGGTGAACACACTGATTAGAACCACTGCGCCAATCAGCGGCGCAGTGTCCCTTTAAATCACAGAGACCCGGCGTGCGCGCGCCCTAGGGAGCGGGGCCGCGCGCGCCGGGACAGGACCGACGGAGAGCGAGTCAGGTACGGGAGCCGGGGTGCGCATCGCGAGCGGGCGCCACCCGCATCGCGAATCGCATCCCGGCTGGAGGCGGTATCGCAGCGCACCCGGTCAGTGGATCTGACCGGGGCGCTGAGGGAGCGAGAGTGTAGCGAGCGCTCCGGGGAGGAGCGGGAACCCGGAGCGCTCGGCGTAACAGTGCCTATTTAAGGAATTGCACATAACACGTAATAACTTGCTTGGATTTAAAAAAAAAAAAAAGTTTGTGCAAAGAACTTCCACAAGTCTACACATCCCAGGCAGCGAAGTATACTTGCGCAAATTTCTTGTGAATTTTTTTTTTTTTTTTTTTTACGTCGATGATGAACACAACAAATCTATTTGCGCACACCGAGCTAGGCACTCTTAAAGTGCAAAAAAATACAGAGAGCAAATAGCAAAAAAAAGCGCAAAATCATAAGGATGTGGCCTTCCAAGCTAACAAACCAGTGAAAACATGCGAACAGAAAATTTAGCAAAAATAGCGATAAATGTCCCTGATGTGTTTTCCTGTTTTATTTTTGATTTTTTTGACTCAGTAGATAATACTTTGGGTTAGGTGGAGTTTGGTTCTATCCTTAAAGGGATATTTCGGGATTTTACATCTTATCCCCTATCCAAAGGAAAGGGTATAAGATGTATGATCTCCGGGGTGCTGCCGCTGGGGACCCCCGCGATCTCTGTGCAGCCCCTGGCATTCTGTACCGGGCACTGCTTCCTTAGACAGGGACGTGACGTCACGCCACGGCGGGGTGTAGTCACTATGAGCGACGTGGACATGACGTCACATCCCCGTCTCGGAAGCATTGACTGTTAGGGGATAAGATGTCTAAACTCGGAAAACCCCTTTAATATTAAAGGGGTACTCCGGTAGAAAACATTTTTTTTTTTTTTTCTGAACTGGTGCCAGAAAGTTAAACAGATTTGTAAATTACTTCTATTAAAAAATCTTTATCCTTCCAGTACTTTTTAGCAGCTGTATGCTACAGAGGAAATTCTTTTCTTTTTTTTATTTCTTTTTTGTCTTGTCCACATATCAGGAACTGTCCAGAGCAGGAGAAAATCATAGCAAACCTATGCTACTCTGGACAGTTCCTGACACGGACAAAGGTGTCAGCAGAGAGCACTGTGGACAAGAAAAAAAAAATTTCAAAAAGCAAAGAACTTCCTCTGTAGCATACAGCTGCTAATAAGTACTGGAAGGATAAAGATTTTTTAATAGAAGTAATTTACAAATCTGTTTAACTTTCTGGCACCAGTTCATTTAAAAAAAAAAAAAAAGTTTTCCCCCGGATAACCCTTTAACTGTATTAGGGCACCTGGAATGTAATAGGATCAGCATATTTGTTTTTGTAGATCCCAGACTATGTAGAAATAAAGATACTCAACAACGCTGACTTGTCAAAATAGAAATTCCACCGTTCAGCTTGCACCTCCTCACAATCACATTATAAGCGGATGTTATTTCTGATGAAATAATAGCCGCGTGTCCCTTTTTGGCTCGGCTAATCGTAGTCTTTGCACCTGCTAAACTATTGGCCCTTACAAGTCCTGCACAGCTGCCCGGCTCCTATAAATACCGAGACATTCCTCCACGACCGGCAAAACCGTGTTTACTGGCACGGGTCTTCGAGCGGCTCTATTTAGATGTTACAATGTTGCAAGCAAAGTCTTAAATGGTCCAAGTGCAGCAGCTGTAGCGTAGAAGTCTGAACATGAAAGGATCATGTGACATGTGTTCTGTAAACCGCAGACCCATGTGCCATGGAATCCGTCTGAAGTGCCCTAGTGTAACCATATGGGTGACCTTCTAGACACGTTTTATGTATAGGAATCCTAGGATAGTCTTACAGCAAGACTATGGGGGAGATTTATCAAGACCTGTGTAGAGGAAGAGTGGTGCAGTTGCCCATAGCAACCAATCAGATTGCTTCTTTCATTTTTCATAGGCCTCTTTAAAAATGAAAGAAGCAATCTGGTTGCCATGGGCAACAGCAGCACTCTCCCTCTACACAGGTTTTGATAAATATCCCCCTATGTCCTTATTGACCCAACTTCAGGACACTATATCCATCTAGGCAACAAACTCAGGAAGAAAATGGCGGCAGTACAGAAAGTAAATACAGGAGCATGGACTCCTTTTAAAGACAGGAGTCCCTGCTCCTGTACACTGAGCAGTGTATTCATTGTATGCCTTACTGCTTGGTTATCATTCGCTGGGCTAGATGATGGTAACAACATACTGCTGGGTGGCTGCACATATTTACTGGACCGAGCACCCAGTGTACAAAAGCAATCACAAGAAAGAGACTCCTGACTTTTGATAGGAGTCCCTGCTTACAAATGTACTTTCCACAGCCACCTCGGCAAAGGGCACCACAAAAATGCATACTATAGGTGTCACACCGCCACCATGTGTTAAGCAGTGGCTACAGCTGTACATTTGGTAGATTACCAATATGTAACGTGCAGAAAAAAGGGAGGATGACTACAAACCTGCTGTAGTCTGTTACCATAGTGACACATGTCTGCCATAGAAACAAAATAGAAGAGCAAGACCTATTGCAAAGTTGCTTCAGTTTTCTTATTAGATGTTGCATAAAATGAAATTTTGGCATTAAAGAGATGTTCCGGCATGGGTAAGAAATAGCGCTTGGCATGTAATGAAATCTTTCTTCAGCTCCTGTTAGTCTCCTTCTGGTCCCCCGATGCCTGATGTGTTCTTCCCACTTCCAAGAAGAGAGAGCGGTGCAGGATCTGCCTGATCAGCCAATCATTGCCTGAGATGGAACACCACTATGGTCAAGGATTGGCTGTCTGTGGTCATGGAATCAGGAAGAAAACTGGACCACCGGGGGACCAAAATCAGACCAACTGAGCTGTAGGGAAACTTGGGGATGTGGTAAAATGGAAAATAAGTTATCCTAAAAAAAAGCAACATTGACACAGTAGTCGGCACTAAACCCTTTATTTGCGGCCAGCCATTGATGTGAACGGTCACAGAGCACAAACAATACACCCCAGAAGTGATGGTTAACAAATCCGCATCCGCCGGGGTGCAACAAACCCAGTAATGTAAGTGTCCATTTATCAGCTAAGAAATAAAAAATGAACTGGCTGCACTCACCGGAGCAGCGTGCAGAAATACTGTTCTTTTATTATCATCTTCAGAGCAGATTAACAAGTGCAATACATACGGACATAGTAGGTAAAAAGGACGCTGTAAGCCAGATCATCACTGGGTAACAGCCGTTTCCCAGCTGAAGCGGGTCTGCACAACGGCTGTTACCCAGCTGAAGCGGGTCTGCGCACGCACAACGGCTGTTACCCAGCTGAAGCGTGTCTGCGCAAGCGCAACGGCTGTTACCCAGCCGAAGCGTGTCTGCACACGCGCAACGGCTGTTACCCAGATGAAGCGTGTCTGCGCACGCGCAACGGCTGTTACCCAGATGAAGCGTGTCTGCGCACGCGCAGCGGCTGTTACCCAGATGAAGCGTGTCTGCGCACGCGCAACGGCTGTTACCCAGATGAACCGTGTCTGCACACGCGCAACGGCTGTTACCCAGTGATGATCTTGCTTATAGCGTCCTTTTTGCCGATTATGTCTGTATGTATTGCACTTGTTAATCTGCACTGAAGAAGATGATAAAAGAACAGTTTTTCTGCACGCTGATCCGGTGAGTGCAGCCAGTTCATTCTTTATTTCGAGGCAGAAAAAAAGCTATACCTACCTATCCCTTACACTGAATTACATTTTTTGCCCATACTGGAATACCTCTTTAAATTTTAATTCATATCATTGACATTTAAGGCATATTTGAAATATCCACATGCAGGTCCCACGTCTGGGAATGGTGTTTGTGGAGAGAGGGGGTTTACTCAACCAACAAGCTTGGGGAGATGTTCACTGGACGCTGCATCCTAATAGTAAAAAACTATGTCTCCTCTCACTTCCCCCCCCCCCCTTTTTTTTAATCAGTTACGTATACAGCCAGGAAGCCGTGCAGATATATAGTGAGTTTCCTACAAAATACAGATGAAGCAGAGCTGACTTGGCCTCATTTCCTTAAAGGGGGGTACTCCGTGGATAACTTTTTAGGTCTTTATAAGTCAACTGGTGCCATAAAGTTAAACAGATTTGTAAATAACTTCTATTAAAAATCTTTACCCTTCCCGTACTTTTTAGCAGCTGTATGCTACAGAGGAAATTCTGTTCTTTTAGAATTTCTTTTTTGTCTTGTCCACAGTGCTCTCTGCTGACACCTCTGTCCCTGTCAGGAACTGTCCGGAGCAGCATAGGTTTACTATGGGGATTTTCTCCTGCTCTGGACAGTTTCTGATATGGGAATCAGGTATCAATAAAGAGCACTGTGGACAAAACAAATTTTTTTTTTTTTAAAGAACTGAATTTCCTCTGTAGCCTACAGCTGCTAAAAAGTACAGGAAGGGTAAAGATTTTTTCACAGAAGTGACTTACAAATCTGTTTAACTCTCTGGCACCAGTTCATTAAAAAAAAAGTTTTCCACCGGAGTTCCCCTTTAAGGCAATCAGTCAACCCTGCCAAGAAAGACACAGAGGTTCCACCCCCTATCTATACAGAACATGTGATGTTCTCAGCCTATCAGAAGATGCTTCTGTCCACTGTTGGGCCAGTCCAACCCTGTATCTGAGTTTTTATATTGGCGCTATGGACATCGGATCAGCAGCTTCACTGCATAGAGAACAGTTGACAAAAAGAAATTGAAAATAGTTTGAGTAATATGGATTAATGTGAAGATATATTCGAGTGCAAATACAGCCCAATAGGTCTACAGGGCTTTTCCTTGAGATTATGAAAATGTCTGTCTGCTATATAAAGTCCAGATAAAAAAGGATTTTAAAGAGCAAAAATCCCTCTGTATTATTAAATATCCTCTCATGAATTCGCACAACATTTCTTCTTTTTAATATTGCACAATGGGCCAATGTTCTGGGCCGGAGTTCACTTTATTAAGTTCCCAAATGTGTGATGTGTCCTACAATCTAGTTTTCCGGCTGTTTGCCAAAAGTGGCCACAGGACAGGAAGGGCAGATATAATTGAGAGAGTGTATTGGAGGCTAGAAACAGGAAAACAATGTCAATAATAAGTCAGACCTCGGTCAGGCAGGAATTACATTTTTTGGTGGTCTGGGCACTGGGCCAGAGTGGGTCCTCTAAATGAATGTACGTTGTTTAGGGATTAATTTTCATTACGGCCTTGTTTTCTGTATCTGGTTGGGTCGTCTGTATTCTATCCAAACCACATACTCAATGGTGTATACATGAGAGGAACCCTGGAGCAACTATTAAACTGACCCCTCCCCCCCTTCCCCCATTATACAACTTGATTTGTTAATCTAGGATGGTAGGATCACCTCCTTCAATAGACCTTGCACCAAAACCGGCCACCCTCTTTTTATGAATAATACAATCTTACATAGGCCATCCCCACCTAACACAGGGGATAGGACCACCTGTGACTGTATTCCTTTTTTATGCAGCCACATTTTAGACATTCACCCAATACTTAGCCAAAACTAATAGGCTGTCTTGGTTGTCTAATACTTCTGGCAACTTCTAGTCTCTCTTGAGACCAGAATTGATTGGCCGTCTTTCAGCACGCCCCCATACACATAAGATTGTCCACCAACCTGGTTGAATTTGGTGGGTTCAGCTACACTAGCTCTTAGGTATACGGCCAGGAGTGAAAAGTGGGGCAGAGTTCATTTGATTGTGGAATAAGTAGAGTAACAGATATTGTGCCCCCAAGAATTTAGCACCCGTGGCAACCACCTAACAAGTATTGCACCCCCTAACCAGACATGACGTCGGTGTACATTCTCTGGGTCGGGTGTTCTTGCATCCAGCTAGGAGAATGTAGATGCATTACCACCCAATATTGTACCAGGGAAGGGAGTTTAATAGACAGGTCCCTGCTTATCTCTGTATGGTAGCCACAGGGGTGCTATGGAAATACCTTATCACTTTGTGACGCCAGGGCACAGTTATCCTATACACAATCTGAGGGTGGAGACAGCTTCTCCTGGGCCAGACCTGGGGAGTAAAGGAACACACTAGCATCAGGTTACAGATAACTGTCTTTACTGAGCAGGGTGCAGATGGTATTACACCGACAGTCTGGTGCAGTGTAACCCCTTGGGAGCCCTGTTGCCTTGCTGGGACTATTGGTGCTTTCACCCAATAAATTGATACGAACTTGAGAGAATTGAAGCTTGATCCTGGTAGCTAGGGTTCTGTCAAGGTTCTGTAGCTTTCTCCGCCAGGGCATGAACTTCCACCGTGAGGGTGATACTTGCAGAATGACCGGATAAGAGATTTTTTCTGGGCCTTCCCTCAGAGCACACCACACCTTACACCTTTACCACACTGTGGCTCAGGCTAAACTGAACTTAGACTGGGGCAACTCCTCCCCCACTACACTATATGAACAAGAATTTAGGGGTTCCCATTGGCAGACAGGGTCACATGGGGTGCACTGCTCCTTTCTTAAAGGTACCATAACCCTCATAAATAATGTACATAGGAATAACATAAAAAAATAATTATAAAAATATATTAACACTTGGTAAAGTGCTGAGACAGAATTAACACAGCAAGAAGTCTCTCAGTGGGCCCAGCACCTGTGCTCAGGTCTGCCTGAGGCAATCCGAAGCCACAAGACAGCCTTTGGTGCTGGGACACCACATATGTACCTTCCGTGGGCATGGGTAGGGGTGCTGCATCAAGTGTATCCTGCCACCAAATCTATATTCTGGAGCAGGGAGTGTTGTGTATTGCCAGACTTCTCTCTTGTCCTGTACAGGACAGAGCGCGCAAGAAAATGTACAGTGCGCAATAGTGAGCGTCCATGCATTCTGAATGTATCACCAGGCTGCGTTAAAGTGGGTATCCAGAATTAGGAAAACTGTTTATTTCTTCAGCACCACGTCTGTCCTCAGGTCTTGTGTGGTATAACCACTTGGCTTCTTTCAGTTGAAGGGGTAGTCCAGTGGTGAAATCCCCTAAACTATACTGGCCCCCCCCCCCGCGATCTCTCTGTAAGGGGGCCAGGCTCTCCGTCCAGATAGCCGGTGTCCACCACCGCACGAAGCGGCGGCCGCCATGCCCCCTCAATACATCGCTATGGCAGAGCCGTAGATTGCCAAAGGCAGCGCTCTGGCTCTGCCATCGAGTTGTATTGAGGGGGCGTGTTGGCCGCCGCTTCGTGCGTTGGTCGACACGCCCCCTTCGTGCGGGTTGTTGGGGCCCCGTACAGGAGATCGCGGGGGCCCCAGCAGTTGGACCCCCTGCGATCTGCAACTTATCCCTATCCTTAGGATAGGGGATAAGTTGTTCACCACTGGACTACTCCTTTAAGTGTAACTGAGCTGTAATACCAAACAGAACCAGAGGACAGGTATGGCGCTGGTTTTAAAAGAAATCTGCTTTTTGTCTAATCCTGGGCAAGAGTTCAGTACTTGTCTTGTCGGGCCCTGGCAATCCACAATACACCTCTGCCAACAGGGGCTTATAACCGTTTAAAACATCTATTGGAGTTTTATCTCTCCACCTTAGGCTAGGTTCACAGTTTTTTTTTTCTCCACTACACTCCCATCGATTTGTTGGAATTTCTGACGTAGCTCTCTTTAGCAGAGCCCACCAGCAACGTCAACCTAGCCAAATTCCTGACTGAATTGGTGTGCTCTTACGATCACTTTTTGTTGAGCCCTGAGACGATTAAAAAAAAAAAAAAAAAAAAAAACTATAGACAATGATGGAAGAAGATTTCTCATTAAAGGGGTACTCGGCCCCTAGACATCTTATCCCCTATCCAAAGGTGGGGGCGTGATGGCCTGCCCCCTAAATACAAGTCTATGGGAGGGAGCGTGGCGGCCTGTCCCCTCAATACAAGTCTATGGGAGGGGGCGTGGTGGACCGCCCACTCAATACAAGTCTATGGGAGGGGGCGTGGCGGACCGCCCCTCAATACAAGTCTATGGGAGGGGGCATGGCGGCTGCCATGCCCCCTCCCATAGACTTGTATTGAGGGGACGGGGCCATGTCGTGACACTATCCAGCCCCTGTGTCATCCTCCACAGAGCGAACTTCACTCCATGCAGCAGATGACCGGGGTGCTGCAGGAGAGATCCTTTGGATAGGGGATACGATGTCTAGGGGCGGAGTACCCCTTTTAATCATAGGTTGGCTTGAATGCTTGTGCTGTTTCTTGTCTTTGTTCGTCCTCTCTGACATGTCTTTCTGATTTATTTGTAGAAAATCCGGAGAGGGCGGCTTTGTATTTCGTATCTGGAGTGTGCATCGGCCTAATTCTGACACTTCTGGCATTAGTAATGAGGATATCCTGTCAGACGGACTGTAAGAGGTCCACGGTGAAGAAGAACCCCAGGAAACAGGAGAGTGACAGTGACAGCAGCGACAGTGATGACGACTCGGACACCACCTCCGATCTGTCTGCCAGGCGGCACAGGCGCTTCGAGAGGACTTTAAATATGAACGTTTTTACTTCTGCAGAAGAACTTGAGAGAGCACAGAGGCTCGAAGAAAGGGAACGTATTATTCGAGAGATCTGGATGAATGGACAACCGGACATCCCCGGAACAAGGAGCCTTAACCGTTACTATTAGGAATTCTTCTCTTCTCTGAATAAACTGGGATCAACAATGGGGAAATTTTCTGACAGGAAATGCGGAGGAAGCGATTATTTATGGATGCAAGCTGAGTGCTTCCTCAGTGTTCAGGTCCTTGGAACAACAAAAACATGACAATTATTCCGGTTTCTCCAAGAGGACCATTGATAGACGACCCCGATCGGTATTCATCTTGCCAGAGAGGACAATTGACTGGAGACTGCTGGCAATGTGACCGTATTCATTGTGATCCACTAGTGATGTTGTCTGAGGCTGGTCCTTGATGACTCTCCATGTTCTCCATTATATAACCAGCATGGACAATGGGACTATACAATACAGGACTTTCCTACAAGTATTTTGGGCATTTCTTCTTTTCATAAGAGCAAGCAGAAGGACAATTTGTTTCTGGAAGACATAAAACCCTCTTGGTGATTGTACAGGATGTTATATTTAATAGATGTTATAAAATCTTCCCGTTTTGGCAGCATTTAGAACTGACACCTCAGGGACGAAGTACTATTGTATTTTCGTAAGCTTTCGTGGTCAGTGTATATGGTGTTCCTGGCAGAACTGGATTTACAATTTTAGGAGCTTTTAGATATTTATTGGTATGGTTGTAGTTGGTGTTGGCATTTAGTAACTCGAAATATGGCTGGCCATACATATTATATATAAGTGGACAGAGCTTGCTGATATTAATGGGACCGGCCAACAAACTAATGGATATGGCCATCTCCGAACTGCAGATGTCTGGGGAGAGAACAGCTAGGCGACTTGGTACTTAAATGAAGCGAGTACTTTGTTGGCCATCTCTGAGCCATCTCTTTAGGTGCTGACATTGACTTTACACATGAGGGAAACCTCTATCTCCGACCTTTGGGACCCCTACTAAAGTGGAAGCCCTTTTGTTCATCGCAGTTACCATGACTACAAGGAACTACACAAAACCTCCATCCAACTGTTGCTGACTCTACTCTACGCAGGGTCTGTCAGGTGCATGTGGGTCCTTAGGTGACAGTGTTAAAGAGGTACTCCACTGCTCCAGCATTCAAAACATTTTGTTCCAAATGCTTGGTGCAGGCTGTGGGGATCGTGACGTCAGGGCCACTCCCCTTGTGAAGTCATGCCATGCCCTTTCAATGCAAGTCTATGGGAGGGGGCGTGGCAGCCGCCACGCCCTCTCCCATAGTCTTGAATTGAGGGGTATGGCGTGACATCACAAGGGGTGTG
This sequence comes from Hyla sarda, assembly GCF_029499605.1. NCBI lineage: Eukaryota > Metazoa > Chordata > Amphibia > Anura > Hylidae > Hyla > Hyla sarda. Next base: position 21,820,298 of record NC_079191.1, read on the forward strand.
GCCGTGATGTCACGACCCCCGCAGCCTGCACCAAGCATTCAGAACAAAATGTTACGAAGGCTGGGGCAGTGGAGTACCCCTTTAAAGTGATCCCTAACCCTTTAATCACCCTTAAAGATAGCTTTACATAATAAATTGACCACTGAACCTGCTGATTTATCTGGTACAGATCTTTAAATTACAGCCTGTATTATACTGCAGAGATGAATTCACAATTTTACAGGATACAACCAACTGCACTAGAAGAGCATCACTAAGCGAAATGGGTCTGACGACAAGCTTGTTAATTATTTACAATTACCAACAGTATTAAGAGTGCAGCTCTGGAGTATAATAATATAGACCATGGATCAAACCAGAATAAGTAATGTATGTACACAGTGACCCCACCAGCAGAATAGTGAGTACAGCTCTGGAGTATAATACAGGATATAACTCGGGATCAGTCCAGGATAAGTAATGTAATGTATGTACACAGTGACCTAACCAGCAGAATAGTGAGTACAGCTAAGTATAATACAGGATATAACTCAGGATCAGTACAGGATAAGTAATGTAATGTATGTATACAGTGACCTCACCAGCAGAATAGTGAGTACAGCTCTGGAGTATAATACAGGATACAACTCAGGATCAGTACTGGATAAGTAATGTATGTACACAGTGACCCCACCAGCAGAATAGTGAGTACAGCTCTGGAGTATAATACGGTATGTGGGTACGTTCAGACGAGTGGATTTTTGCAGCATATTTCACTGCGGATCCGCCGCTGAAGGACCCTCTGTATTCTGCCTTTACATGTGCCTTCTCGGAGCGGCAATACGGCGCAACGAGCAGACATAGTGCGATGTGCGCGTCGCCGTGGGCATGCGCAGTATACTCGCACATCGCGGCAGCTCTCAGCCAAGCTCATTGAGCAGGGGTAGCGGCCGCGATGTTTGCGAGGACACTGCGCATGCGTGGAGACTCGCACATAGTTTCAGTGTGTCTGCACGTAGCGGCGTACTGCCGCTATGAGCAGGCACATGTGAAGGCAGCATACAGAGGGTCCTTCAGCGGTGGATCCACAGCGTAAAGTATGCTGTGGATCCGCTCGTATGAAGGTACCCTTAAACTCAGGATATATAACTCTGTACAGGAAAGGGTTAAAAGAGATCTCCGAGATAGAAAAACCTATCCCCTACCACGAGGATAGGTGATCAGTGTCAGATTGTGGGGGTCCAGACACCGGGACCCCTCGCAATCTCGCTCCTGAATGGGGAGTGTCTATCACCGCACAAATCGGTGGCTGGCACGCCCCCTCATTGAATCTCTATAGGAGAGCCAGAGCACTAAACTTGGGAATTTCAGGCTGTCCCATAGAGATGCGTGAAGGAGGCATGTCGGTCGTCTTCATGTGGTTATCAACATGCTCCATTTAGGAGAGTTGAGCACCGTGTGGGAGAGCCCGGGGGGTCCCAGCGGTCAGGCCCCCACGATCTGACACATCCCCTATACATAGGAGACAGGATACGTTTTTTTCTTTCCCGGAGCACTCCTTTTAATGTAGCATTTTTTGTAGGCTATATCTGTATATACAATGTAAAATAGTATTTAAAGCTAGACACAACAATAGAAAATAGAGACCAATCGAACATAAAGGGTCAGTATGCGTAGCCAGTAAGCGTAACAATACAGTATGCCATCTATGCCTGTGCCAGCTTCAGCTCATGAAATGCCAAAGAAAGCAGATGGAGGTGCGGAGATCAACTAGAAACAACCGAGCAGAACCTGAAAATTCAGCCTTGTGTGGTAGTGGTAGTTGGTGGTAGTAGTAGTAGTTGATGGTAGTAGTAGTTAGTAGTTTTCCCAAAAAAGGTACTAATTTGAATAGTGTTATTTTGGAGTCTCTAATCTTCTGTACTTGTCTGCGGATGAGGCCGGTCCCGGACGTGACTATGGAGAATCACTATTGGTTGTCATGTTGCTGAGGTCACGTCAGGCTTTAGCTGGGTCCTACTAGAGGACACTTGGCATTCTCTAAAAATGGCGGCATTAAAGAGGTACTCCACTGCCCCAGGGTTCTGAAAATTTAGTTCGGAACACTGGATGCAGGGGCCGTGGTGTCATAGCCACGCCCTCTTGTGATGCCACACCACACACCCTCAATGCAAGTCTATGGGAGGGGGCGTAGCGACTGCCACGCCCCCTCCCATAGACTTGCATTGAGGGGGCGTGATGTGATGTCACAGGGGCGTGGCCATGACATCACGACCTTCGCAGCCCAGACCCAGCATTCATAACTAAATATTCTACCCGCTGGGGCAGTGGAGTACCCCTTTAAGGTAAATAATAATAAAATTTAGAAAACTTTAATGGGAAAAAAAAAATCAGTCTTGTGAAGCTACAAATTCTAAATCCAGCTCTGTGTATATGTATATATAGTGAGTATATGACATGAAGATCTCCCTGTGACTTGTGCCGAGTGGTGATCCTGACCTACGAGTGACGTGTCAGATAATACCAGCCTCAGAGAGGTTGAACTTTTTTTTTTTTAATATATATATATATATAAATATTAGTATTTTTTGAAATGCTGCACAATCCTGTGCCTTATGGAGTATCTGTTTGTCAAGCTATGTTCCCTTATTGAATGGCAATGCACAATATTTTTTATATATTTTATTAAAGGAACAAAAAAATACATTTGTATGTGGGAAAACGCAGAGAAGACCAAATGTGACGGAAGGACAAAGCAAATAAAACAATAACTTTTCTTTTTTAATACTATGTGATATAATACATATGTTTTAATGTACGTCATATATCTGGTGGGAAGTACAGATCAAACTCTGAGCCCACTCATACCAGAACACAGAGCTGTAACTTGTATTTAGGACAGGGGCCCATGTGCCGAATATAATACTGGTCTCTTATTGGGCACATGTGCTTTGGGGCCCCGTTGCAACTGCTACCTCTGCGCCCCTACCTGAACAATTCTGTAAAAATAAATCTCACACGGCACCTACAGTTGTCGGCACAACCATCTTTGATTTGTGGTGGTGCGGATTGAAGCCCGTGCAGGTCCGGCACCTTTCATTTAAATCCCTTTTGCTTTTGACAACAGCATCTAGAGTGTTAAAGCGTAACTCGTTGTTCCGGCGGCAGGATACGTATATACATATTTTAATCCCGAATTTGCTCGGAGACCTCACATGTGTTTGCCGGAAGTCGTAGGCACGTCTATGGGACTTTTGACAAAGCAGTCTCCAGGGCATTATAGTATTGGAGTAAGTCCTGGAAGCGGATGCAAATTTTAAGCGCATATCCTGCCGCCGGGAGTGTGATTAGATGTACGCTTTAACAATTTAGATGCTGTTGTCAAAGAAAGGTATTAAAATGACAGATGCCTGTCCTGCACGGGCTTCATTCCACACCACCCCGAATCATACATTGGGGTGCCGATCGTTTTTTCTCACAACAGTGGCTGCCATGTTAGATCTATTATTACAGCCTGCCATGCTCAAGTTACACCAGGATATGATAGAAATGACAGTACACTGCAATAAAGAAGTGTACATTCATACAGAGGTGAAGCTTCTGGGCCCTGATGCAAAATCTGCAACAGGGACCCATAGGCCAATTATATTACTGGTCTCTAATGGGGCAGATGTGCTTTGGGATCCCCTTAGGCCCCAGGGCCCCAGTGCGACTGCTACCTCTACCTGCTTGCATACTTCTACCACTAGCTGCTTGCATATCTGGGAGACCTGGCAGGTCCGGGGAGTGTTCCCAACTGCATAGGAGAGTGGAGGAGGCCAGTGGTTTCTCCAGATGTTGCAATAATGCAACTCCCAGCAGCCAACTGCTGTCTGGGCATGCTGGGAGTTGTATTATTACAAGAGCTTGGGGGTTACAGTCTGTAGAAACCACTGGCTTAGATTTAGATACCGCTTACTGTTCATAGTTGATCATATGTAGGTTCCAATGGATAGGTGTTGTCCAACTAAGCCAATCTCCATATCAATAATAGTAAAATATTATAAAATGTAAGTCTATAGGTCTGCTAAGGAAATATGCCCCCACCCATTGGTGCAAGGGCGGAGACTTTCTGAAAGACAAGGTGCGAGAACAAAGAATCGGCAGAATTTCTCTTTGAATATTGAAATGGAGAAGTAGTTCTACCACTTCTCCTCCGGCTCCTGTTCCGTGACGTATAGAGAGGATCTGGAAGACCGAGGAGCATTGTCTTGTAAGATAAAAAGGTTGAATGAAGAACAATCTGAACCGGTTGAAACAGAAATGTCACAGGAAGCAAACGGGACAATCCTTAGAGGCGACCATTGTGCTGGGGACGTGTTTATAGTGCGGAGGACACATGGGCTTTTGTAATGTACAATGGCAAAACCAAACCTTCTAGAAATGTCACGGATGTAGAGATGTGAGGAGTCGTTCTTCTCCACCATTGCATTTGTGCACATCAAACAGGCAGATTTGTTTTCATTTTAATTTATTATGGTGACCCACGTGTTTAGTTTTTTTTTTGAGTATATCCACACCCCTGACCTAATATACATATACCTTTTTCATATACCGTATACAGGTTGTAGGGAAATATTTTTCCTGCATTCACATAATCTATGGAAAATCCTAGCAAAACCATGACAAAAAATGCATCCTGAATACGTCCCCGGCTGATGATAAAGGTTATCACCACTCTGGTTGCACATAACTAGGGCTGGACTATATGTTAGTTATTAAACCTACAATGAATTCGGAAAGTCTTCAGACCCTTTCAGTTTTTTCACATTTAGTTATGTTTGTTCCATTTGTTGTTGTGTCCATCACCATTCTGCACTCAATACCCCATAATGACAAAGTGATAACCGAATGTTAGAAATCTTTACTCTGTCGTAAGGCCTGGTGCTGGTTGACCTTCTGGAAGTTTCTTCCATCTGCACACAGGATCTTTTGAGCTTAGCCAGAGTGACCATTGGGTTCTTTGTCCTCTCTCCTACCAAGGCCCTTCTCCCCTTTTTTAGATTGGTGGGGCGGCAGCTCTTGGAAGAGTCCTGGTTATTCCTTCTTACATGTAAGGCTGGGTTTACACCAGAGTTATTTAATACGAGGACCCGGCCCGCATCTCATTTATTTGAATGAGCCGATCGGAGTCAGACAGTGGTATACTACACTTTTAAGTCCGGTCACAAAACTGGATACAGGGCAAAAATGAGCCAACCGGAGTCACCTTCTGACTCTGGTCAGTTCATTCAAATTAATGAGATGCGGGCCGGGTCCGGGGGTGCCAGGTTTTCCCTCCCCCAATCAGATCCGGTGCCCGTATTGACAAACTGTGTTGTGACCTGATGGGGGGTACTTGAGGACCGTGCTTTGGAAATACTGATCTATAAGACTGCCGAAGAGTAGCCAGGCAACATGGTCAACCATCTCCATCAATCTTGTAGAGTTGAGCAGTTGTTGCTCATCCATGCTGCCATTTCAAACCATTAATTCGGACCCCCTGTTGCAATGTTCTGTAGAGTCCCAACAGCCGGACCCTCAGCAGTTGTACATTTCTATTGTCCTTGGAGGAGTTGTCCACTTCAGATACTGTTAGTAAAAATGTGAAGGAAGCTTTTCTAATAGAGCATGTGTATAATAGAAGAACAATAAACTCCTGCACTCACCATTGTAAACGCAACTGTCAGCACCTACATAGAATGACCGGCGGATGGGATGATCAACACATGCGTTCGTGGGGTGCTCAGTAGTGTTGAGTGGCATAGGCCATATTCGAATTCGCGAATATATGGACGAATATTCGTCATATATTCGCTATATTCGCTATATTCGTAATATTCTCGTTTTAACATGCGAAAATTATCATATAAAAAAATCAGCATAAGCGAAAATTAGCATATGCGAAAATTAGCATATGCTAATTTTCGCATATGCGAAAATTCGCATGCCAGTCTCACACAGTAGTATTAGAGCCTTCTTATACCACACAAGCTGTAAGCAGAGAGGGGTGATCACTGTGATGTGTACTGTGAAAAAAAAAAAAACAATATTTGTAATTACGAATATATAGTGCTATATTCGCGAATATTCGCGAATATACGATATTCGCGAATAAAATTCGCATTGTGAATATTCGTGAGCAACACTAGTGCTCAGAGGCGACTACCTCTGAGAGCCCCACAAAAGCATGTGTTGATCGTCCCATCCGCCGGTCGTTCCATGTAGGAGCTGACAGTTGCGATTCAAGCGGTGAGTGCAGGAGTTTATTGTTCTACCATTATACACATATTACATGAGCTATTGCACTTTGTTCCCAGCACCGCCGAGGAGTTTTGTTGGATACCTGGAGACCCGAGCTGACCTGCTCACTGTTAAGTGGAGGTGGATCAGCGGTGCCGCTCGATCTTTCTTCTAGTCCAGTACGTATTTTCTAATAGAGCCACCACATGGGGAACTAAAGAGTACCCAAATCCATACACACTTAGTTATGTTGTGTCCTACAGAGCAAGTGATGTTCAATACCCATTCAAGACCCTTCATCCATATGGAGCACTTACAAGGCACAAAAGGCCAACCTTTACCGATTCCATCATAAAAGGCTTTCTAATAAGCTTAAAGGGGTACTCCACTGGAAAAAAAAAATATTTTCTAAATCAACTGGTGCCAGGAAGTTAAACAGATTTGTAAATTAGTTTTATTTAAATATCTTAATCCTTCCAGTACTTATCAGCTGATGTATGCTCCACAGGAAGTTCTTTTCTTTTTGAATTTCCTTTCTGTCTGACCACAGTGCTCTCTGCTGACCCCTCTGTCCATGTCAGGAACTGTCCAGAGCAGGAGAGGTTTGCTATGGGGATTTGCTCCTACTCTGGACAGTTCCTGACATGGACCGAGGTGTCAGCAGAGAGCACTGTGGTCAGACTGGAAAGAACAACTCAATTTCCTGTAGAGAATACAGCAGCTGAAGGATTAAGATTTTTAAATAGAAGTAATTTACAAATCTGTTAAAATTTCTGTCACCAGTTGATTTAGAAAAAAACATGTTTTCCACTGGAGTACCCCTTTAAATCACTTTCTATGTAAGGTTGTGTCCTCCAGAGCAAGTGATGCTCCTTGTTAGTTCTCCATAGGCATGGGGGTCTTGAATGGGTACTGAACAAGAGCCCACCCTTTACTGACTCCCATCCAAAAAATGTTTTAATCCAGCCAACCCCTGTAATAACACCTTCACAATTCCATTCCTTTCTACCGCACAACCGTCCTCTCTCTCTAATTTGTTAGTAATTTGTGTTCTTTGACCTCTATTACACTTCCCGACATCTATCATCTTCTAATGGGCCACTAAAAACCCTCGGACAGCTGCTGTTTAAGACTTGACTCCCCCCTTCTTCTAAGGTCTTTGACCACACAACACCTGTGTCCATATCCTATCAATTACTCCAGCTAGAAGTTTGGCCCTCCCCACCTCTGCCTGTAATAGATCTTATTTTAGTTTTCTTTTCTGTGTTTAAGAACTGGTATTTTTTGTGTGATTTTTTAAAATTGTTTTTATTTCACATCTCTACACCAAAGAATAATAGCCTCATATCTGTGCGCTGCTATGTGGGATCTCCAAGAGACAGATATTCTTCACAACAATGAAGACTTCTACAGAACAAAATGTCTGTTCAGGCCCAGTCACATCACGTTTACCGATACTTTGCCGCTATATACTGTATATACCACTTTATACTCTTTCATACTCCCAGTGGGCCCATTGAGCTTGATGGAGCCAGCACAGTCATCACCTCCCCTTTATCCACTCATACTCCTTCCCTTCATCCATCTCCACCCCTCCTTGGCTAAATTTTATGGACTTATCTTTTTTTTTTTCAACCAGACTAGAAGCCAGAGACTAAGATTGATCATTTTCCTGCATGTACGATGTATTGGTTTTGTATGGTTTTCAATAGTGCTGTCTTTTGAGCCCCACGCAGACCCAGTGGCCCACATTTATCATTGTCTTTAGACTTTTTTTTGTGTCTTAAAAAAAGGGGCAAAAAAGGAGCAAGCAGGGTTTTTTGCGCCTTTTTTTGCGCCTTTTGGTTTACACCTTTCTGCTGATTTTGAGTTGCAATCCACTGATTTTGGCAATACACATGATATGGAAGGGTTTTTATCAACTGCGCCTTTTTGTGAAAAGGAGCAAAAAAGACACAAAGCCACTGAAAAGTCTCCAAAACTACACCAGCCCAGACTTAGCTTAGCTTTTTGGTGTATGTGAAGAGTGAAATGTCAAAAATTTTCAAAAAAAATAGAGCATAAAGCGAAGTAACTCTGCACCAGGACGTAACTTTACATTCATGGTCGTTAATGGGTTAACTAAAAGTAAAAAAAAATAATAAAAAAAAATAAAATGTAAATGAAAGCCAAGATTAAAAAAAAAGAGAAATTAAAAAACTAGTTAAAAAAAATGAGAAATGTAATATAAAAAGCTACTTAGGGGATAAAGTAACGGGATTTTCAAAAACATCCACTTTTTAACAGATCCCCACACCTGAAGGCAGTCGGGTTTTCAAGTTCAGTGTTTCACTATTTTTCTGGTGGGTTTTTAAATACTACTGTCGGGTTTTTAGGAAAATGTCGGGACCACACCCCTTAATTATGCAAACCACGCCCCTTTAGTCGGGTTAAAAAAAATACTCTGAGTAATTGGAAAACCGTCGGGTTTTTACTAGTAAAATGTGTCACTGTCACGCCCCTCGTGATGTCATGCCTCGACCCCTCAATGCAAGTCTACGTGATGTGACATCACGACCCCCGCCGCCTGCTCCAAGCGTTCGGAACAAAATATTCTGAACGCTGGGGCATCGGAGTACCCCTTTAAATCTGAGTAAAAAAAGAACCACAGAACAACAAGTGAGATATAAATACAGTAAATAAAATTATGTTTTTATTTATATTCTAATCCTAATTTTATTAACTGTATTTATATCTCACTTGTTGTGTGAATAGACACCAAGGG